>NC_029785.2:126954635-126967151 GCF_000816755.2 Arachis ipaensis | reverse complement strand
GGTGTTGGTGTTGGTGGTGGTGGTGGTGGTGGTGTTGGTGTTGGTAGTGGTGGTGGTGGAGGAGGTAATTGTGTTGGTAGTGGTGAGGGTATTTTTGTCCAAAAAAATTAAAAGGACGATTTTAATACAAAAAAAAAACGTTAAGGTTGATTTTAAATCCAAAATTACAATGGGGACGGTTTCGATTCGGACCCTCAACGTCAGGGATCAAAACAATACTTATCCCTTATTATTATTATTAATTTATTGTTATTGTTATCATTATTAGTAATAGTAAGAATTATTTCTTGTTATGGCTGGTGTAAACCCTGTTGTTGTTACGGATGGTGAATTTGTCATCGGCATGGAGTTTAGTTCTAGAGAAACTGTGATTGCAGAAATTAAAGATTATACCATTCGTCGGGGTGTGGATTATCGAGTGTGTGAATCTGAGCCAACCACATTTTATGCTAAGTGTGTACAATTTGGAACAAATTACGATTGGCTTATCATGGCTAGTCTTATTAAGAGAAAGTTTTGTTGGATCATAAGGCGGTACAATGGTAGTCACACATGCTCAGGACAACAATCTCTCAAGATCATGCCAAGATAAACTCAGACATGATTGCAGAGGTTATAAAGCCATTGGTTGAAGTTGATCCATCTTTAAAGGTGAAATCTGTGATTGTTGAAGTGCAATCGAAGTTCAATTATACGATAAGTTACCGCAAAGCATGGCTGGCTAAGCAAAAGGCAATTGTGAATATTTTTGGTGGTTTGGAAGCTTCTTATGAAGCTTTGCTGTCGTGGTTTGAAGTAATGGTACAAAAAGATCTATCAGCTGCAGTCGAGATCGAAACTGCACCAGCTTACCAAGGGGATGAGGTGGTCCAGGATATTAGGATATGACACGGGTGTTTTGGAGCTTTTATCCTTGCATTAGAGCATTTAGGAACTGCAAACCAATCGTCCAAATAGATGGCACACATCTGTATGGCAAATACAAAGGAGCTCTCTTAGTTGCAGTTTCTCAAGATGGCAATGGCAATATTATGCCTCTTGCATTTGCCGTTGTTGAGTGTGAGACTTCTGATGCACGACACTTCTTTCTTACTCATTTGCGCATACATGTGGTAACGCGGGATGGTATTGGGCTTATCTCTGATCGACACAACTCTATTACCTCAGCAATAGCACGTAGTAACGGATCATGGGAGCCTCCAAGAGCTATCCGCATGTTTTGTGTTAGGCACATAGCATCCAACTTCTTAAGGAATTTCAAGGCACCGTATTTACAGAAGTTTATTGTAAATATGGGTACGTAAATTATAGTGAAATACTAACGTTAGTGTTATGTGGTGATACTTATTTTTTTTCTTGTTTTTTTTACATGTTATTGTAGGACTGTGCGTGAATTTAATGTGCAGTATGCAAGATTACGTGAGCGTGGTGAGGCTTACACTAAGTGGCTCGATCGGATCCCACATCAGCAATATGCTTTGGCGTTCGATAATGGATATCGCTGGGGTTATATGACCACAAACCTAGTTGAGTGCATCAATGGGGTATTAAAGGGGGCGGGAAATCTTCCAATTACATCACTTGTCAAGGCAACTTTTTACAGGCTAAATGAATTGTTCACTAGGAAGAGGGCTGAGGCTGAGGCTCGACTGAATGCGGGACATGTATTCTCTGAATATGCAATCAACAAACTTCAATTAAATCAGCAGGCAGCGGGAAACATCCAAGTTAACTTGTTTGATAGGCAAAACGAGGTATTTGAGGTGCGCGAGATGCCCAGCAGTTTAGAGCATGCGGTGAATCTCCGTCAACGGCATTGTGATTGTGGTGAGTTTCAGACATATCGAATTCCTTGTTGTCATGTCTTTGCGTGTTGTGCGAACCAACGACTTGATTGGCAACAATATGTTCATGACGTGATAGTGTAGTGCAGGATCACCAACCAGAACGGAACTCAAACAGTTTGTCCATCTCATAATGTATCTAGAATGCTCAACTCTCCAATCTTTGTTCTTTGGTCCAGTCAGAACCACGTTGTGAGATTCTGCAAGACGAGTAGCTTCTCCAGGAACTAGGGGTGGCAATGGGTAGGGTAGGGTAGGGTAGGGTTTGAACCCAACCCTAACCCTACCCGCGGGTTGAAAAATACCCAACCCTAACCCTACCCGCGCTTAACCCGCGGGTATCCGACTCTACCCGCGGGTTGACAAAAAGAAACATTATAATGACACAAATATCTCATAAATAACACAAGTATCTCATACACAACATAACCATCAAATAACACAAGTTATCCCATGAGCATTCAAATAACACAAGTATTCAAACAATACAAATTATCCTACAAATAACACAAGTATGTCATACACAACATAACCATCAAATATTAAATTACACATAAAAGTATTTGTCTAAGTAAATAACATAAACATAAATAAATTATTTAATTTCATGTCTCCATAAGCTTTCTATTTGTTGCAACAACACCATCACTAGTCTATGACTTCAGATACATTATCATCATCATCATTTGCAGTTTGATAATCAGGTTTTCCACCTAAAAATCAAAGATAATAAATTTATTTATTAATCAATCTATATATAAATTTAACATTAGCATAAACAAATAGAAAAGTTAAAACATAAATAACCTCTTTGACGATATGCTGTCCACAACCAGTTTTGATTACACATAAGAGCTTCCACAGTATCTTCATGAAGACTACCACGATGAGGAGTAATTACTCGACTACTTGTGCTAAAAGAAGACTCAGAAGCAACAGTAGACACAGGGATAGCAAATATATCTCTCGCAATTCTTTGAAGTGTTGGAAATCTAGCCCCATTCACTTTCCACCAAGCTAAAATATCAAAGTCGGCACTCAAAAGGATGAACATCTTTCTCTATGTAATGATCAAATTCAGTCTTCACAAATGAACCCTTTTTCCCTCTTTTTTTGTCTAATATACAACTGGTAAGCAGCATCATCATCTTGCTCTGCATTCATCTGTAGTTCTTGTGTAGAATCCTCAAATGCATTGCTTGAATTAGACGAATTCTGTTGGTACTCATGAAGCAAGTCATAGCATATCTGTTTGATCCTCTCAATCTTACTTAAGCACTCATCTTGATTTTGACATAATATTGAGAATTTATACTCAAGCCTAGCAAGCTTATACCTAGGATCTAGAATGACAGTAATACCCATCATGCCATGAATTTCTTCCCAATACTTATCAAATTTTACCCTCATACTACATGCCATATTACTAATCAATGGATTTGGAGAAGCAGACTAATTTTTCAAGGCAACATTTATATCACATACTTTGTTAAAATAAATGTTGGCTGTTGGAACTTGAGTATCAGAAAATAATTGTGTCACATCATAAAACAACTTTAATTTACCACAAATTTCTTTAGCAAGGTCCCACTCCTCATTGCTTAGCAAACTTTTGTAATTAGGATCCTTTTGTCTTAATCGAGGAAACATATTTCGATATAACCATGCAGTCTCTAACATCACATAAGTGGAGTTCCATCTAGTTGGACAATCAAGAGCTAATTTTTTTGTAAATTGAACATTTGACTTACTACACCAACTCACAAAGGTTTCATGTCTTTTGGGGGTTGAAGTCCAATACACCATACTACCACTAATTTTTTCCACACTTTCCTTAACCAAATTTAGACCATCTTTCACAATTAGGTTTAAGATATGAGCACAACAACGCATATGCAACATAGAACCCCCAACAACAAATATTTTGAATCTAAGTGCCCCAACAACTCATCAACCATAGCATCATTAGTAGAGTAATTATCCAATGTAATAGTTGACAATTTTCTATCTATGTTGCACTCTAACAAAACTTTCATTAATGCATTCGAGAGCACTTCACTCGTATGAGGAGCGGGAACATAAGTAAAACTGAAAATCGTTCAAAAACATATTTCAATTATTATCTAAAAGATAAATTAATTTCAAGTAAAAAAATATTAAAAGTCATATCAATTACTAGAAGTATAATTTAGAAGATTACCTTAATACGCGCATTTGCAAAATTCATGAACTATCAATGTAGTGTGCCGTAACAACCATGTATCCTTTTTCTTGGTTGGAAGTCCACATGTCAGTTGTAACTGCTACTCGACTATCATTTCCATCCATTATCTTAGTCATGTTAAGCTTCTCCAACTCATACATTTCAAAAATGTCCTTCTTGATTGTGTTTCGACTAGGCACTTTAAAAGTTGGTTGCATTGATGCATATACTTCCTTCATTCCAACATGTTCCACAAAAGATAAAGGATACTCATGCATACATATGGCCTTGGCAATACACCTTCTTGTATAAGATGGATCAAATACAAAAGCATCTGCAGCACTCCTTGCATGTTTAGACAATGAATCAGCAATTGTTGATTGCCTAGAGTTTGCTAATTTGATCCTTTTACAATAGTGGAGCACATGATTCTTCAAATTTGTAGTTCCATTTCTTGGATTGGATCCAAGAATAGATTTGCAATGGTTGCATTTTGTCTTCCAGTCTTTTCCCTCTTGAAATCGACTAAAGTATTGCCAATAAACACTCTTCACACTCGATTTGTTGCTATTTTCAATCGAAGCGGACTCATCTGGAACAAAATTTGCAGTTACGGTAGAGTTTCTACACTCCATAGATTAAGGTGTGGAGCTCTGCTGTTCCTCAAGGATTAATGCAAAGTACTACTGTTTTTCTATTCAACTCAACTTATTCCGCTTCTAAGATATTCATTCGCACTTCAACCTGAATGTGATGAACGTGACAATCATCATCATTCCCTATGAACGCGTGCCTGACAACCACTTCCGTTCTACCTTCGATTGAATGATTATCTCTTGGATCTCTTAATCAAAATCTTCGTGGTGTAAGCTAGATTGATAGCGGCATTCATGAGAATCCGGAAAGTCTAAACCTTGTCTGTGGTATTCCGAGTAGGATTTTGGGATTGAATGACTGTGACGAGCTTCAAACTCGCGATTGCTGGGAGTAGTGACAGACGCAAAAGGAGGGTGAATCCTATTCCAGCATGATCGGGAACCTCAGATGATTAGCCATACAGTGACAGCGCATCGGACCATTTTCACAAGAGGAGGGGATATAACCATTGACAACGGTGATGCCCTTGCATAAAGCCAGCCATGAAAAGGAGTAAGACTGATTGGATGAAGGCAGCGGGAAAGCAGAGATTCAGAGGAACGAAAGTATCTCTGCACGCTTATCTGAAACTCTCACAAATGAATTACATAAGTGTTTCTATCCTTATTTTCTGTTTAATTAGTATTATTTTCGAAAACTCCATAATCAATTATTATCCGCCTGACTGAGATTTACAAGGTGACCATAGCTTGCTTCATACCAACAATCTCCGTGGGATCGACCCTTACTCACGTAAGGTTTATTACTTGGACGACCCAGTGCACTTGCTGGTTAGTTGCATTGAAGTTGTGACAATTTATGAATTGAGATCAGAGCACCAAGTTTTTGGAGCCATTACCAGAGATCACAATTTCGTGCACCAAGTTTTTGGCGTCGTTGCCGGGGATTGTTCGAGTTTGGACAACTGACAGTTCATCTTGTTGCTCAGATTAGGTAATTTTCTTTTTGTTTTCTTTTCAAAAAAAAATTTCAAAAATCTTTCAAAAAATTTTTCTCCTTTGTTTTCGAAAAATTTTAAAATAAAAATGTTTTCAAAAATATTTTTTTTCAGAATTTTTAAGAATGAATTCTAGTGTTTCATGAAGTATGTTGAAGCCTGGCTGGCTGTAAAGCCATGCCTAATTCCTTTGGATAGGGCATGTTAGGCGTGTCATGTCTGAGTTACATACTAAAGCTTGGCTGGCTATTAAGCCATGCCTGACCCTTTGATTGGAGCTTTAGACTAAAGAGCATAAGATTCCTGGAATTCATATTAAAAATTTTGGAGTTCTTATTTTTCTTTTTTAAAATAAATTTCGAAAAAATTAAAAAAAAAATACAAAAAAACCATAAAATCATAAAAATAAAAAATATTTTGTGTTTCTTGATTGAGTCTTGAGCCAGATTTTAAGTTTGGTGTCAATTGCATATTCATCCTGCATTTTTTCGAAAAATTCATGCATTCATAGTGTTCTTCATGATCTTCAAGTTGTTCTTGGTAAGTCTTCTTGTTTGATCTTTATGTTTTCATGTTTTGTACTTCTTATCTTTTCAAAATTGATTTTCAAATTTGTTTCAACTAACTAACTAACTTTTTGTTTGTTTCTTATCTTTTTCAAAACTACCTAACTAACTCTCTCTCTCTAATTTTCGAAAATATCTCCCTCTTTTTCAAAATTTCTTTTTTTAATTAACCAATTATTTTAATTTTTTATTTTAAAATTTTCAAAAATTACTAACCTTTTTCAAAAACTATTTTCGAAAATCACTAACTCTGTTTCAAAAAACTATTTTCAAAAATCCTCTCTTTCTCTGAGTTCAGATTTTCTCTTCTTCTTTTCTTCTACTCACACAGGGACCTCTATACTGTGGTAAAAAGGACCCCTATTATTATTATTTTTCTTTCCCTCTTTTTTATATGAGCAGGAGCAAGGACAAGAATATTCTTGTTGAAGCAGATCCAGAACCTGAAAGGACTCTGAAGAGGAAACTAAGAGAAGCTAAATTACAACTATCCATCGAGCACCTGTCAGGAATTTTCAAACAAAAAGAGGAGATGGCAGCCGAAAATAATAATAATGCAAGGAGGATGCTTGGTGACTTTACTGCACCTAATTCCAATTTACATGGAAGAAGCATCTCCATTCCTGCCATTGAAGCAAACAATTTTGAGCTTAAACCTCAATTAGTTTCTCTGATGCAGCAGAACTGCAAGTTTCATGGACTTCCATCTAAATGAGGACAACCTTGTGTTTACAACTCAAGGATCTCTCTCTGCATCCATGGAGAGGAAGCATAAAAAGCTTCTCTCAAAGCAGAGTCGTGTCAAACCCCCATATCCAAACTCTAAGTTTGGTGTTGGGAGGTCTTAACAAAGCTCTGCACATCTGTGAGGCTCCATGAAAGCCCACTGTCAAGTTATTGACATTAAAGAAGCGCTTGTTGGGGGGCAACCCAATGTTTATTTATCTAATTTTCATTGTTTTTCATATTTTATTAGGTTCATGACCATGTGGAGTCACAAAATAAATATAAAAATTGAAAACGGAATCAAAAACAGCAGAAGAAAAATCACACCCTGGAGGAAGACCTTACTGGCGTTTAAACGCCAGTAAGAAGCATGTTTTGGGCGTTCAACGCCAGAACAGAGCATGGTTCTGGCGCTGAACACCAGAAATGCACCCTGGAGAAGAGCTGGCGCTGAACCCAGAACAAGCATGGTTCTGGCGTTCAACGCCAGAAATAGGCAACAAATGGGCGTTCAACGCCCAGAACAAGCACCAATCTGGCACTGAACGCCCAGAGTTGTGTGCAAGGGCATTTTGCATGCCTAATTTGGTGCAAGATTGTAAATCATTGAATACCTCAGGATCTGTGGACCCCACAGGATCACCTCAGGATCTGTGGACCCACAGGATCCCCACCTACCTCAACTCACTTCTTCTCACCCCTCTTTCACACAATCCCATAAACACTCTTCCCCAAAACCCTTCACCAATCACCCCAATCTCTCTTCCCCATCACCTCTTCACCACTCACATCCATCCACTCTTCCCCATAAACCTACCTCATAAACTCCACCTACCTTCAAAATTCAAAAATCAATTTTTCACCCAAACCCACCCTAAATGGCCGAACTTACCCCCCTCCCTTCCCTACATATAACCCTCCATTCTTCATCATTTTCACATAACACAACCCTCTTTGCTCTCCATAGCCGAAACACACCTCCCCCCTCCTCTCCATATTTTCTTCTTCTTCTTCATCTATTCTTTCTTCTCTTGCTCGAGGGCGAGCAAAATTCTAAGTTTGGTGTGGTAAAAGCATAAGCTTTTTGTTTTTCCATTACTTAGTTTAATTATATTGATGTGGTGCCAATGCTTCTTGTTTTCTGAATGTATGCTTGAACAGTGCATATGTCTTTTAAAGTTGATGTTTACTGAATGTTAAATATGTTGGCTCTTGAAAGAATGATGATTAGGAGACATGTTATTTGATAATCTGAAAAATCATAAAAATTATTCTTGAAGCAAGAAAAAAAGCAAGCAGAAAAAGCCAAAGCTCTTAAAACCAAGAGGCAAGAGCAAAAAGCCAATAACCCTTAAAACCAAAAGGCAAGGGCAAATAAAAAGGATCCCAAGGCTTTGAGCATCAGTGGATAGGAGGGCCTAAAGGAATAAAATCCTGGTCTAAGCGGCTAAACCAAGCTGTCCCTAACCATGTGCATGTGGTGTGTAGGTGTCAAGTGAAAACTTGAGACTGAACGGTTAAAGTCAAGGTCCAAAGCAAAAAAAGAGTGTGCTTAAGAACCCTGGACACCTCTAATTGGGGACTTTAGCAAAGCTGAGTCACAATCTGAAAAGGTTCACCTAATTATGTGTCTGTGGCATTTATGTATCCGGTGGTAATACTGGAAAACAAAGTGCTTAGGGCCACGACCAAGACTCATAAAACAGCTGTGTTCAAGAATCATCATACTGAACTAGGAGAATCAATAACACTATCTGAACTTTGAGTTCCTATAGATGCCAATCATTCTGAACCTCAATGGATAAAGTGAGATGCCAAAACTATTCAAGAGGCAAAAAGCTACAAGTCCCGCTCATCTGATTGAAGCTATGTTTCATTGATAGTCTGGAATTTATGGTATATTCTCTTCTTTTTATCCTATTTGATTTTCAGTTTCTTGGGGACAAGCAACAATTTAAGTTTGGTGTTGTGATGAGCGGATAATTTATACGCTTTTTGACATTGTTTTTAGTATATTTTTAGTAGAATCTAGTTATTTTTAGGGATGTTTTCATTTATTTTTATGTTAAATTTACATTTCTGGACTTTACTATGAGTTTGTGTGTTTTTCTGTGATTTCAGGTATTTTCTGGCTGAAATTGAGGGACTTGAGCAAAAATCAGATTCAGAGGTTGAAGAAGGACTGTTGATGCTGTTGGATTCTGACCTCCCTGCACTCAAAATAGATTTTCTGGAGCTACAGAAGTCAAAATGGCGAATGCAAAGTACTACTATTTTTCTATTCAACTCAACTTATTCCGCTTCTAAGATATTCATTCGCACTTCAACCTGAATGTGATGAACGTGACAATCATCATCATTCCCCATAAACGCGTTCCTGACAACCACTTCCGTTCTACCTTCGATTGAATGATTATCTCTTGGATCTCTTAATCAGAATCTTCGTGGTGTAAGCTAGATTGATGGCGGCATTCATGAGAATCCGGAAAGTCTAAACCTTGTCTGTGGTATTTCGAGTAGGATTCTGGGATTGAATGACTGTGATGAGCTTCAAAATCACGATTGCTGGGCGTAGTGACAGACGCAAAAGGAGGGTGAATCCTATTCCAGCATGATCGGGAACCTCAGATGATTAGCCATGCAGTGACAGCGCATCGGACCATTTTCACAAGAGGAGGGGATGTAACCATTGACAACGGTGATGCCCTTGCATAAAGCCAGCCATGGAAAGGAGTAAGACTGATTGGATGAAGGCAGCGGGAAAGCAGAGATTCAGAGGAACGAAAGCATCTCTGCACGCTTATCTGAAACTCTCACCAATGAATTACATAAGTGTTTCTATCCTTATTTTCTGTTTAATTAGTATTATTTTCGAAAACTCCATAATCAATTATTATCCGCCTGACTGAGATTTACAAGGTGACCATAGCTTGCTTCATACCAACAATCTCCGTGGGATCGACCCTTACTCACGTAAGGTTTATTACTTGGTCGACCCAGTGCACTTGCTGGTTAGTTGCATCGAAGTTGTGACAATTTATGAATTGAGATTAGAGCACCAAGTTTTTAGAGCCATTACTAGAGATCACAATTTCGTGCACCAGTTAACATATGAAATAATTTTACCTGCACGCAAGCGAAAAACTACGATGCGATCGCACCGATGCTAGGAACAGTAACCGTTCCCAAGCCCATATACAAAGCAGTGCCAATGGGCCATCCACCTTCTTGCAATCATAACGTGATGTCCGACATAATGCCATATACAAATGTGCCAGGCAAGCGGATCCCCAGCTAAAGCCTCTAATGTCAGAAAAATTTCGAAGCAAAGGCAAGATTTTCCAGTGGATTGTCATTCCTGACTTGTCGCAAAATAAATTTGTGCCAAACAACAATAATAAGTGTATCTTGACGTACATTTGTCTACCAAGTGCGATATCCAACTGCATGTGCCGCTTTAGGGTGCGGAGCCATGCAAGCTTGACACCGCTTCCTTTATGATCAGCGGCAGTAGGTACAATACCAAATTGTGTCATGAATTCATTTTCGAGGCCATTAGTGCTGCTATCCGTAAACCCTAACACCGGCATACCATCTATTGGGAGTCCAAATATCATTGCAACATCCTCTAAGGTTATCGTGCATTCACCGTGTGGAAGATGAAACGTATGAGTCTCTGGATGCCATCGCTCGATTAAGGCATTTATAAGTGTATTGTGCAAAACAAGTCTCCCAATTTGAGATATGTGATAGAATCTACTATCTCGTAACTCGATCTCAACTCAGGGATCATATGAATCTTGGTTCAGATGTCTTAATTCTAAATTTCTTGAACTCTAAAACAAATAAAAAATTATAATTAACAATAGAAACAAAAAAAATAAACAAACATAAATAATAATAACAACAACAACAACAACAACAATAATATTAACAATAATGCTAACTACGATAATAACAACAACAATAATAACAAATATACAAACATAAAAATAATTACATATGGTGGACGTTCAAGGTATTTAACAATGTGATTTTCAGGACGCGTAATGTCACAAACCATCTTCTATTTGTATTCTTTCTGAAACAAAAAACTATTATATTATATAAACTATACCTAACATATATCCAATATTTCTCTAACATTAAATAAATAAATAAAAGCATATTTAATTAATTTTATATATAATATTTTCGGTTCTGTTTAAAATAAATAACATACCCCACTTTAATATTTATTCAACATAAATTTAATAAGGGCAAAATACCATAATAAGCCAACATCACTTCAAATTTACGTATATCAGCCAAAATAAAAATCGATTCAGCAATAAGCCAAATCATATTTTAATGTAATTCGAACCAGGCTAGTTCGAACTGCATTTAGAAATAAATCGAACCAGGCCAGTTCGAATTAGCAAGAAAGAGTTGATAGTAAATCGAACCAGGCTGGTTCGAACTAGCATTGCATGTAATTCGAACCAAGCCAGTTCGAATTATGGGTTAGTTAGGTCATCAAGTAATTCGAACCACACTGGTTCGAATTACACTTAAGCTGGGTTCTTAGTAATTCGAACCACCCTGGTTCGAATTACTAGTGATTGGGCTATATAAGGAGTTCGAATCAGCCTCATTCGAACCATTCTCACCTTCCCCTACCCCACCAAATCTCAGAAAAAACGACCCAGATTCTCTCCGACAAAGACCTGAACGGAATACTCTGCTGATGGGGGACGATCCGGCACGGTTATATCGCTTGGACGGAGTCGCCCATATAGCTGGGGTCATCAACGAGGAGGTTAGTACGGAACCATATGTTCATATGTATGTATTGTAGTAATATTAAGTATTTAAATTTCTATAAAAATATATTTTAGTACTATCTTATTCTAACTAAAATTGTGACCCTAATTAATACTAGATTCAACACTATTATTACTAACAATGAATTAATTAATCCAAATTAATTTTTTAAAACTAATCTAATTTATTTTTTATTTACAGTAATTAAAATAATTAAACTCACTAAAAATATTATTATTAAAAAATGTACTTACTTGGTGATGCTGATAGAAATATAGTTGAAAACAATAAATTTGAAGATGAAGTTCCAGTATGGGGGAAGTGGTTATTTTGAGTTATAGAAGAAAGAAGAAAGAATTGATGTGTGTGGTGTTTAGGAAAGTGAACCAAGATTTAAAAGTGAAAGGAAGAGAGAGAACGTGAGTATGAAGAGGGACCAAGGGGATAATGAGATTCATAGGTTGAGGGGGGCCATAGACACATGTCATGCATGCAGTCAATACAAGGGGGCGGGCGGGTTGTGGGTACATTACGAATGGGGCGGATTGCAAATCCGTTAGGACGGCGCCCCCAGTCTCCAGTATAACCCCCATTTTTCTCCATTTTAACAAAAAATACCAACTCTTTTCCAATTATAAAATAAAAAATTCTCCATAATCGTCATTGATTTTGGCCTACTTCGCTTTTTTTTATGCTTTTTCTGTTTTCATTTCAAGGTTCTAACTAAAATAAAAAATATAGATGCAAGAGATTAACGGTTTATTCGGGTGATTTTTTACG
>NC_029785.2:126936808-126954553 GCF_000816755.2 Arachis ipaensis | reverse complement strand
AGCATCTAAACAAACTCTAATTTTAATATACCTTAATTATAAATTTTAAAGGAATATATAGTGTGTTAAGATATATGATTGAATGATAATTTAAAGAAATTACACAAGTAATATCTTAAAATTGAATTCTTAATAAGAAATTTAGTAAGTCATTAAAAAAAAAACTAAAAAGGTGAGAGTACGTTATCATGGCTTTGTACACATTCTAACGCTATCGTACTAATACTCGAATTTACTTAACCTCTTGAGTTAAGATTAAGTCAGCCTAATCCTCAATACTTAGGAAGAAAGTTAAGAATACAAGAAAAAGAAAACTTTGGTGAAAATAACACTTTATTACTCAAACGTTTGTTACAAAATATTTCACACACCCAAACTCTAACTCTCACTCCTATTTATAGTTATCCATCTCCTTAATGAATGGTTAGGATTAAATCTAATCAAGGGTTCAGATTGATCATCCAGAACCTTCACTACAAATATCTATTCTGCCACATTTCTCTAAATACTTTTAAATTATTCCATACTACTCTTCATACATCCACACTCTTCTAAAATACTCTATGACCTTCTAGAATCTTCTAGAACCTTTTAAGACATTCTAAAACATTCCGAAACTATCTAGAGCATTCTCAAATACTCTAGAAATTATACAAATACAGTTAAATATAGTCTTCTAAAATTTACTGTAACATTCTCCCCCACCTATTGTGCAAACGTCCTCGTCGCGTTCTGTTCATGATAGCGCTCTAGGTATTTTTAGAATTGACATGGATCTTCACGAGCTTCCCAACTAGCTTCACTTATTGGGAGTCCTTTTCACTTGATCAAGTATTGGATACTTGGTGGTACTCCTCTGCGTCTCACAATGCGATTAGCTAAGATCTCTTCGATTTTCCTATCAAAGGATTTAATCACCATGGGCAGAGCACGATTCGATTCACCTCTACTTGGTTCCTCTTGGTCTTCATGATATAGTTTAAACATACTCACATGGAAGACGAGATGGATCTTCATAAAAAGGAGGGAGTTGTACTTTATAAGCAACCTCTCCAACACGTCCAATAATCTCAAATGGCCCTTCATATTTGAGGATTAAGCCATTATGAACCTTGCGAAAGGCTATGAATTATTGTGGAAAAAGTTTAATCATTACCTTATCTCCAACTTGATAGCTTGCGGGCCTTCTCTTTTTATCTGTCAATTTTTTCATCCTCTTTGCAGCTTTGTCAAGGTAAGAACGAGAAACATCTGCTTATTCTTCCCAAGACTTAATCATATGATAAGTTTCAGGGCTCTTCCCAGAGTAAGAGGAAGAAAGAAAGTATGGTGTAACCGGTTGTTGTCCGATCACGATTTCGAATGGACTCTTCCCTATGGACTCTCTCCTTTGCAGATTATATGAGAACTGAGTAACGTTCAAAAGTTTTGTTTAGTCCTTCTGATTAGCGTTTACGAAATATCTCAAGTAACACTCGAGTAAGACATTACTCTCTCAGTTTGTCCATCTATTTGAGGATGAAAACTTGTTGAGAAATGAAGCTCCGATCCAAGAAGTTTGAATAGTTTTGTCCATAATCTCTCCGTGAAGCGTAGATCTCGATCACTAATGATGCTCTTAGATAATCTCTAGTAATTCACCACATTCTTGAAGAATAATCGTGCTGTTTCCTCTACAATGCAATCAATAGGGGGCAGGTATAAAGGTAACATCCTTCGAGAATCGATCTACTACTACGAGGATAGATTCAAACCCCTCGAACTTTGGTAAGGCAGAGATGAAATCCAAAGACACACTTTCTCACGGTCGCTCTGGCAGAGGCAGAGATTCCAACAACTCACTTAGTGTCTTATTTTCAATCTTATCTTGTTGGCATACAAGATAAGTCTTCACATAGCTCTCCACTTCATCTCTCATTTGAGCCCAATAATAGAAAAATTAAATAAGTGTCAAGGTCCTTCGCTGACCTTGGTGACCAGGCGACCAACCCACTTGGTGTCGTAGCATTCTCTCACAAACTTTCTTCTTAGATTTTTCCACTTAGGGATGTATAGTCTTCTCCCTTTGCATAGAGAATGTTGTCTTCTAACCAAAATCTTTTGGTCTTACATTCTCTAGCCAACTCCACCAACTTCTTGGCTAATGGATTATGATGCAACCTTTCCTTGATGGTATGAAAAATATCTCCTTCGACTATGAAAATTATTGCCAACTCAGCCTTGCGGCTCTGCGCATCTGCTACCACATTAGTCTTACCTGACTTGTATTCAAATTCAAAATCAAACTCAACTAAGAAATCTTGTCACCTAGCTTGTTTGGGGCTTAACCTTTTCTGAGTTTGGAAATAGATTGTAGCCACATTGTCTATCTTAATGATGAAGTGTGAACCAAGCAAGTAGTGATGCCAAGTTCTCAGACAATGCACTACCGCAGTCATCTTCTTCTCTTGGATGGTGTATCGCCTCTCTGTATCATTTAACTTGTGACTTTCAAAGGCAATAGGATGTCCTTCTTGCATCAAAACCCGTCCAATAGCGTAGTCAAAAGCATCAGTATGGACTTTAAACACCTTTGAGTAGTCGAGTAGTGCTAGTATTGGTCCTTCTGTTATAGCAGCCTTCAACTCATCAAAGACCTTTTGACACTCCTTTGACCATTTCCAAGAGTGATTATTCTTGAAAAGATCAGTTAATGGTGCAGCCTTGGTGGAGTATCCCTTGAAAAACCTCTGATAGTAATTAGCCAACCCAAAGAATAACCTCAATTCAGATACCTTGTTTGCCGGCTCCCACTCCTTAATAGCCTTCACCTTTCTTTGATCCATGCAGAAAGTTTCATCTTTAATGATGTGTCCCAAGAAGTGGACTTCGTCCCTTGCAAAGGAATACTTTTTCTTCTTCACATATACGTTATTCTCTCGCAAGATCTTGAATACAGTTTGTAAGTATTTTTCATGTTCCTCTAGGGTATTGCTATAGACAACAATGTCATCCATGTAGATCACTACAAACCAATCAAGATAAGGACCAAAGATCTCGTTCATCAAAGTACAAAAGATCGTAGGAGTATTGGTTAAGCCAAAAGGCTACACCAACCACTCATATGATCCATACCTCGTGACATATATAGTTTTAGGTTCACCAGCATCGTCAATTCTCACTTGGTGATATCCTGACCTTAAATCCAACTTTGAGAACCACTTAGCTCTATCAAGTTGATCAAATAAATCGGCTATCAAAGAAATATGGTATTTGTTCTTGATGATTACCTTGTTAAGTGTTCGATAGTCAATGCATAGTCTCAACGAACCATCATTCTTCTTTTAGAACAAGACTGGTGTACCATAAGGTGCCTTCGATGGACGGATGAACCCATCATCTAGCAGATTCTTGAGTTGCTTTTTCAACTCCTCAAGTTCTAGTGGCGCCATCCTATAAGGTGTTGTGGCAGGTGGTTTCGCTCCTAACACCAATTCAATCTTCTGATCCATCTTCCTCTTAAGTGGCATTACATCCTTATTTTCTTCAAGGACTTCTTTGATTTTGGGAGAAATGTCTTCTCTTTCAGATGTTGACTCCTCTTGTAATAGAGTCAAATATGTAATCTCTCCCTTCTTGAACACTTTCTTGAGTTGCATAGTAGAAAGCATCGGTGGTCCTCTAGCTTTAGAGACTGTAGGGACCATACATGAAGACCCTTTCTTCATGATGCATACTATGTTGTAGTATGACATAGGTATTATATTTGCATTCCTTTGCATGTCGAGCCCAATGACTATCTTGGAAACATCCATGGGTGCTATTGAAAAACTCCACAAGGCCCTTCTAAGAACCAAGAGTCATCTCAACCCTTTTTGCTACTCTCTTAAGAGGTTTACCATTAGTATTCACGGATCTGAACTAGTCATTCTTTTCGATGATCTTCAACCTAAGTCTTTTTGTTTCATCAGGCGTGATGAAGTTACGTGTAACACCAGTGTTGATCATAGCCATGACGGATTTTTCATTGATAAAGGCTTTGACATACATCAAGCCTTTTTTTTTCTGTAGTGCTTGCCTCTTTGCCTTTCACAGTATTCATGAGTTGGACAGGTCCAACACACTAAGCTATTTACGATTGAGCCTTTCGTTCCTCGGCGATAGATGTCAGAGTCCCTAGCTTGGGACAGTTCTTCATTTGGTGAGATCCCTTGCACACGATGCATCCTCCTTGGGGCACAAAAGCTTTCTTCTTTTTCTTGTACTCTTTCTTTGAAGAGTACTTCCTTCCTTCTTAGTTGAGAAACTCTTCTCCTTGTCTCTTCCACCTTTAGTAGAACTAGGCTTGGAGGAAGACTTGAGTTTAAAGTCTTCCCCTCGTCAACATCCTTAACATTTCTTCTTTGTAATTCTTAATTTGCCCAAGGTTGGAGTCCATCAATGAAGAAGAACAACTCATTATCTGATGCCAAATTAGGGATTTAAAGCGTAAGAGTAGTGAACTCCTTTACGTAGTCGCTAATTGTGCTTTTGTGCTTCAACTCCCTCAACTTCTTCCTTGCTTCATAGATCACATTTTCAGGGAAGAATTGTCTTTTCAACTCTCTTTTGAAATGTTCCCATGTGGCTATGTTGCAAATACCCTTCTCCGTATCTACACATTTTCTCCTCCACCACAAAGTAGCATTATCAGAAAGGTAGAGAGCTGCAGTGTGTACCTTTATTGCTTTTTCGACTACCCCTTGGCCTTCAAAGTATCTCTCTATTTGCCATAGAAAGTTCTCCACCTCTCGAGCGTCCCTCACTCCCTTGAACTCCTTCAACTTTGGGAGATCAATCTTTGTCGTCTCCCTTATAATGGTTGGTCGAGATCTCGCCTCCTCAAACAAAACTCGAACCTCCTCAAATAGTTTCAAGGAATACTCAAGCTTCTCTTCTATTTGGAGCTTGCTTTCTTTGAAAGCATCTAGTTTTCCTAACACGTGAGTCTCGAGGGTCTCGTTGTCGTGTTCTATCCTTTGGAAGCACTCATCCATAGAGGATAGAACAATCTCCTACATAAAAACTCTCTTTTTTAAGAAGTTAGAGTCCTTAACTCTAGACTTACTTGAAGAACAGGCCTTCTTGCTTCCCCATTGAGAAGGAATAGCATCCCTTCCCCTTTGAGACTCAACATGCTCCATGGTTACACTAAAAGTCATACCCACAAACCACTTGTACTCCCTCTCGAACCTTGCTCCGATACCAAATTGTCACGGCATTGGACACACTCCAATGCTACTGTGCCGATACTCAGACTTACTCAACCTCTTGAGTTAAAACCAAGTCAGTCTAACCCTCAATACTTAACAAGAAAGCTAATAATATAAGAGAACACAAGAGAAATGAAGTTTTGGTGGAAAGAACATTTTATTACTTAAGTGTTTGTTACAAAATGACTACCACATCCAAACTCTAACTCTCACTCCTATTTATAGTCATTCACCTCCTTAATAGATGGTTAGGATTAAATTTAATCAACGGTTTAAATTGATCATCAAATTTTTTTACTACAAATATCTATTCTACTACATTTTTCTAAATACTTTTAGATTATTTTATACCATTCTTTATACATTTACTATCTTCTAAAATATTTTATGACTTTTTAAAATTTTTTAAATTAAAATATTTTTAAATATTCAAAAAAAATACCGAAATACCGTTAAATATATCCTTTTAAAATTTATTATAACAACGTGCTTCCATTAGATAAAAGTTTTTGTTATAACTAGGTAACTTGGAGAGTTGGAGACTTTAACAAAAACTTTTTAACAAAAGCATCTTTGCTTTTTATTTCACTGCATATATTACTTTTGTATATATTTCTAGGGTAAGTATTTTTATTAAAATTTGACCAACACTTAATCATAAAAAAATTGAGTAATTTTATACCGTTAAATATCATCTCGCACCATTAAAAATATTAATGATGATTAATTGATGGTTACACATTACAAATTCTGCTAGTCCTTAGTATTCATCTATATTTATTTTGGTCTTAAATGTCCCTAAAAGGACTTAGACAGTGTTTGTTTTAAGGAAATTTGGGGAGAAAGAAAACAAAGGAAAAAAAATGGGTGGAAAATCAAAATTTTCTTGATTTGGATCATCAAAAAAAACTAAGAGAAAATGAAAAAAGTGGAGTGACCTACAACTAATTATTTTTTCTTCTCCTATGAGATGAAAATATATAAAAAAAATAAAAAATATACAATTACATATTTACCCTTTATTAAAAAAATAATTTACATTTAAAAAAGAATATTAATGTAATTTCACTTGATTATGATTTTTTCTCTCTTTACTTTTCTTTCCATAAAAAAAAATTCTTCTTATTTTTTTTTCATCTATTTTTTTTTTATTCAAACAATATAAATTTTAATATTGAAGGAGTGCCGTTTTGGACAAACATTCCCTCCGAGTTTGTCGTTTCAATTGCATTGCAAAAGCGGCTTCAAATTTCAAAATTGAAATGAAACGAGTACCACTGCTGCACTGCATCTCCTGTTTTTCATCATTTTCATCGTCGTTAGTCTCTGTGAGGTTTCTTCTCTTGAACCCTAGAACTCCGAAACAATCCCTAATCCCTGTATTTCACAATTCCATTCCAATCAAAATGTCTTGGGCATGCAAAAAATGCACCTTTGTAAACCCTCCTTCCCAAAAATCCCAATGCGAAATCTGCTTATCTTCCTCTTCGTCCTCCCCGCCCCCGCTTCCGTCTTCCTCTTCTTCTTCGCCCCCAAAGTGGTCGTGCAAGGCTTGCACTTTTCTCAACCCTTTCAAAAACTCTGCTTGCGAAGTTTGCGACACTCGCTGCCCCGTTCTCTCCCTTTCCAACATCGACGATTTGAACGACACACTTCAAGACGCTGAGAACGACGCTTCTGTGGGCTCTGTCTTCTTCCCTCTTCGCCACTGTAAGAGGAAGGCCACCTATGACGACGATTCTGCTGAGCCAGCGCCATTTCGAGACGTAAAGACCAAATCCTCCAATGACTCCATCCATCTCAGTAGTGATGATGAGCTTGTTCCTGAGGGAAAAAATGCTGCTTCGGGCAAAGACTTCACTACATTGAAGATATTAAGCTACAATGTATGGTTTAGGGAGGATTTGGAGTTGAACAAGAGGATGAAAGCTATTGGTGACCTTGTTCAACTTCATTCCCCTGATTTTATCTGCTTCCAGGTTTCACTTTCTTATTCTTTAGTTCTTTACTTCTAGTGTGTGTGTGTTAAAATGCAATTTAAGTTTATTAGGGTTCGTCTTATTTTGACCCAATTGTGCTTCAGGAGGTTACTCCAAATATATTTGACATTTTCAAGCAATCCAGCTGGTGGAATGCGTATCGTTGTTCGGTTTCTTCTGACAAGGCTTATTCAAGACCATATTTTTGTATGCTGGTATAAAGTTCCTGACTTTTTAACTACATTTTTGTAAAGTTCATACTTTTTACTACATTTTTGTCTGATTATGTTGTGATATATATATATATATATATATATATATCTATATATCTGCCTGATTTGTACTAATGCCCCATTTGTAGTTTAGTTCTACATTTGATCACATGCTGCATTCATTATGTTGTGATATATATATATATATATATCACAACATAATGAATGCAGCATGTGATCAAATGTAGAACTAAACTACAAATGGGGCATTAGTACAAATCAGGCAGATATATAGATATATATATATATATATATCACAACATAATGAATGCAGCATGTGATCAAATGTAGAACTAAACTACAAATGGGGCATTAGTACAAATCAGGCAGATATATAGATATATATATATATATATATCACAACATAATGAATGCAGCATGTGATCAAATGTAGAACTAAACTACAAATGGGGCATTAGTACAAATCAGGCAGATATATAGATATATATATATATATATATCACAACATAATGAATGCAGCATGTGATCAAATGTAGAACTAAACTACAAATGGGGCATTAGTACAAATCAGGCAGATATATAGATATATATATATATATATATCTATATATCTGCCTGATTTGTACTAATGCCCCATTTGTAGTTTAGTTCTACATTTGATCACATGCTGCATTCATTATGTTGTGATATATATTAATCTGCATGTCATATTTTTCTGTTAATGTGCATTTTATTAAGGGGGTTCTTCACGTAATAGAACCAAACATTTTTATGTGCATTTTATTGTTTACACACACACACATTATTTTATAGTTTAGCCTGTGAATGTAGTATTCTTGTTTTTGTATTTAGCGCTTTTAAAGGAGTTATTATGCCTTAGTAACATACTCGTCAAATTAATTGTAGTTAAGCAAGCTGCCAGTGAAATCTTTCAGCAGCAAACCCTTTAGCAATTCTATAATGGGAAGAGAACTGTGCATTGCTGAGGTCGAAGTTGCAGGTGGCAAGTCGTTGGTTGTTGCTACTAGCCATCTTGAAAGCCCCTGCCCGGCTCCACCAAAATGGGATCAAATGTACAGCAAGGAACGAGTGCAGCAGGCCAATGAGGCTCTGAGCCTTCTCAAGAAGTACCCAAATGTTATCTTTGCTGGTGACATGAACTGGGACGATAAATTGGATGGTGAATATCCTTTACAAAATGAGTGGGTTGATGCCTGGTCTGAGCTGAGGCCAAAGGAAATTGGTTGGACATATGATACCAAATCGAACCAGATGTTATCGGGTAACCGTACTCTCCAGAAGCGGTTAGATCGGTTTATATGCCGTTTCCATGATCTTATGATAACTAGTATTGACATGATTGGGAAGGATGCAATACCCGGTGTGATATACACCAAAGAGAAGAAAGTTAGAAAAGAGATAAAACAACTGGTACTCCCTGTTTTGCCTAGTGATCATTATGGCCTGCTCTTGACAATTTCAAACAAGTAATGCGCTCTGAAGAATCCGGCCAATGGAACCATTAATCTCACTCAATGGCATGTTTTGCATGCAGTTTTTGTATAGACTAAAGGAGAGGTAGTTGACATTCTAGGTGGGTACAGACTGCAGAATGCTGCCTTCGTTTTGGTTTTATATTTTCAACGAATTGCGTGTCTTTCTCTCTATTCTCTAGTTCCTATGCTTATCACATCACTGGTAGAATACACATTCATGAATGATTCGTATATTGAAAATGCCAGCATATATACATTCGTGAACTGTCCCCACTTTCATCCTTAGAAAATAGAAATACCAATGCCATGTTTGAACTTCGAATTGATGTTGTTCTTGCTTGCGAAATAGAGGTATCAAATGAGCTTATGCGCTTTGAGGCTGATCGTCCAATCCTTGAATTCCGAGCTTTTCTTTCTGGTGTGACGTGAATAGCGCGAACAAATGAGGGGGAGTATACCTGCAAAGGCACTCCGAAGCTTAAGTCAGTATATTGTGCAATATCTTACTTACCGAAAAAAATATTTTACCTGGCTTTTATATGGTAGACTGCTCGGCTATTACGTCTTTAGTATTTAAAGTCGGTTATAAAAAGATAGGTAACGTCCTTTGATTGTATTACCGTTTTGTCGTCGGTTATGACGGAGCATTTATCTGACCGAGTTATGGCTCATGAATGGAGGAGCTATAACGGACCATGATGTAAAATCCAGGAATGGAGTGGAATCAAGTCAAATGAATGGAATAATATGTTTCTTCTATTGTTTGGATAAATGGATTCCACTCTACACCTCAAAATTAGGAGGAATGAAATTTGGAGGCTTTTAGTGAAAATAAATGAAATTTTTTTTTGAATCAAAGGGAGCTCAACATAGCAGAGTGGAACAAATAGCAAAGCTATAACAATAATAAAACAAGATAACATATAACTTCTAGACACTGTGACACGGCCATCAACACCCACTCGATTCGCTTAATCCCAAAATATTTCACTCAATCATAAAATTACAAATGGAAGCCATATATCGACTTCTTCCATCATACATAAACCACCCATACATGGTCTAATTTGCCACTAAATGTAAATGATAGAAAAAAAAAATTTAGCTAATGATAACCTGTGAAAGTGGGTGGTGGGAACCCGAAACAAAAGTTGAAGATCCCCCACTGGGTTTTTTTTATTTAAATAATATAAGAAAATGATTAATTCCCAGAATGCACATGGGTAGAAAATTGGAACAAATTGCACATTGCCATCGAAGACGCACACGAAATGGAGCCTCCAATTCACCTGCATCACCCACGAAATGGAGCTTCCAACGCAGGCAGGGCCACACAAAATCACCATTTCATGTCTAGCATCCCCAGCTTGGAAGGAGAATTGACACGCTCCATTTCGCGTCTGCCCTGCCTACGTTGGAAGCTCTATTTCGTGAGTGATGCAGGTGAATTGGAGGCTCCATTTCGTGTGCGACTTTCTTGGAATGGAGTGCAATTCTATTTCGTGTGTGCTGCCCTTGAGATGGCCATGCACAATTTGTTCCAATTTTTCATCCATGGCATTCTGGGGATTAATCATTTTCTTATACTTATTTAAATAAAAAAGCGATCCCCATTCCCCCAGACAATAGAGGAGCTAATGATGCTATTAATTTAGATAAACTAAACCATAAATTCATGTAAAATCCATGGAAGCTGAATGAATTAGGAGATGTGAGTGCCTGCATGCATGAGGAAGCTCTACATAAACTATTCTCTCGTGTCTCTGCCTCAAGCATAAGCATAGATTGAGTGGACCCATAAGTTCTCTTCATATTTCAGACAGCATTAAGGTTGCTATTATATGGCTGACCCCGCAATCCTGTGAAGTTGGAAGTCACAGTAATGATCCTGATGCATAGTTTTCAATGCAAATTATACTATTGGCGTACGTAGTATAGTACAGTAATGTTCTTGCCGACAACATCTACCGTTGCCCTTTTGTACGAACTGTAATATGAACAATCACCAAGCTAAGACCGCGTATGTAGTTGGACCACAATAACAATTAAATGATGATTTTGTATAGTACTAGTATTCCATTTTGCGAGCATCTTCCGGGATAATTGAATTGATTTTTCTTATGACTGAACTACTAATTCAAACATGAACGAGCTAAATGCCAATGTATATAATAATCACCAGCATAATGCGGTCAATCATTTAGTGTAGCATCTTTTAACCAACAATTAAATAAATGGATATAGTTTATTCCACCCTTAGCTTATGCAGAAGAATGATGAATCTTTCTTTAATGGTTTTATCTAGATTGGAACAACACCCCACCGACGGCATATTGCTTACATACTTAGCATGAAATATCCGTCATTGATCTCATTGTTTAAGGAACGTAACCTTAATTTATGATGACTAGGGATGGGTCTTCGTCTGGGGCCCCTATCCATGCTTGTAACCCTACCAGGCAGCTTTTGTTTCCCATTCATCACGTGAACAATTGCAGCAGACACAATTACGAACAAAACACAGAAACGCAAATCAGTTGCTTTTGTTGCTGGCACCCATCACCTATGCTACCACCGACTATGGAACCATGAAACTAAACAAAACAGCAACATACAAAATGCGGTGAGCGTGGATCGAACACGCGACCTTCAGATCTTCAGTCTGACGCTCTCCCAACTGAGCTATCCCCGCAATTTATTTTCTATTTTATTTAGCCTACTCTTAGCATTGTTAGATGCGACCAATTTTGTTCAGCTGATGCTGTACATATAGGATAACATAAACTTTTTAATAACTGTATAAAGCCGCACCAAGTGTAAACTAATAAGTTTTTTGTGATTATTTATTTCCTAACAGAAGTGTTTAATGAAAGTATAAAACCTTACCACAATCATTTTCATTCAACTTTTTTTTATTCAATAAATTGATAAATTTGTCTTGCAACCTCATCCTCCTTTTTATCACTATTTTTTTCTTTTCTTATTTATTTTTTTATTTTTTTTCTTTTTTTTTTCTTTTTCCTACTTTATCATTATCACCATCACCATTATCAATATTTTTTTAGTTAAATTTCAGACAATGAATTTAATGATTCATTCAATTATAAAATGACACTATTAAAAAATTTCAATTCAAAATTAAGAAATTTCATGTATCATGATTAAAACTCTTATTCCTCTTTCTCTTCTTCTTTTTCATCATTATGATCATTTTTATCATCTTTTTTTTTTCTTTCATATTTTTATAATTCTTATTTTACCCTCTTAACAAGAATCTGTGTCTTGATTAAAAGTTTTTGGTGTCAAAATTAAAAAATTTCTTGTGTCACGGTTAAAAAATTTTGGTACAATTTTTTGTTAAATTCTGCATAACTCAACTCTTCCTCCTTATCCTCTTCTTCTTCAATTTAATACCACACAATCAATTAAGTGATAATAAAATACATTATTTAGTTAGAAATGACATAGAAATTTTTATAAAGGACACAAAATCACAAGTCCAAAACCTTAACTCACTCAACCAACAAAATACATCAATTTGTTGTAAATGACAAAGAAATGGCTAAACCTCTTATATATGAATTCAATACTAACCAACTATTTAAATGGTAAGAAAAGTACATCGTTTAGTTAAAAATAACACGGATAAGAAATTTCTATGTCACGGTTAAAAAAATTCGGTATCAAAATTAAGAAATTTTCTGTGTTGCGGTTAAAAAATTTTGATGTTATTTTTTTAGATAAATGCTGCACAATTCAAAACTACTTCTTCCTCCCTCCTCCTCTTTTTCCTCGTCGTTGTCATTATCACCGTTTTCTTCTTCTTTTTGTTTTACATTTTCATAATTCTTGTTCATCATCTTAACAAGAACTTATATCATGATTAAAAAATTTTGGTATCAAAATTAAAAAAATTGTGTATAAAGATTAAAATTTTTTTGTGCTATTTTCTAATAAGTTTTGCATAACTTAAAACTCCACCTCATCGTCGTGGTCGTCATAGACATAGTCATCATCATTATCTTTTTCTTCTTCTCGTAATTTTTATTTCACCCTCTTAATAAAAATATGTGTCACGGTTAAAAAATTTCGATATCAAAATTTAAAAACTTCTTAAAATTAAAAATTTTGATGTTATTTTCTCATAAATTAACTTAATTAAATTTAATTACTAAAAAAATTTAAATTTGTAGTGAACCTGATAAAACAATAAGAATAAGTTTGTCCTTTACTGGTTATATTTTATGTTAGACGAGGGAATCCAAATTGACAGTCCAGACCAGAGTACAGACGCATGTGAATTCATCAAACCTCGATGTTGAGTGAGTATAAAAATTGGAAGAAATGAAATACTATATGAGCTGTGCTGTGCTGTGTAGGCTTGCACCTTCCAGCCTTCCAGGGTGCTTAAAGTATAAAATATTAAAATGGATTTAGATTAGATTAATGGGCACCACTTTGGGAAACATGTGATCTGATCCAGACGGTCCATTATTAAGACCCTGCAACCCCCGTGCTCACAAGTCACAACTCAATCCCATCTCTTAAATTTTCATTTTGGCTTCCGAACAAAATAACCCAGGACCCGCTTCTCCTCTTCTCACTTGTCGCGCTGCCCTTAACACAAATAGTATAGTTTTACTTTACTTTTATGAAATTTATTTTTTTATAACACATCTAAAATTTACAGATATTAAATTGACGAAACTCAACTTAATNNAAAATTATAAATTGAGTGAAAAAAAAGACAAAAATAATTATGTAATTTTTTAAAAATTAATTTAATTAATAAAAATTTTTAAGAATAAATTTTAAAAATAATTAATTTTTTAGAGACTAATTTGTAAATTAACTCTTCCTTCATTAGTTGAATGGGATGCAGTGCACTCGCCGAAAGAGAGAATCACATTAATTTGCTCTCGTTGTCCTCGTAGAATTGCGCTAAATTGCGAATACTATTAGTCCATTACTAGTTACTAGTTGTAGATGTAATAACCTACGCCTAGTGAGTAGTGAGTCTGTGAGTGTGTTGTGTTGTCAATTATTAATATCATAAATAAATAATAGAACGCCTTCGGTATACATAACAACTGACAGATCTACGCTTTCCAAATCTCAAGCAAACAACACTCTTCCTTTCCAGTTGAGTGTGTTTGCAAAAAATGAGGCCATGCATTCTTCTCTTTTCTTCTCTCATTCTTCTTCTTCTATCCTGTTCTGTAAACTCTGAAGACCCCTACAGGTTCTTCACTTGGAAGGTCACCTATGGTGACATCTACCCCCTTGGTGTTAAACAACAGGTACTCCTCCATCCCTTTTTCTTTCCTTAACAACTTACTAACTAAATAACCGCTTTTCAATTCCGTTCTTGCAGGGGATCTTGATTAACGGCCAGTTCCCGGGTCCTCATATTGACGCCGTTACTAATGACAACTTGGTTATCAGTGTCTATAACTACCTCAGAGAACCCTTCCTCATTTCATGGTACACTTCTTCTTCTTCTTTGTCTAAGTCTTAACATTCTTGCGTGTTATCTTCATAGTTGTTTTTATTTATTTTTTGTTTCTCATTAAAAGTAAGATGCAGGGGAATGTATGCTACTACATCTATTATTAAGAATATTTAAAGGTTCTTCCCTTTTAGTTCAGACACCCCATGTTTTTCGCTTTCACTTTACTGCTTGTTCACGTGCATTATCTTCTCTTGGATTGGATATATAGGGAACTTATTTTTCAAAGCGTCATTCTTTTTCCTTATAGAAACTTGCATATTTGATCTTTTTGGGTTCGTTTGTTTGACAAAGTGCTAATTAAAAAAGGTTATAATAATATTAGCTCGCGAAGGGATTTATTATTATTTAATTTAAAAATTTCTTAGAAATGAGATGAGAGCATAGAGGCTTAGCCTGTCCTTTTGGCCACTTTATCAAATTTCTCTTTTAATTGTAAACCCCTTTCAAACAAACAGCCAATTAGAAATTAGAATCCATTCTCGGTGGTGATTTGTATTTTGTAGTCAAATTAAATCGCACGCCAATATTAATTAACATATAAACATGAATTTTATGGGCAGCTGTCAACTGAGGGAATATATAGATGGATCCACAAGTAGATAAAAAAAAATACACGGAGTAGCTGGCAATTTAAGAATTTTGGCTGTATTGACAGCATCTTTTAGTGTTATTGATTATTCTTTACTTTGGGACCAAATTGGTTATTGAGCAGTCAAAATTGTAACAGAATAGAAGTATTCCCGAAATAGGATACTCTGTTGCAGATTTCTTAAGGGGAAGTGCTAGTGTAGATAATCTACCTTGACTTGTTTGTATAGTTTACATATTTTTGTATTATCTCTTTTTACTATTGTATTTATGTTAATTTACTTTCCAATGATAAGTAAGAAAGGCATCTCTGGTTCTTGATTGAGAAATGGATTCAAAATAATTATAATCAATCATTTTTAATTTTGAAAAGAACAAAAGTATTTCAATTGCTACAAATATGGATTATTAAAAAAAAATAAGACATGAATTTGGATATTTCCCTTCGACTTAAGACCTAACAAAATTAGCATTTTATTTGACATATATGCATAGTTGATAGTTGATAATGTGGAGTGATGCGAGTTGTGGTGCAGGAATGGGTTACAACACAGAAGAAATTCATGGCAGGATGGAGTGTCTGGCACAAACTGTCCAATCCCACCTGGCAGGAACTTCACTTACAATATCCAAGTCAAAGATCAGATTGGCAGCTTCTTCTACTTCCCTTCTCTTGGAATGCACAAAGCTGCTGGAGCATTTGGCGCCATCAGAATCTGGAGCCGCCCTAAGATTCCCGTCCCTTTTCCTCCTCCTGCTGGTGACTTTTACATTCTTGCTGGAGACTGGTTCAAGCTAGATCACCATGTAAGCCCGGTTCCCCCTTCTCTATACATTCATCTCAAATACACTTTCTTCTTCTTTATGTAATTCTTGATAATTATAGAGATTGAGACGCCTCCTGGAGAATGGGCATAACCTTCCATTCCCTGATGGGCTTCTTATCAACGGACGCGGTTGGAATGGAAACACATTCACAGTAGATCAAGGTAAGACTTACAGATTCAGAATATCAAACGTGGGGCTCACAACATCCATCAACTTTAGAATCCAAGGCCACAAGATGAAACTTGTGGAGGTCGAAGGATCTCATACTCTTCAGAACACCTACTCCTCCCTTGACATCCATCTTGGACAGTCCTATTCCGTGCTCGTCACTGCCGATCAACCTCCCAAGGATTACTACATTGTTGTATCTACGCGTTTTACCAGACGGGTCCTCACAACTACGTCTGTTCTTCACTACAGCAATTCTCACACCGGGGTATCGGGTCCTGTTCCTGGAGGCCCCACCACTGATATTGTTTCCTCTGTTTTTCAGGCCAGAAGCATCCGGTATACATACATTATTGCGATAGTCCTTTCTTGAATTACAAGCAATTTGATCAAATTAACTAATAACTAACATGCTTCCATGTTCAAACCAGGTGGAACCTGACAGCAAGTGGACCAAGACCAAATCCTCAAGGATCTTACCACTATGGAATGATCATACCCACTCGAACCATCATGCTCGCAAACTCTGCTCCCTATATCAATGGCAAGCAGAGGTTTGCTGTAAACAGTGTGTCTTATGTTCAGCCGGATACACCATTGAAACTCGCGGACTACTTCAACATTGGTGGAGTCTACTGGGTGGGAAGCATGCCTACCAACCCCACCGGGGGAAACGGTTATCTCCAAACTGCAGTGATGGGGGCAAACTTCCATGAATTTGTGGAGATTGTGTTCCAAAACTGGGAGGATACTGTGCAGTCATGGCATATTGATGGCTATTCGTTCTTTGTTGTAGGGTAAGCTTATCATACAGTACACTTGCATTATATAAATTTATTACAAAAAGGTAAGAATTTGTGTGGATTGAACTGAATTGAATTGAATAGGTTTGGGAGTGGGCAGTGGACGGTTAATAGTAGAGGAAGCTACAATTTGAGAGACACAGTAGCAAGATGCACAACACAGGTATATCCAAGGTCATGGACTGCAATATACATGCCACTGGACAACGTGGGAATGTGGAACATAAGGTCTGAGAACTGGGCAAGGCAATACTTGGGACAACAATTTTATCTGAGAGTATACACACCTTCAGGATCATGGAGGGACGAATATCCGGTGCCAAAGAATGCACTTCTCTGTGGCAGGGCAACTGGTCGTCGCACTAGGCCTTTCTGATTTGATTCTAGCTACTTACATTTCTATCGTGTCACGAGAGGGTGACACCATTCATGTCCATTTGATTCTATTAATTTATGCTTACCATATTTGCGGGGATTTTAGTTTTACTATCGACAACTCATCTTCAGCTGCTCATTTTTTTAACGGATGGTGCACAATTTGTGATCTATGCTTGTAATGTTGCTTGGCCAACAAAATTCAACCACAATCGAATAATTCTCCTTTTTTTTTAATAATATTTGCAGTTTGCTGCCAAATGTTGTACGCATTAAGTTCTTTTAATCCTTATTGAAATATTACATCATGTGCCTAATAGAAATTAATCATCATGTGCCTAATAGAAATTAATCAAAGCTAGATAGAGATACGAATTTATATTTCAATTGACAAAAGGTCCTAATTTCGAAAATTCTAATTCTAATATGGTAATTCAACAAGCCAAGAGTCAAGTTGGTATATTAATATATACACATATATATAACAATTAACAAAATGTTCTATGTATATTAAAAATCGTTATTAAATTAG
>NC_029785.2:126927358-126936661 GCF_000816755.2 Arachis ipaensis | reverse complement strand
TGTTATATATATTAATTTATAATTTTTTTTCCAATCAAATAATCAGCTAAAATAATCAAACTTGTAACAGACGAATAATTAAAATTGTTTATAATAGTATAATAATTTTTTATGAGATATCAAAAATATATTTTTTCTAGCCAATAATTGATTAGGGGCTAATTTTTAGGAACATAATTTAACCATTAACTATCTTCATGAATTTTTAGTGGCACAGCCACCTGGGGATACACATGAAGTGTATGAGGCACCACCAAACCAAACAAAATATCTAGAAATTTTTTCTTTTTATTTGGGCCAAGTTTACAAAAGTTTCTAATAGACCAATTTCATATTTTTAGGGTATAATCTGCCAACTAATCTAGTGAAGCTGAATATACGCCCACAAAGCCCAATCCAACTAAAACCCTTCTTCAACCTCATCAACGAAGCACAGCATCATTCGCGCCTTCGCGGTTGACGGTGGTCTTCCTCCATTCATCAGAACGGAGTCGCACACGAAGCAGGAGACATGGCGGACGTAGTGCAGTACAGAATGGAAAGCATGCTCGACGAGCTCGACGACCTCGAGCAGCGCGGCCTCTTCAGCCGCCTCGAGATAGCCGAGATCGTGAAACAGCGCCGCAAATTCGAGTACAGGCTGAAGCGGCCGTGTCCTCTCAAGCAGGACTTCCTTGCCTACGTGGACTATGAGACTCAGCTTGACGCCCTCCGCGGCCTCCGCAAGAAGTCGGTTGCTCGCGAGCTCAAGAAGCAGGGTAACAAGAAGCTCAAGAAGTCCAAGTCCGATGCCGCTGGTATGCGCAGAATCGTGGAGATTTATGAGCTAGCTTTGAAGCGTTACAAGGGCGACATTGATCTCTGGTTTCGCTACCTTGAGTTCTGCAGGCAGAGGAAAAACGGTAGAATGAAGAAGGTAGCTTCCTGTTAATCATTTCATCTTAACCTAAAATTATAGATATACCTGATTGTTTAAGACATAGATAATAACTTTTTAATTTGGTGTGCACATTACACAGGATTATTAAAGGACGAATTTATGAATTGTGATTTGTTTTAAGAGTTCAATTTTGTTTATGCTTAGGTGGTATGAGCATTTTGGCCTTTTGAAATTTTGTAGGCACTGGCAAAGGTTATTAGGTTTCATCCCAAGGTACCTGGAGTTTGGATTTACGCTGCGGCTTGGGAATTTGATAATAACTTGAATGTAGCAGCTGCTCGTGCTTTGATGCAGGAAGGTCTCAGAGTTTGTCCAACATCAGAAGACCTTTGGGTAGAGTACCTTCGGATGGAACTTGTATACCTAAATAAGTTGAAGGCGCGCAAGGTTGCTTTGGGCGAGGATGAGGGGACTCTCACTCGTGATCCTAGAACTGCTGATGAGAAGCAGTGGAGAGATGAGAACAAAGAGTTGTTTATGACCCTTGATGAAAAAGATAATAGTGATGAGCAGAATGTTGAGGGTGGTGAGTTGAGGCAGAAACAAGAATTATTTGAAGAGCATGGTATGAACATCTATCGAACTGTCTATGAAGGAGCACTTGAAGCTGTTCCTTCAAGTCTCAGTCTTAGGAAGCGCTTTTTTGAGATATTGGAGGGTACAAATTTAGCGCATTATGAAGATTTAAGAAAGGATATATTGCATGATATGAAGAGGGATTTTTCAACAAAACCAGAATTCTGGAACTGGCTTGCAAGGCAAGAATGTGACATTGAAAATATGCTGGTGGATATTAGCGAAGAAGTCCTAGATCCCCGGGTGCAAAAAGCAGTTCAGGTATGTTCCTGTGTAAGCACTGAACTGGATGAGCAATAGTAATTTGAATTAAGTGACTGAGATTTGTCAATGCCTTGAACTTAACATTATGGACAAGGAAGGATGTTCTAAGGAAAATATTGATTGGATCATTGTCTTGTATGCCATATTGATGTATTGAACTTTGGGCTGTTTTTGATTTTGCAGGTTTATGAGGAGGCTTTAAAATCTGTTCCTTCAGGTGTCATGTTTAGCATGTATGCAGAATTTCTAATGGGTATTGTAGCTCCTAAAGGAGAAAATAGGTTATCATCTGGTCTTTCAGTAAAATATACATCCCATTTACTTGAAGTGTATGAAAGGGCTGAAAGCATGGAGTGCATTACTGAATATCTTGCTTGCAAACACGTGTCCTTGTATTTGCAGTTGAGACAATTGGATAAGGCAAGGAAACTAGCTAGAAAACTTAGCAGTGGAAAACTTGCTGAATCAGTTCAGTTATGGGAATTAAGGATCACTATAGAAATTAGATGTATCACAATGAATTCGACATTGCCAAGTGATGCTGATCTGCAATCCCTCTTTGAACTCTTTAGGCAAATTCTGACAAAAGTTAGTGCTTCCAAATCAGAGAATTTGTGGGTACAGGTATGCTGTCACAACCAGTTTCTCACTTCCCTTCAATCAGTCTTGTCTCATATAAAGTCAGCTTCAATCATATTACCTCACTTTATGGTATCTATATTGTTCTGTCACTCAAATGCAGGGACTTAAATTCTATGCAAATCAAAGAGAGTATTTTGATAAACTAGTGGAGATATCGGTTGTTATTTTGACCAGAGATGGTGGCAGTGAAAATGGGTTTTCCCTTTCAGCTGCCATTGTGAACTTTATACTTCAAAAGGATGGAATTCAGCAGGCCAGACATATATATAAGCGGTATGTGCTGTGTGGCATTAGTTCAGCGCGATGTTATACTTATAACTATACATGCTTCATTTCTGGGAGATTCTCTTTCATGTTTCCTTTGATTCCTGAATTGGTTTCTTATTGCAGATATGTAGCATTACCACGTCCCGGGCTTGCTTTATATAAAAGCTGCATTGACTTGGAAGCAAACTATGCATCATTAGGTGATAAAGATGGTCTCGTAAATGCCAGGAAATTATATGAATCTGCACTTGCAACTTATGACCAAAATGTCAGCTTGTGGCAAAATTACTACCGAATGGAGACCAAGGTAAAGTTCTTCTGCTTGGGATGGTTATTAATCAAACTGAATAGTGAAGTATATGACTTTTTTTGGGGGGTTTATTTTGCAGATGGGAACATCAGAAAAGGCTACTGCAATCTATTGGCGCGCAAGGAAAATACTCAAAGATGCTGGTGAATTTATTGCATCCACGGATTTGTCATGATAATTTATAAATTTCAATTAAGATCCCGGCTTATTGCAGTCCAATTTTGACCACCTTTTTTCCTTTATAAATTTGTTGTTATTGACGAGGCTATACTTAAATTTGGTATTTCATCTGGAATTTTCTCTTTCTTGGTTGTCATTGTAACGCTCTCCACCCGAATATGTGTCTGTTGGGTATTGCTAATGAGATGTTTCACGCATTGTATAGTCTTATACCAAAGTGGCAAGACTGCTTTCATTTACGTTATATGGGATTTTCAATTGCAAGAAGAAAAATGATTAGAAAGAGAATCGCATAACATAAAACCGAAACGTAGTGTAGAAAATATTTAGCATTAAACTAAAATTAGAGAGTGGGAAAAATAATATACGTTTTGTTGTAGAGGTTGATAATTAACTTTTTCACCAGATTCGTGTCATGCATGAGGCTAGCACATAGAAGGCATTATATATCATATATTAGTCTATTAAATATACAAAGTAAAGCACATTCCACCTAGGTGGACTACAGGAGAATTTTTTTTTTTCTTTACTATATACTCTTTTCTGGGAAGAAGAGGGGAGGGTGGGTGGTGGGAACTGAGGAGGGTAAGTTGCTGGGATACCAGTTGAGTTTTTTTGGCGCTTCTATACTCTTGGCCACTGTGGACTCACTACCTGCAACAACCAGTTGACCATATGTGTAAGTAGTAATGAACAAGGTTAACCAAAACACAAGAATAATCGTCTCTAAAACATACATGTCATTCTCTGTTCACGAATCTCATTTATTCCTTTTCTTTAGAGTTAGGAGAGGCGAAAAAGGTTAAGTAAACAAACCATTACTAATCAATGTTCCTCCCTTAGGCTATATTAAGTACTGATCAATCAATAGTCAATATGCAGAACGGTTAAACACATTACAGTCCCTACTTGGCCACTCCCTTCCCTCTCAAGACAACTGATCGCCAAATGTAAAATGTATATTGCTAACCTCAAGTGTGCTAAAGACTAATCTCATCCGGCTAGCAACAACCGATGGTTCCTCAGCTTGACCCATCACAGCTGTTTGTTCAAGTTGAAGAGTCTTTACCGGAAGCCTTCAATAAAAACAACGTAAGCAATATTGTGAACATCCAACATGCTTTTTTCTCACTTGTAAAAGTTACTACTCAATTAACTACACTCAGATAAGGAAAGATAACAAGTGTTTGCAAGAAAGAGTCTCACCAAGCCATTCCCTTCATATAATATGCATTCGCTATAAGAGCACAGAAGCCTTTCCACTGGAGTCTCACTTCATCTGACACTGGAGGCGTCGATGACCATCTAACAATAGTTGGTTGTGGTGTACACAAGATTGTGATGAATATAATGCTTAACCAAAAAATGCACTCATCAACCTGCATGAACATTAAGACAACTTAGAGATCTAGGACCAGCACAACTCATGAACCAGCTAGTTAAAATTCAAAGCAGAAAACTACCTCCTCTGAGATGATCTTAGATTTCAAGCTGGTGCTTCCACCGTAACTTGACATTGCTTCAATTTCAGTGCCAGAGTCCTTTATATCAGTAAGCTCTTTCCTCAATCCTTCATCAGTGCATCCAAGTGCATACGCATTTACCCCCGCAGTGATGAACTCCTAAGAATTAAGACAAATAAATCGGTTACTTGAATATAGAGAAGCAAGTTAATTAGGTTATGGCAGTGGACATACTTTTAGATTGTCACCTCCACCACGATCAATGAAGTTCCGGTAACGCCTAAACAAGCTGATTGCTATGTTGCGCGAGGATCGATATTCATCCTCCGATGAGATGGAATCGTGCAACCCGCAGTGCCATAGATGAAGGCTCTTGTGGTGCTTATCGCACTTGCCGGAGAAGGAGGAACTATGAAATATATTGCCACAGGGAGTAGCAGAAGGTGGTTTAGGAAAAGCAGAATTGCAATTTATTATAAAATTAACATTATTTGTTTTATAATAATTATAAGTTTGGTGCAGTGATGGTGCTGAATCTTGATGTGAATGGCACTTTAGAATAGCTCTGGGAGCATTCACCGTTAGCATGGTTGAACCATGATACTGTTCCCTTCTACAATAATCAACAATAGAAAAGCTTAAGCTACAAATTCAGAGCAGAAAAAAGAAGAGAGTTTGCGTTTTATTTGGTTAATAATATTATGGATAAATGAGAAATGGAGTGAAGAATGGATACCTGGTGAGGGAGTAATGAACTTAGGCGAAGTGGTGAGGAGTTGAAGCAGCGAAAGACGAAAATAGAGATTTGGGGAAAAGTAGATGAAATTAAGGAATGTGAGGCGAGAGGCATGGCATAATCGGAACCACGAATTCTACGAATGGCTTCGGGCTTCTGAGGATCGCTTTCATCTCTCAATCAAAATATCCCGGATTTCTTGGCTCTCTCTCAGTAATCGTTACGTGTATTCTTTCACCGACTAATCATTGCTATTTGCTACCACACCCTTCTCTTCTCCGATCACGGCTTAATTAGTAGTTAATAACTAAGAAGCTCATCCATCTTTTCCCGTTGACCGTTAAAATTAGTGTATTTATTAATTAATTCTCTTTTTTCTTTATGGGAAAGAATGATGAGCCAATGAAATATTTATACAATGTGCACAATGGAAGTTTAGAGAGTATTAGAGATATAATCATTAGTGTTACCTTTTCCCATTAGCTGAAGTTTTTGGGATGAGTGGTATCATGCATGGTATTAGAGCACTAGATCTGTAAGGTCAAGAGTTCGAGATTTGGTGAACCCCAAAATTAGTTTAAATTTTTCGCTAGTATTCGAATGGTTATTCTAGATAGTATGTGAGATGTTCATTTTGTAACTCAATAGCCCATTGTATCCCATTGTACACATTGTACAAATAGTCCATTGTCTCCCTAGCGATATCCTTTCTTTATACATAAAAAGAGATATGTATTTTTTTTGTGTGACATAAATTATATATGTATAATAGTTATAAATATAAGGTTAGTAAAAATGATAAATGCCTAATATTCTAATTAAGAATTTTTTTAGCTTAAATATTTGAAATAAAAATATACTTTTTATAAGTTATAAATGATGAAGAATATCTTAAGAAGAATTTTAGTATAAAATACTTTTATATAAATAATTAATTGTGTATTGTCAAATTAATAAAAGAAATTAATTGAAAATTCAATTCTTTCAAAAGAAAATGTACTAAACTCTTAAAATAAAATGCTTTTGTTGTTTTATTTATGTAGTTCATTTTATTAGAAACCTTTTGTAGAAAATATAACAAGAAGATTTTGTTTTATATCTTTTTCATAAAATCTGAATTGCCATCACCTAGAGTTAGGTAGGTCTTCAAGGATGCCCAAGTGATCCTTAACTCCTTCAGCCATGCCAAATGCTATTTCTAGGTCACATATATATACATACTAAAATTCAATTATTTATATAAAATATATATTAAAAATAAATTAAACAAGACATTTATATATAAATTAATTTTATAATTATTTTTTTTATGTACACCTCACGTCTTTGTTGCTTGGGGGTATATACGATGTATGCTTTCATACTTACCAAATCATCTTGGATTGTTACAATCTAGTGATGATAACAAATAAAGTAAAGTAAATGTCAACAAACACAAGAATGTTGCTATATGACTTTCGAATCCATTTTGATTTTCAGCTTCAAATGTCAACACGTACTGTACAATTGTCAATTTTTGACGAACAATGATGAAATTATTAAAATTATTATGATAACAGCACGCATTGCAAAGAATATCCCAAAAGTACTAACACTTTCCATTTCCAAGTTAGGATTACTATGTATATACAAAAAATAATTAATCAAGATATAGTTAATTTGCCTAATAATAATGTAATTAGAAGATCTTGCTAGCAAATTCATCAATGGGAGTTCCCTCTATACGAGAATAAGCCGATTTTGCAGCAAGATCTCTCAACTGTGACAAACTCCTTCCCAATTTCAAAGCCAGCTTCATCTCAAACAACTCCCCATCCTCTCTTTCCTCAATCTCTTCTTCAATGGTTTCTTGGATCCAATCTTGTGTCTTCCTGAAGAACCCTGCCGTGCTCCTATACATCTCAGCCACCATCCCAACCTGTCCACCATGCTCGAATGCATTCACCGCCGTGGCCAATGCCCCCGCCACGAGAGGAACAACGCTTGCCCATGAACCTTGCCTCACGAAACAAGACCCAACCGCCGCAATTCCAGTGAGTAAAGGACCTGCAATGGCGAGAGTCTTGTTGATTTTCAACACCAAATTCCCTAACCTCTCATAGTCCTCCACGTCCTTCTTCTTCATCACTTCAACCACCTCTCTCATTTCCATTTCCAGACCCTTATCCCATCCATTATTACTAATCTCTCCCTTTTTTTCGTTGAATCGGATGGTTCTTCTCTTTGAAGAAGGCCACCAAACAGCGGGTTCGAATTTCTGAGGGAACTTTTCAAGCATGGCTCCAAGCAAGGGAAGAGGGTAAGCTTTGTCAAGTGCCAACACCTTCTTCATTGAACGCTTCACGTCTTCCTTGCTGGGATTTCCAAGAGCGATTATGGTTTCGATTTCGGCCTCAAGCTGTTTGAACAGCCTCGTGGCATTGCGTTGCTCCTCTGCAAGCTGTGACGGCTGGATCTTGTTCATGATGACCACCATTCCCGTGGCTGCAGAAAACAGAAGCGCAGAGGATAGTTTCAGAGCCAAAACTGGAGCACCGGCCGCCGCGCCACTTGCGGCTGCCATGCCGCACATGGCGGTGGCGGTGAGAGTGATCATGTTTATGGAGTTGAGAAGGAGGGTGTTCCAGTTGTTACGCTGCTCCCCCACGTTGTGATGCATTTCCACTCTGTCCGACACTGCTTCTAGAATCGCATAAAGCTGATGCATGGTAGCTTTTGATTTTGATGAACAAGTGCAGTTAACATTGTTGCTTGAATCATTGTTATCTTGCAGTACTGGTAAAATTGATGATGAGTGAGTGAAGCCATTGTTGAGTTCCTGAAAGAGAGTATTGGTGGTTGGTAACGATGGTAGTTTTGGAGCTCTGGGGAAGTTAGGGACATGGATAGCGGCTTTGGCTTGTAACATTGCTTGTTTTTGTGAAGAAGATGAAGAAATCAAAGATGAAACCTGTAAAGAAGCCATATAACACAAGGATTTAATTTAATTTGTGAGTTGCATTGGATGAATGAAACTTAGGTAGTGTCCCAAATTATATATAATGAATGTGAAAATGAGAGGCAGGGGTCAGATATAGAAACTAAATGTTGACTGGCTGTTGGGGTTTGACATAAACCTAAACAAATACAAAACCTTTGACAAATTCTTAAAAAGTTACTCGGTTACTACTACCACCAATCCTATTCCATGCCCTCGGTTTCAAACTACATACTCACCTAAACTATAGAGACTTTTATTTATTTATTTATTTGTGGTCGTTAATTAATTAGACATTTTTTTTTTTTACTAAAAATAGGAGATTCAAATCCGCAACCTTTTAATTAAGTATAGAGAGACTATGCCATTTGAGTTATAACTCATTGGTTAATTAATTAGATACTTGCTCCTTAATTTAATTTGTTGACTAATTTATTTTTAATATACAAATAATATTATTTTATGCTTCGTGCACACTGCATACCCAAAAACTGAGATTTACAATACAATCGAATAAGAATAAACATAAGCATTAGTCCATCTAAAAACATTAGTACAGTTATCAATGAGGAAATATGGTCGTTAGAGTATTATAATGCTTTAGAAATACTGTTTAAAAAAATTAAATCTAAGCTCAATATTAAAAAAAGCAAAAATTTATGAATTTTATAGGGAAGCCACTCACATACAAACGTTTAAAAAGTCTTTTTTAAAGACATTTTTTAATAATTAAAATTTAACATATATAATCGATCAAATTATGTTATTTTTGTCAAAATTAGACCAAACAAACCGAATTAATTGAAAAATCGATAAATCAAATCTTGAACCGATCTAAATTAATATTTTTTTATATAGAAAATGACTATAATACTCTTATTATAAAAAAATGAATAAAATACTCTTATTATATATATTAATTTTGAAAATCCTAAATTCTAATCTTAT
>NC_029785.2:126897257-126926675 GCF_000816755.2 Arachis ipaensis | reverse complement strand
GATTAAATTTAAATTATTAAAAAAATATTTTAAAAAAATATATTTTACACGTCTTTATATAAGTGGCTCCCATTGTATATATGTATTCTAACATGTATAATTTCTTTTGTTATGTCAAAATTGTATTTAGTATTAATAAATAGGATGTGCATTTTAGCGAACAAGTGTAAGTGTAGACACATTTCATATAGTACTCACTATTGGAACCTCATAAGAGAGCATATCTACTCATCCTGCGATGCACATCTTTCTTCTTGGTCAGATGACTATATATTATATTATATTATAAATATAAATGAAAGAATAAAAGAATTGAATAATAGGAAATAGTCAACCATAGAATGAAAGGCACATGCTGATGTTGCAATGTATTTGAACCCGGGGTTTTCGATAAGATATGGTGGCTAATGCAGTCATGCTTAAGCATTTCTTGTTATATTATTCGTTATGGAGATCGGTTTAGGATCACCTATGTGATAATGTGAACATAAATTTACAGGATCAGAATACTGAGTTGAAGATTTTCTTACTCCAGATTAGCGTATTTCTTCTTTGCAATATAAAGATTAGAAAAAGTCTAGGAGATCAGTAATTTTATTAAATTTTGGCTAGTATGTAACCAGTAAAGAAAAGTGAGTTATTGGATAAAATTTCACACAAATCTCACACTACTAAAATTATCATTGATGGCTATTTGATGACTACAAATCACAAAAGTTGTTGGTCCCCTAGCACTTCTCTAAAGATTATACACAGCTAACATACTTTAAAATATATTAAACTCTTTATTTATACTATTTGTATAAAAAAAATCGAGTTTATATTTAAAATAGTCTTTAAAATTTGTCTTCTAACTAAATTTGATTCTTTAATTTTTAATTGACTCAATTTATACATTAAAATTTTAAGATGTGACTCAAATTGGTTTTTTAATCCATTTTTGTCATCGAAAAAATGACATGCACGCTTCAAAGCTTCTTCAAATCGTCGTCTTCAATTAGGTTACTCTCTTCTCTTGTCTTCTCCTTCAATTAATTTATTACTTTTTCAATTTGTGAATTCAATTTATATGCAAATATGATGGCACTCTTTACAACATTGAGACCCGCCCGTAATAATGCTGGATTACGGGAATCATGCTTCAACTTTAGCACTATCTCTCTCACCTCTTCCAACTCATTTATAAAATATCTCTAATTTTGGAGCATATTAGACTAATGATTATACAAAATATGATTTATTTGATTCATCTACTTGAACTTGTTGAATATGTTAAATCAAGCTTCATCTTTAGTATGAACCTCCAAAGATCTTCATTTGAATGCTCTTTTTTTTTTTTGTTATATTCTAATCAGATTCATAAATCAGTCAACAATAAAATTAACAGAAATAACATCTATAAATCAACTATTAAAAATTAATATAGAATATTAGAATAACTGAAAAGAACTTACCTGTTGATTGTTGTTGCAGCGGCATAATCGAGCAGTGCAGCTAGCAACACCCACAGACGACGAGCAATAACAACCACGCATAACGCACAGCTCGAACACTCATCACTGGTAGAGGGAGGTGCAGCGAGAGACCCGAGCAGCTGAGGTGAGTAGAGATAAAGGACGACAGAGGCAATTTTTGTGAGCAAACGAACCGTTAGGTTGGGTGCAGTGATGACAGACGACGACGACACATTGCAAAAACTAAGTAGCACAGCTCGAAGTCTTGAGCACTCCTCGGCGGAGGCACGATGAGACGCAAGCAGTCGAGCACAGACGAAGGAGAGTGGCAACATGAGAGCTCATGATACGGAGGATCCGACGAGAGGCGTAATGACAGCGGTGAGTGTGCGTTAACGGTGAATGGAGGTGGGCTAAGCTGCTAAGGTGAGCTCTGATGGTGTGGTTGGTGTCTCGAGGTGAGTAATGAGCTTTCAGCTGTTTGTGAGAGACTAAAAGTGAAAGAGATTAAAATGTAGAGGTGTGCTTCAGAACTAGTCAGAGATTGAGTCAGATATCAACTAAACGTGCCATATCATTTTTTTGGTGACGAAAATTGATGAAAGGCCAACTTGAGTCATACCTTAAAGTTTTAGAGTACAAATTAAGTTGATTGGAAATTAGGAGACCAAATTGAATTGAATGTCAAATTTCAGAGATTATTTTCAGTATTAACTCAAAAATTCTAAAATAAATTTAATAAATTTGTGTAAAATGTAGATAAAAATTTATCTAAATATGATTTAAAATATATTTTTATGAGCTAACTTAGGATAGATATGTTGGGACTAACTAGATCTTATTAATATTATAGTGCCTAGAAAATTTGTGTTTAACTTATCTTTAAGGTGAAAAGTGAAAGAGTGGATTCTATAATTTATATGTGTCAAGCAATTGTAAAATTAAGCATGTAAAACGACATCTTAATAATATATTAAATGATGATATCCTACCCGCAAAAGGAATAATAATATCCAGAGCTAGACTACAAAAACCGTTGGCAAGTGGATGGAGGCTTTGGATGTGTTCGTTTGAACGGTTAAACATGCAGAGCATGCGTTTAATTATATAAACTAAAGTCTGATATACTTATTTATATCAGTTATACGTTAAATTTATTAGTATTAGTGTTTAATTTTTTATTTGTTTCAAAATAAATGCCTTAGCAAGTTGGTGAATAAATATCTGGTAGACATGAAGTCCGGATGTAAAACTCTTCCTACTTTCTAATGAATTCCTACTATTTAAAGATAAAAAGTATGCCAGGTCTTCTTTTTCGTTAATATCATTCATCTGAATGGATTCTCCTCATTAGTTCTCTATTACTCCAAAGTAAAATATGTTGACGCCAAATGAATTCATAGAGCTTAACATATATATAGGTGAGTTCTATCCAATCTCTTTTAAATCAACATGTAAATTATTCTTTGTGATGTGGCATGTTTTAATTGAATATTTAGTTTTAGTTTGAGTTAATTCAGGCTGAATTAATATCTTAACTAAAGTAGGACAACTTTGTAATTAAAATATTTATTTTATCTTTCTCCTTCTCATTCTCAGAAACGCATGATGGTTTTAAATTTGCACCAAAGTCCCAAACCATGCTATATTACATTCTAGGCAAGCATTGAAAGTATTTCCTTTCTATCTTTCTATATAGTAATAGTAATTATATATAAAATGCTCCCTTTTTTTTAATTTCATGTTTTGAGGAATAGAGACAGAGTTAATAGTCAAAATCGTCCTTGAAAGATACCCCGATCTCCATTTTAGTCTCCGAAAGATAAAATTAATCAAAGTCGTTCCCGAAAGTTACTCACATTGATCGAGTTTGTCCTTCCGTCCTCTCAGGTGGTGACGTGGCTAACGTTTGCTGAGGTGAAACGTTAAGTGCCAGCGTGGTGAGGTCCAGTATGGCAACCGTTAATGCTGATAAGATATGTTTGATTATTTAGGTCAAATTAGTCCTAATGTTACAACCCTAACCCCCAATCTGAAGCATATATGTGCGTGATTCTCGTAGTAGATGGCGATGTATGTTTGAGGAGTCGCTGCTATGATGAGTGGAAGCCGAAGTGGTGACCTGCCGTCGCAGTCTATCGGTAGCCATGAGTCGAACTCTTCCATGCGACGGAGGAGGAAGATGAAGGACCAGACTTGCTTTTGTGGGTTGAAGATGACAATCAAGAAATCCGGCACAAGAGAGAATCCGGATAGGTTGTTCCACACTTGTGTCAGATACCCGGTGAGTTAGGTTATGATATATGAAGCTTGTTTTTCATATTCCTTTTTGTCTATTCTGCTGGGTAGTTGAAATTGATTTTCTTTTTTTTTTTTTTAGAAAAATTCAGAAGGAAAGTCACTGCAACTTCTTTAGGTGGGTTGAGGAAGATGGGTATGTAGCAGGGGCGGAAACTGATGCAGAGGTTGGTGGGGACTATGATGAATGGAGACTGAATGTGTCATGGAGATTGGGTAGCTTGGAGGGTGAGGTTAGAGCAATGAAGATGCTGATAATATTCCTGTCAGTTGCAGTGGTGGTGGCTACTGTCTTGTGTGTATCACTGTTATTCACATTAATCTCCAAGTAAAGCCACAGATGAAGTGTTATGTTCTTGTGTGTTAGAGGTGTTGTTAGATCAGAGAAATTGAATTAGTTGATATGTAATGATGATGTTACTTATGAATGAAAGTATGGTTTAATTGTGTTTAATTTAACATAAACTTGGCATGATGGGTTTCACTGAGAATACATGATGGTGATGTTTGAACTATTATAAGTATCTATTCACCAAATAGAAACATACATGACAATAGACAAAGTCATTGTAATCCATAACAAACATCATAATTATACTGGTATCATATTGTCTTAGTAGACACACCACAGGGGTGATCAAGGATCCAGAAGTTAAAATAGCAAAGCATAAGTTCAGACAACATTGTTCACTTAAACCAAAAAAACATACTAGGCCTAACTTAAATGATCCTGAACACAGAAGCAGTTTACAGAGCCATGTTCCCAAAAAGCAAACTTGCAACTACATACAAAATATATTTCCTAGTTAAACATATTAATCTTTCTTTCTTGGACGCTTGAAGCCTGGAGTAGGCACGAATGTCATGAAGGTTTGCATCTTCTTTACAGTGGCGGAAGTTGTTCCTTTCAATGTCTCAGCAGATATGGCCACATGTGACTGGGTGGAGGCATTCGATCTTGCCTTTTTTTTATGACATGCAGTTTGGGTGGCCTGCCTCTCTTTGCACCCTGCATAGGCCAGTTGCAAACCAATTAATTTCAAGTAAATAAAATAAATGCAATTGGACAGAAGAAAAAGCAACAATTAACTAACCTGAATGTCTTGAACAGGGGTTTGGGGATATTGCATTGGTTGGGTTCCTCCAGGTTGGTTGATTTCCACAGCAGGTTGTGACTGGACTGGGAGAGGAGGGGGAGAATGTGATTGAACTTCATTGTTGGTGTTTGGGTCATCTGTAGGGGGAGCATGCCCTTTAGCAAGGGCAAGCTAAAGTTGCATTTGCCTAGCTTGTTCCTCAGCATCCTCCTTTTTCTTCTTTGCACAACTTCTCTTGTTGTATCCAACTTCACCACAAAACATGCACCTAATTAGGTTGTACTTCCTCTTCATCTTGGTGCTTGACCCAACTGGCTGCTCTCCCTTGTCCTTTCTTCTCTTTTTGGTAGGCCTCCCAGGTTTTGGCTTGATTGGGGTGGGATAGGGGCAGGTGAGGATGTTTTCTCCCACAGATCTTGTCCTTTCATCGGGTTAACATTGAAACAACATGTCTTTTTGTATGCCTCCATTGTTAACAACTCATGGCAATACTCCTCAGTTCTCTTACCATTTTTGTCTTGAATTGATGAAATTGCATGCATACATGGCATCTCTGTGCCAAGAACAGACAGACAAACGTAATAAAAAAAATCAAAGCAACTCTGACTAATTCAGGCTAAGGGAAGGAGTGATAGGGTCTGAATGAATTACCTGTGAGTTGCCAGAACCGACAGGTGCAAGTGTGCTTTCCCAAGTCGACCACCATGTTTGTGGGCCAGCCATGTGAGTTATGGACCACCTCTTATTAGCTGTTCTTAGGTTTTGATGCCTAAAACTAACATGGATATCAATTTTTACTTTTATTATATATCAATTTTATAATTATATGCTGCTATATATATTCTGTTCTATTCTTTTCCTGTCCCCACTGCAATTTTTTTTATTTGGCCCAATGTGCTTAATCTTATCTGGTTGGTTATTGGCATCCCAGTAATTGCCCCAAGCTACCTTTTTCATTAAATTAATCTTTTCCTAATAATTATGACACTTAATTTTCTTGGGCGGCTTTGTATGTATACTTCAATAATTTTTCACTTACATCTTTTTTCCTTAATTCTTTTTTATAGAATATCTAATTTTATTTGGATAAATGTTGCCTTTATGTACATTCTTTGATCATTTATAATTACCACTAATTAATTGTTAAAAATATAACTAATATCAGTCATTTAAATATATATAATTAGATTGCTCTCCAAGTCAGCCGGCGTCACTGATCCGTTCTCTGCATCGCCACTCCGTTCAGTCCGTTCACTACTGCGCCGCCGCCGTTCTCCATTTATCCTCCTGCATCGCTACTCCGGGTCGTTGCCACCAGTGCCTCTGCTCGCATCTTCGCCGGCGTCTCTCGCCTCTCCGGCCGCTTCTCCCTCGTCCCTGGTAAGTTTCACTGGTCTCCTATTTTCTGCTTGGATTTTGGCATTTTGCTTCATGAATTTGCTTTTATCCTAATTAATAATAAGTTTCTGATAATGTAATTTATTTTTATATTTTAAAATTCTATTTTGCTTCATAATTTTGATTTTGTGATGTTGTTTGCTGCTGTTGTTTGTTAATATTTGTGGTGCTGATTTTGTTGGCTATTCTGTTTCTTAATCAATGTTAGCTATGATTGTATTTTCAATTTTTACCCATATCTCCCTTTCTGCCTCCCTTTCTTCCTTCAGTCTTGATGCAGCACTAACAATTTCTTGTGGAGAGACCTCTTTATCTTCGAAAATCTTCATGTTCCTTGCATTCCATATCTTCCATAACACCATGGCAGTGAGGCAAATTTTGAATTTTATTGTTATTGAAACATTTAATTTAGATATTTAGAAATTTATATGGTTGTATTTTAAATAATTTTATTTTATACTTAATTAAACTGGTTCAATTACTGTTCAACCATGGTTAGATCATTGAACCTTTAAACCCGTCACTTAACTGGTTCACTGACCGGTTTGATTCTCGTAACCTTGATCAGGAGTGTGTTCATGGATTCACAATCTCTTGCATACCAGAGTCATCAAATGCAATGAATGCAATAGCATTAGGAACAAAACCAACGAAGCATGTTCTTTGTGCCACACTTAGTTCTTGCGCAAAAACCCTTAATTGGCCTCTAGGTATACAAATCCATGCTCATATCATTCGATCCGGGTATGAGGATAATTTGTTCCTTAGCAGTGCACTCGTTGATTTCTATGCAAAATGTGATTCCATTTTGGAGGCAAAGAAGGTATTCACATCCATGAAGGTGCACGATAAGGTGTCCTGGACTTCACTCATTTCAGGGTTCTCAATAAATGGACAAGGAAAAGATGCATTCTTGTTGTTCAAGGATATGTTGGGTACCCAAATTAAGCCTAATTCTTTTACCTTTGCCAGTGTTATCGGTTCTTGTGTGAGGCAAAATGGCGGCCTTGAAAAATGTTCAATTCTTCATGCACATGTTGTGAAACGAGGATTTTGTGCCATGAATTTTGTGTTGTGCTCATTGGTTGATTGTTATGCAAAATTGGAGTGTGTTGATGATGCTGCTTTAGTGTTTGATGAAAGTAATGAAAGGGATAGTATTGTGTATAATTCAATGATCTCTGGTTATTGTCAAAACTTGTACTATGATGACGCGCTGAAACTATTTGTGGAAATGCGGCAGAGGAATTTGGGTGTTACTGATCACACTTTATGTTCTGTATTAAATGCTTGCAGTGGCATTGCAATACTTCTTCAAGGAAGACAAGTGCACTCTGTTGTTGTTAAGATGGGTTCAGAGCAGAATGTGTTCGTGGTCAGTGCTTTGATTGATATGTATTCAAAGGGCGGTGACATTGGTGAGGCTCGAGCTGTGTTGGACCAGGCTTCTAACAAAAATAGTGTGTTGTGGACATCTATGATCATGGCTTATGCTCACTGCGGTAGAGGTTTGGAGGCTCTGGAGCTTTTTGATCATTTACTGGTGGAGAAAGAGTTCATTCCTGATCATGTGTGCTTTACAGCAATCTTAACAGCTTGCAATCACGCTGGATTTCTTCACAAAGGGGTGGAGTACTTCAACAAAATGAGCATAGATTACCAGTTATCTCCTGATATAGACCAATATGCTTGCTTGATTGATCTGTATGCTAGAAATGGAAATCTTAGGAGGGCAAGAGATTTAATGGTAGAAATGCCTTATGATCCAAATACTGTAATCTGGAGTTCCTTCTTGAATTCTTGCAAGATTCATGGAGATGTAGAGCTTGGAAGGGAGGCTGCGGATCAGCTCATTAAGATGGAACCATGTAATGCAGCACCATATTTATCACTAGCACAAATCTATGCAAAAAAAGGTTTATGGAACAAAGTGGCTGAAGTCAGAAGCCTTATGCAAAGAAGGAGAATAAGAAAACCTGCAGGATGGAGTTGGATAGAGGTAGATAAGAAGCTTCATGTCTTTGCAGTTGATGATGTAACTCATCAACAATCAATTGAGATCTATGCGGAGTTGGAAAAGATTTATCTGGGAATTATAGAAGTGCCAACTTGTATATCATAGTATATCAATATTTAAGCATAGGTCTACTCTCCTTGCTTCCTATGGATTACGGATTCCAATTTATGATGAGAACCTTGAATACTTAAATGTTGTTAATTTATCACATGTTGATTGAGGCAGAGTATAATCTCCAGAAAAAATCCAACGTGTTGGATACTGACTCCAATTTATCCCTGTTGTTCTTCGAAAATTTAGCTGATAACAAGAGGCAAGATGTATTTGAGGTAGTAGATGAAATCTTATAGGGGGTTCAACATACATGGAGGAGCTCAGGTCTCCCCTTTTTCATATACGAGTAGAGATTATGATCCGGCCATTGTTTCCCATGGTTCGGGAGAATTATGACGGTCCCTTGTGTGAGAGATTTTGCCATTCGTCGGGGATCTTTTCCGCTTTGGTCAGATTCCCCTCCCACTGTTATGGTTGACTGTTTGGGCCCCTGGATGAGCTGCTGGGGTGCCCCTGGGCTGTGCTGGATGCATTTCCGTGTTGGGCTTATCCAGAACAAATTTTATGCAACAAAAGGTGACCGAGATGTTGATGCCTAGTGATATTCCATATGATGATTGTTATAGCATCGTTAGCTGATGCCGTGTGGATATGCATATCATTTGAGATCATTTTTTAGGTATTATTGTAATTCTCTATTTTTTGGTTAAACTCTTATCTATTTTGAATAAGCTCTTATCTAAACATATTCATGCATCCTGCTTATATATCATGATTATTGACTTTGGTTTACTTCTTACATCATAACTGTTTTTCTAGGATTGATTTTGGAGATGTCATGTAAATAAAGGATGCTTTCCTTTTTTTATATATTCAAGTGGAGTATATTAATCAGCTCTCTGATTTCTAATAACAGAAAAATATGGTTGCCAATTGTAAATGATTGATTCAGCCCTGGTAAAAAATATTTAATTCATAGAGTAGTGCTTTTTCACCAAACTCAACCAAATTTTAGAAATCCAGGGGGAAAGAAAAGAAATATGGATATTAACATACTTTCTGACTTCAATTTCCATTAATAATATGTACTCTTACAATTTCCATCAAGCAGCCTATCAACACTATCTATCTGTCTATCTATGTATCTATATAACAATAGTAATTGCTTTCGGTTGTTCGATTTGGGCCCCAGCAACTCAAGTACATGACAGTTCTTGTGGTCTCTTCTGCCTGATTGTTTTTCATTTCATTAATGCAATGTTGTTTCTGTTGAAGTAGGTACTGAAGCTGAACCAAGGAAGAAGGGAGCAGCTGCGTCTGCTTAAGCTTTTGGATTGAAAGATTGTTGTTTGGTGGGTACGAAATTAGAGTGTTAGTTTTTTATTTTTCTGTTGTTGAGGCAAGGCCTTTTAGGCCTTTGGAACATTCGTTTATTTTGATAGCCTCATTGCTTGTGTCTCTCTTCGTCTTGTTTACTTCAATTTTGTAATTGCTATTGAATTTCAACGAGTCATACTTTTTGGATATTCAGTTGGATTATATGACAACTATAGTTTTGGTTTCGATTGGTTCATACTTTGGCAAATATTTACGATTATGCCCAGAATAATATCCCAACATTCATAAGATTTTCACTAAATTATTTTTGTGAAAATAGATTAGAAAATGGGTTATGTTATATATGAGACATGAACATGGTAGAAAGATATGAGACAAAAGATAACCCAATTTTATGTGGTTTTGAGAATACCCCGTTGGAAGAAAGATGGGGTTTTTGCTGAAAGAAGCTTTAAAGACTCTGTGCGGTCGGAATCAGTGGTCTTATGCTGTGTTCTGGAAGATCGGATGCAACAATTCAAAGTAACTACCTGGTTGATTTTTGCAGAGAAATGAAAAGAACAAAAAAGAAGTGAAATCATTTTGCTTTATTTTGTTTGTTTGTTTTTTGTGGTTTCTAAATCCATCAAAGCATGATTTTTTGGCTGCTACTTCGGTTTATGAGTAATTTTAAGAAAAGCTAATAGTGTTTTACACCCTTACTTTTACTTTCGAGTTTATGCTGCTGATTTGTGCGTGTGCCCTTTATTTCTCTTAATGATAAATTTGAGATTTTTGTTTTCTTTCTAAAACCTGGATAATGCAACCTGAGAGTAAATTATTTAGCTGATTCATTGAAAATTCTTTCGTTCAATATTCCCTAATCATATGGGTGGATCTCATAAGAAATTATGATAATATATTCCATTTTAGGGGTTGCCTTGATTCCTAGATATTATTGAGATGTTAGGCTCTCATTTTGTTGGTCATTACTCATTACATTTACTGCTTCTTTGTATTTGATTCTATTCTTATTCTGTTCACTTTTATACTCATTCTTACTATTTTGGAGCTTAGTGCTTTGATTGTTTCTGATTTGTCCTTGAGAATCTTAGTTAAAGAGAAAAGAAAATTGAAGTTTATTTTCCCTAGATTTTGCCAGAGGCGCACTACATACTGTATTTGATCTGTTTGTGATTCTGAGAGCGAATCTGCAAAATAGCTTGCTTTGGTAATGAGCCAAAATATGATCTATCTTTGTCATCCTTGCAACTTATGATGCATCATTGCTTTTAACCTTGTACATATAACTGAACATATGAAAGTATTTTAGTTACTTTTTTGAGTTAACTGATTGTAGTTTCATATGGCAGACTATTGATCTGGGAAGAATGTTATTATGAACCATTGCCATGTTCTTTCCCTCAACCAAATTTTGGGAATGGAGAAGGAAGCTGGTTTTCTTCTGAGTCTCACTCATCTCAGATGGGGATCCAAGAGGAGGATAGAGTTTGTTCTTTGATTAACAAAATGACAGTGAATAATTCAGTCAATATCACAGGTGAAGGGTAGGTGCTTTCCTGTTCTCTCTATTCTTTGAATATTTATTGGGGATTCAGGATCCTAGGAGAAAATTTGTAGTGACTCATGTGCTTCATTTTGTTGTGAACTCAGAATAATTGGACGCGCTGCATTTACTGGCAACCATCAGTGGATTCTTTTCAACAATTTCAGTAGAGATGCATATCCACCTGAGGTAATTTGATCTTCTCTTCCTAAAAATGCTTGACTAGTTTTTGCTGTATATTGCAGATGTTGTGGTTCAGTTGAAGTTGTGAACAATAATTTTTAAGCTTGCACTCCTGTTTATGCTCTCTCAATTTAATTTAGTTTCTGGAAATTGTGTAATATGCATTATATAGGGCTGTAATTCATGAGTTTTGTTTTGATTTCTTATTTTGGTGCACTCTTCTTAGGTATATGCTGAGATGCATCACCAACTTTCAGCTGGAATGCAGGTTTGTGATCTTCTTTATGCTCCACATTTTTTTGTAGAGTTCATGTTGCTATATTATGATACCTTGTTTTCTTGTCTATGCAAACTGTTGCAGTGATTCCTGTGCTTCCCCATGGGGTTGTTCAACTTGGATCTTTCTTGCCAGTAAGTCCTTTTCTTATGTTTGTTGTTCTGAAGAGATATAATGTGATACAATATCCCCAAAATTATCATGCTAGGTCAGAGTATCTCACATTGTAATATAATATTTCGATCAAGAGTGAGTAGCCTCTGTTAGCTTACATGTGTATATGTCACATACTCAGCATATTAGTTCAGGATACATGAATATGATGGATTGCATAAATCTTGGATAGCCATTCTTGAAAGCTGCATGTTATGAGTTGAATAAGCTAGCAATGCCCTCTTATCTAGTGTGAATGCGCCATTGTAATTGTTTTTGATGCTTTACATTCTCTTTCGACGTTCTTCTGCAATTAATTCAGCAATGTCTACTGCTATAGATAATGGAGAATATTGGGTTTGTAAATGATGTGAAGAGCTTGATCTTGCAACTTGGATGCATTCCCGGTGCCCTTCTATCGGAAGATTATTCAGAAAATCCTTCCATTGGAAGAGCACTAGGTGGCTTGCCTGTCTCTGTCGAACCACCTGCAATTCCCTCACATTGCGTTCCATCAGTATCTAATGGCTCAAATGAGCAAAGTAACCCATCTCATGTTTCAAGGCCAACTGTTCAAACACTTTCCTATAAGGGGAGAAATGAATAACTTCCAAGGTTCAGTATTGACTCCCAAAACTCATAACCTGAGCCAGATATCAAATGGTTATTGCCAACCAAATGCTACTACATTGATTAAAACAAACTTTGCTGGCCAAAGTGAGAATAGGGTTGTGGAGGCTGAAGTGATACCCTCAAGCAGAGGTTCATGCCTACAGCAGCCTTCTGTTTCATATAATGCAAGATCTGCATTCAATGGCTTATCCAGTTTCGGTCAATCAGTTCCAAGCGATTGCAATCTAAAATATATGGAGCAACAAATGATGTCAGTCCGTGGGAATCAAGGTCACAGTAATCCTAGTATAAATGCGTCAAGTACATTAAACATGTCTCTACTAAAGACAGATGGAGGCCATATACTTGATCACAATCAAAGTTCTAGCAGTGCTTCATTACTTGCTGGAATACCAATACATGGTGGGGTGAGTAGTCTTTTGAGGACAAGTCTTGTTACTGATTCTGGTTTAAGAACTCCAGATGTGTCCGTTGGTGATTTATCTGGAGCACAAGGGGGTGGGGTTGGAGTTAAAAGTGATGGTTCAAGTGAAGCAGGTGGTTCTTCTCTGTCTAATTTGTTCAGTCACTCAGGTTCCTTTACTGTGCCTCCACAAGGTTCTGATCAGAAGCTTCTCTCTGTAGATGTGAAGCATGTTCATGATGCTTTACCTTCAAAGCCTGTGACTACCGGAGGTCAAAGCCCTGATTTTGTCCAAGATTGTGTTAATAAACATGTTACTGGTCAATCTATGGTGAAGAATGTTAAACAAGAACAAGTTTGTGCTCAACCGTCATCAGGTGATGATCTGTTTGATATTCTAGGAGCAGATTTCAAAAACCAACTTCTGAGTGGAAACTGAGATAAGTTGTTTGCTGTTGGATCGGAAGCTAATACAGAGAATATGGATAAAAAGCTAACATGTATGAATATGCAGGGTATGAACTCTGATTATTACTCTGCAAGTGAAGCAATATCAGAGAGTGCCATATTTTCTGGGACAGGCACAGACCACCTCTTGGATGCTGTGGTTTCAAAGACCATATCTGTCATGATAACCTAAGGATCGCCAAATGATTCAAGATCGTGTAAAGAGTTATGGGAAATTGTGCCAAATGGAGCAAAGGTATTGACTTCTTTTTGCTCATATACTTGATTCCAGCATATCTCTTTTATAACTCTAATATTTTGGTTCATGAATGATTTTGTATGTAACAACACTGAATATTTTTCCCCTTGGTCTCTTGTGATGATTTAACAGTGTAGCATAGATGCACTGCTGGAACGTACCATCAAGCATATGCTTTTTTTGCAGAGTGTGACAAAGCATGCTTACAAGCTGAAACAAACCGGGGATTCAAAGGTAAGGGACAATGTTCACTATTGTACCCTAAAGTTCACTATTGTACCAATCAAACTCCAACTAACCCACAACCCCGACCCGACCCGACCCGACTCCCCAATGAAACCCTACCCGCCTAATTCCTAAATCCCTAGTTGCACTTGCAGATTTGACCTTCCTCAATCCTCACCGTCACTCTCAGTCTATCACTCGGTCACTCACTCGTTAGTAGTCACTCCCTCGGTCCCCTCCACTCTCCACCCATAGACGATAGACCATAGTCAGTCTCACTCACACCCTTCAAGATCACACTTCCGTCGACTTCACCCCTCACGCTCGCAGAGTCGCAGTCACCGTCGCTCTTCGGTCCTCCTGGGTTAGAATCACCGCTGCTGCTCCGTCTAGCCGTCGTCGCTGCTGGTCTCGGTCTTGGGCTCCTAGGTCCTGTCCTTTCGCTCTCTGGCGCCTCTGAGTATACTCGTTTCGGTCCTCTCGCTCTCTGGGTCTCCTTGTCTGTCTTCATCGCCGCTGCTCCTTGCCTCCCCTGTCCTGGTCCTCGCCTCCTCTGGTATGTTAGTTTTCTGGCTTAGGGTTTGAGATCAGAGATTTAGATTTGTTTGTTATGTTTTGTGTTATTTGATAATGGATGAGTTTTGATAATGATTGATAATGGTTGATATTTGATTAAATCTGATGTAGATTTAGAAATTGTTTGCTGTTTTTTGTGTTTGCTAATGGTTGAGTTTTGATTATGGTTGATAATGGTTGATATTTGATTAAATCTGATGCAGATTCATATATTGTTTGCTGTTTTTTGTGTTGTTTGATAATGGTTGATAATAAATCTAATTTCAGATTCATATATTGTTTGCTGTTTTTTGTGTTGTTTGATAATGGTTGAGTTTTGATAATGGTTGATAATGGTTGATATTTGATTAAATCTGATGCATATTTAGAAATTGTTTGCTACTTTTTGTGTTGTTTGCTAATGGTTGAGTTTTGATTAAATCAGAATTGTTGATACTTGTTTAATTTCAGATTCATATAAACAATTTAAGTTTGTTTTTATTTTAGAAAATATGAATTCTGAAACTGTGAGTAACATTTTTAAAAAATATGAATTCTGAAACTGTGAGTAACCTTGTTACTGCTGGAACTGGTTCTGAGGCTGCTCCGGTCGAAGTTGATGAACCTAGTTCGAAAAGGGCCAGACCAGAAACATCCGATGCTTGGAATTTTTTCAGAAAGCTCGGTTCAGATAAGGATGGAGTAGAACGTTCCGAGTGTAAAGGATGCAAGAAGGTGTTTAAAGCTGGAGGTAAGCGATATGACACTTCTACTCTAAAACGACATCTTGATAGTTGTACTCAAATTAAGCATGAAGATATTGGTCAGACTATAGCAGAATTGCAACTTAAAATGGGTTCACTTAATTTGAGTACAACTATCAAGATGTCGTTTTAGAGTAGCACCTTCTTGCATCCGTTACACTCGAACGTTCCAAACATCGGATGTTGCTGGGCCTTTTCAACTAGGTTCATCAACCTCGACCGGAGTAGCCCTAGAACCAACTCCAGCAGTAACAAGGTTACTCACAGTTTCAGAATTCATATTTTCTGAAATAAAAAGCAAACTTAAATTGTTTATATGAATTTGAAATTAAACAAGTATCAACAATTCTGATTTAATCAAAACTCAACCATTAACAAACAACACAAAAAGCAGCAAACAATTTCTAAATCTGCATCAGATTTAATCAAAAGTCAACTGTTATCAAACAACACAAAAAAAGCAAACAATATATGAATCTGAAATCAGATTTAATCAAATATCAACCATTATCAGATAACACAAAAAACAGCAAACAATATATGAATCTGCATCAGATTTAATCAAATATCAACCATAATCAAAACTCAACCATTAACAAACAACACAAAAAACAGCAAACAATTTCGAAATCTGCATTAGATTTAATCAAATATCAACCATTATCAAAACTCAACCATTATCAAATAACACAAAACATAACAAACAAACCTAAATCTTTGATCTCAAACCCTAAGCCAGAAAACTAACATATTAGAGGAGGCGAGGACCAGGACAGGATCCTAGGCCTAGAAAGTCTCCTTCAAGCTTCAAGTAACATACTGCTATGATCTCTCATTATTCTTTTATCCTTGGCTATTACTTTGTTCATAAGCTTTATTTGAGTGTCATGTGTAGCAAGTTCATTTCCTTTTCTTTATACTTGACACATTATTCACTATAGACACTTGGCTCACATTCCTTCTTAGAACATTGATGCCCAGCACCTCTTTGGGCTACTAAATGCCTTGTAGTTAGGTTGCTCTTGATAGTGGACTTTCAGCTGATGATCCCGGGTTAGTTAACCCAAGTCACCAAGTGTTGATGCACTCCAAAGAGCTTAATAATCCAAGCAGATCCTAATACAAAGACACCACAGGCATATATTCTAAGGTTCAAGCTATTGGTGTCCAGCTTTGTTTCCTTTTTGTTTTTCTTTTGTTCTGTCACTTCCTTTTTTTTTTCTTTCTTTTTGTTTTTCTTTCTAACCAAGGATTTTTTTTTTTATTCGATTGAGATTCATAGACAGTAGCTACTTTCTACTTAAGAGGAGGCATCCTAGTGCTCTTTATTCACTAAAAGTGAGCTATTATACAATCACACACATACCACCACTTACTTTTATTCTACTTCTATCTAACAGAGACCATCTTACTTCACATTCAAATATTTCTTTTATTGAATTGAAAATGCAGGGGATAAGACATGCTTTTTGTTAAGTGAAAGTAAACACACAAGCACACATATAGACTAGTTTACTTATTCTAAAAGAAACAAACATAATGCAAAGACTTTTAATTAAAAAGAACTACTTAAAGATGCAAAGACAACTTAGAACAGATAGAATGCATGCTTTTTTCTTTGTAGTGATGAACAAGGAGCAAGTCCACCTTTCATTTGTCATGCTTTTTCTTTCTCCTTTCATACACTTGGCTGCTAGTGTTCCCACCATCCATGTTTGTTGCCTGTTGACCTCGCCAAAAGCCAGCCTTATTCATAGCCTCCTCCACTCTATCTTCAAGCCTCATGGCATTGCTTACTTCTACCTCACTTCTCTTTTTGAAGAATTCATCAAAAGTTGGGAAAGCCGGATCCATGTTGTGCAAATGTTCTCCAATATAGTTTAGTTTGATTTGGCTATTGATGTTGTAATCGGCTTGCACTTCATACCTTGCATCTTGGAGTGTTGTGAACTCTTTGAGAGCCCTCAAATTTTCAGCTTGCATTTGTTCCAACTTACCAAAAGATTCATGAGATTGAAAAGCATGTTCTTCTTGCATCACAAGGAATCTTGACTCGAATTCACTTTGTTTGTTCATTATTCTTAGCTCCCTTTCTTCTTGTGCTTGTTGGTTTTTCATGTACAGTGAATGGTATTCCTCTTGCCTTTCTTGAATTCTCATGTACTGTTGTGACAATCTTCCTATTGCTTCTTGCATTTGAGTCATATCCATATTGCCATGTGGAAAAAAGTGCGGCTGTTCCTCCTCCTCTTGCGGCTCTTCTTCTATGTGTGGCTCATCTTCTTCCATTGGTTCTTCTCTTTCCCTTCTTCCATGTGGTCTTCGGCCTTGATGTGCTTCAAGGGGCATCATCATTCGTTCAATGGTTATGGGAATGCCTTGGCTTAACCACATTGGATTCTCCTCTTCCATTGGAACTTTAGCCTTTGCACACAACCTCCAAATGGTACTTGGATAGTACAACCAAGATCCGGCCGAATTCTTCTCAGCCAGCTTTTGAATGTCTTTTGCAAGGATTTCATGAACTCTTATCTCTCCTCTCACAATGATGCAATGCAACATCACGGCTCTCTCCCTGTTAACTTCTGAGGTGTTCACTGTGCCCAGAATTGATCTTTTCATCAACTCATACCATCCTTTTGCTTCCAGGGTGAGGTTACATCTCTTCAGATACTTATATTTGTTCTTTTCATCTCCTTCCCACTCTGAGTTCTCCATACAAATGTCTCTCGCAATCTCATCATAATCCTGATCCTCATTCAATCTTTGTTGGTATCCCGGTTCACTAAAGCGAACTGACTTTAGTCTCAAGACTTTCTTGATTGCATCCGGGCTAAAGTCTACTTCCACCCCCCGCACATAGTTCTTGTACGTTGGGGGCTCACGCATGTCAAGCCTTGAGACATTTGCATAGAACTCTCTTATGATATTGGCATTAATTCGGGTGGCTGGTGATGCAAGTTCCTCCCACCTCCTCTTTCGAATTTTGTCCTTCATATCTTGACATCCATCATCCGGCAACAAGAGTGGAATTTTAGGATAGATTCTTTTCTCGTTCATCCATGCAATTTGCATTTGATGGAACCAAGACTTGAATCTCCGTTGGTCATATTCATGTGTGTCTTACTCCACCATGGGATCTTTCCCTTTTCTTCGTTTGGTTCTAGAGGAGGAGGCCATGATAACTTGGTTGGTTGAGTCTTGTGAGGTTAGCAGGAGTGTGAAGAATGTTGGAGAGTTTGATGTGTGGTTGGAGCAAGAAGAAATTTAGGCCGAATTTGTTATGACAGGAAATGATGAAGACAAGTTTAAATGGTTGGAGTTTAAAGCAAGAGAAATGTTGAACCGAGCTTGTTATGTTGAGGAGTGATGAAGAGAATGAAGTTCCAAGGGTTAGAGTGATTCGGTCATGTGCATGGCTTGAAGGTGGTATGTTTTTAAATGAACAATGAAAGGCTAGGATGCAATTAGACTTATAGGAATCAAAGGTGTGCATGTAAGGATGAATGAAGACAAGGCTTGCTTCTTCACTTGCCTTTGCCGTGATCATTCTCAAGAAGTGGCAGATTTCCTTTTTGAAGCATGTGATGAGATTTTGTCCTCATGCTATGCTTTCCTTTGTCTTGTCTCTTTCATTGAAGATTCTTTGACCACCTAGTCATCACCACAAGACAACAAATATTAGTTTTGTCCAACCGTGGTAAGAATGTCCCTTTTATTAATATAATATGAATCATCAATTCTCATATCCATTTGAACCGTGACTCTCCTTGGAGGACACCAAACTTGATGGTTGGTCATGTATAAAGAAATTGTGTCTCTTCCTTCAATTAGTGAAACCCCAATGTCACTCTTAGTTAAATGTTTATAAGAATTGCTTTCATCCTAATTTTCTTTTTCTCTCTTTTTTTTCATGAAGGGTCAATTGTGTCCCTAAATCGGTTCATCAAGTTTTGATGAACACCAAACTTGTTTCTTGTCAAAGGGTACATCACAATTGCTGCCTTCATTACCGAATAAGAATTTTTCCATTTATAAGATTTTGGAAAACAACAATTGTATGATTATTGATGCATGAATTTCAAATTTTCATGAAGCTATGTGGACACCAAACTTTAGTGTTTGGCCATATGCTTTTAAGCTTGCAAAACGGAATTATTTGTAACGTTGGTTTAGTTTGCTTGAAGACACACCAAACTTAGAATTCTCAGCATATGTTTCAAAACAGTGCATGCAGGCAATGGACATGTTCATGAAAAGAGAAAAGAATTCATGCTCAAATGATCATAACTTATTGAATTTAAAATGACATGAATCTTAAATCATGGGTTGCCTCCCATGGAGCGCTCTTTTATTGTTATTAGCTTGACATTGAGGCTTTCTTTTATGGTGGTTGGTGCTTGTAGAGCCTCAATTTGTCTCCCCTGACTGTGATCCTCTTCTTTGTTTTCTGGTGTTCAATTTCAGCATGCTCTAATGAGAGTATGTTGCTGACAGTGTAGTAGTCCTCGATTTGTTGATTTGCCCCAGTTGTTGATATATCAGTTGCACTTTGTCACCTTTGGAAAGCCCCTCTGTTGGAATCTTTTTGTTCTTCCAACCCCTTTTTGCTTTGTTTCTGCGTTTCATCTTTCCTTTTGTTGATCTTTCTTTTCTGGCTGTAGGCTTTCCTCAGGGACCTCTGTTTTCAGTGGCTAATACTCTAATATCCTCTTGGCGGGGATAAGGCAGTAGAGGTGTGATGCTCTTTCCTATTTGCTGCAAATAGGAAAGAGCATCACACCTCTACTGCCTTATCCCCAGAGGTTCAACAAAGAGGTTAAAGACCAGCATTTTCACAAGTTCCTTGAAACCTTCAAGAAGCTGGAAATTTCAAAAAGGAAATCTGCCACTCCTTGAGAATGATCACGGCAAAAGCAAGTGAAGAAGCAAGTTTTGTCTTCATTTATCCTTACATGCACACCTTTGATTCCTATAAGTCTAATTGCATCCTAGCCTTTCATTGTTCATTCAAAAACATACCACCTTCAAGCTATGCACATGACCGAATCACTCTAACCCTTGGAACTTCATTCTCTTCATCACTCCTCAACATAACAAGCTCGGTTCAACATTTCTCTTACTTTAAACTCCAACCATTTAAACTTGTCTTCATCATTTCCTGTCATAGCAAATTCGGCCTAAATTTCTTCTTGCTCCAACCACACATCAAACTCTCCAACATTCTTCACACTCCTGCTAACCTCACAAGACTCAACCAACCAAGTTATCATGGCCTCCTCCTCTAGAACCAAACGAAGAAAAGGGAAAGATCCCATGGTGGAGGAAGACACACATGAATATGACCAACGGAGATTCAAGTCTTGGTTCCATCAAATGCAAATTGCATGGATGAACGAGAAAAGAATCTATCCTGAAATTTCACTCTTGTTGCCGGATGATGGATGTCAAGATATGAAGGACAAAATTCGAAAGAGGAGGTGGGAGGAACTTGCATCACCAGCCACCCGAATTAATGCCAATATCATAAGAGAGTTCTATGCAAATGTCTCAAGGCTTGACATGCGTGAGCCCCCAACGTACAAGAGCTATGTGCGGGGGGTGGAAGTAGACTTTAGCCCGGATGCAATCAAGAAAGTCTTGAAACTAAAGTCAGTCCGCTTTAGTGAACCAGGATACCAACAAAGATTGAATGAGGATCAGGATTATGATGAGATTGCAAGAGACATTTGTATGGAGAACTCAGAGTGGGAAGGAGATGACAAGAACAAAAAAGGTGGACTTGCTCCTTGTTCATCACTACAAAGAAAAAAGCATGCATTCTATCTGTTCTAAGTTGTCTTTGCATCTTTAAGTAGTTCTTTTTAATTAAAAGTCTTTGCATTATGTTTGTTTCTTTTAGAATAAGTAAACTAGTCTATATGTGTACTTGTGTGTTTACTTTCACTTAACAAAAAGCATGCCTTATCCCCTGCATTTTCAATTCAATAAAAGAAATATTTGAATGTGAAGTAAGATGGTCTCTGTTAGATAGAAGTAGAATAAAAGTAAGTGGTGGTATGTGTGTGATTGTATAATAGCTCACTTTTAGTGAATAAAGAGCACTAGGATGCCTCCTCTTAAGTAGAAAGTAGCTACTGTCTATGAATCTCAATTGAATAAAAAAAAATCCTTGGTTAGAAAGAAAAACAAAAAGAAAGAAAAAAAAAAGGAAGTGATAGAACAAAAGAAAAACAAAAAGGAAACAAAGCTGGACACCAATAGCTTGAACCTTAGAATATATGCCTGTGGTGTCTTTGTATTAGGATCTGCTTGGATTATTAAGCTCTTTGGAGTGCATCAACACTTGGTGACTTGGGTTAACTAACCCGGGATCATCAGCTGAAAGTCCACTATCAAGAGCAACCTAACTACAAGGCATTTAGTATCCCAAAGAGGTGCTGGGCATCAATGTTCTAAGAAGGAATGTGAGCCAAGTGTCTATAGTGAATAATGTGTCAAGTATAAAGAAAAGGAAATGAACTTGCTACACATGACACTCAAATAAAGCTTATGAATAAAGTAATAGCCAAGGATAAAAGAATAATGAGAGATCATAGCAGTATGTTACTTGAAGTTTGAAGGAGACTTTCTAGGCCTAGGAGTCAATAAGAAGTGAGTATTTGCATATCCACACAAAACCCCATGAACTATCAATAATACTCTGCTAGCATGAACATCCTCTTCCATTTCATCTTTTCTTCTCAATAAATCATTTCTTGCTTGGGGACAAGCAAGTTTTAAGTTTGGTGTTGTGATGACAAGTCATCTTAGGCTAGTTTCACTAGCCTTTTTCTTTTGTTTTCACTTGAATTATGCACTTTCTTGAGCTACAAGCAAGCCAATTAGGTAGAATTTCATGCTTCATTTGATTTAATCAACCATGTATGAATTCATGCTATTTCATGAGGTTTTATGCTATAATTGTTGCATATTATGATAAGATGAATATTTCATGATTATAAGCATAGCTTTGATGTGTTTGGTTGATTAATGATAGGTGAAGAAAGCTTGGAGAAAGGTTGAAGCAAGAAGGAATAGCTAGGAGTAAAGAGGGGACAATGGAATAAGTGAAATTGAACCAGGAAGCAAAAAGCTGGACCTAAAGTTAGCCTCAAACTTTTGCACAAATTTTTGGGTGAAAAGTTAGCCCCAACGTTAGCCCCTAACTTTTGGGCTAACGTTGGAACTTGAAAATCACTCCTTGGGTACCAAAAGTTTGCGCCAACGTTAGCCCAAAAGTTAGGGTCTAACTTTTGCACCAACGTGAGTATCAGCAAGTTATGTTGGCTGATATGAAAAGTTGGACCAAAAGTTAGACCCTAACTTTTGCTCCAACTTTTGCTCCAACTTTTGCAAAACTCCAACCCGGTTCAATTGGTTCGTTTTGGTTCCCCTTCAAACTCCAAGAGCAATCAACCAAGGCCTCTTTCAACCCAATTTCACCAAGAGCAAAGGCCCAACTCAAGGCTTGAAGATCATTTGAAGAAAGTGTATAAATAGAATAGAATTCAAGTTCTTCGGGGAGCTTCCCTTTTAGTTTTTTTAGAATAGCTTTTCTTTTCTGTTTTGCTTGGGGAAGGAGAATTCACTTCTCTTCCTCTTAGTTTTATTGATTTCAATTTCAATTACAATTGTCTTGGATCTTGGGTTGGAGAATTGAAGAAATTCTGTTTCAATCTCATCCTTGGATCTCTCTGCTTTATTTACTGTTTGAGTGAATTTAATTTCTGTTAATTGCTCTTCATCTACTTTCCTTGCAATTTACAATTCCCTTGCAATTGTTCTTGTTGGATCTAGGAAGGCATTGAGATCTAGACTTGGTTTTCTAGTCTCTGGATCCTGAGATCTGATTTCCCAATTTTACATTCTCTGTTTACTGTTTTCATGTTCATTTACTTGCTTTGCTTCAGATCCGATTTGATCCCAATCATCTTCTTCTTCTCTGTTTGATGCAAATTTACTTTTCCTTGTTTAATTTCTGCAAATCCAAGTCCCAATCCCCTTTACAATTCAAGTCATTTACATTTCTTGCACTTTAAGATTTTGCAATTTACATTTCTTGCGTTCTAAGTTTCTGCCATTTAATTTCTTGCTCTTTAAGATTCAGCACTTTAACTTCCAGTTCTCTTTAATTTCATGTCAATTACCCATTCCCTTTACTTTCAATGCAATTTAAATTCTGCAAATCACAAATCACTCAACCAAATCTTGATTCGCTTGACTAAATTAACCACTAAGCTAAAATTGCTCAATCCTTCAATCCCTGTGGGATCGACTTCACTCCCGTGAGTTATTATTACTTGATGCGACCCGGTGCACTTGCCGGTTAGATTTGTGTTGTTTTGGGAGAGATTTGTTTCTCCAACAAAATAACTCATCAAGTTTTTTGGCGCCGTTGCCGGGGAGCATATTCAGAGGCCAGAGAGCGAAAGGACAGACCTAGGAGCCCAGGACCGAGACCAGTAGCGACGACGGCTAGACGGAGCAGCAGCGGTGGTTCTAACCCAGGAGGACCGAAGAGCGATGGTGACTGCGAGCGTGAGGGGTGAGGTCGACGGAAGTGCGATCTTGAAGGGTGTGAGCGAGACTGACTATTGTCTATCGTCTATGGGTGGAGACTGGAAGAAGCTGAAGCTCTACCGAGTGAGAGACTGAGAGTGACGGTGTGAGGATTGAGGAAGCTCAAAGCTGCAAGTGCAACTAGGGATTTAGGAATTAGGCGGGTAGGGTTTCATTGGGGAGCCGGGTCGGGGTTGTGGGTTAGTTGGGTTCTGGGTCTGGGCTAAAACATGTTCAGCCTTTTAACCAAAAAAAAAAAAACCTCCTTAGCCCACCCCGCCAAAGCCCACGGTTTAAGCGGTGTGGGTTAGGCGGGATTGTCTTTCGGCGGTCTCAAATTTCCAGCCCGGCCCGTCTTTTTGGCGGGTTACGCGGGCCGGTCCGGCGGGTTTAGGCCCGTTTGCCACCCCTAGGTAGTGAGTATTTGGTAGCAGTTTGGTGATAGATTCAAGATTTGATGTATAGATATTGTAGGATGTGTAAGGAAGGGGGTTAATGTGCACTTTATACTCTTGATTTTTCTAAATAGGGCCCTAAATTGGAAATGTTATATCTAAATACATAAAAGCTTTATGTGTGGTTTGTAAATTATTGCTACAATGTTGTGACTTGCATAGATATCTGCATCTGCATTAGCCTCTCACTGCTTTCTTGCTTCATAAGAGTCTGGGACCATTTTACAAATTTATCTATACCTATTATTATTTATTAATAATTATAATGAGTATTGAATTTTCAATTTTTTAACCACTTGCTGATTCCTCTAAACCAAATGGAAGAAAAGTTTGAGTTTTACAAATATAAAATACCCGTCAACCTTGGGTGTCTAACCATGCATGTATGAAATATTTCCATAACGAACCGCGTGTGGTGGACCAAATATAGAAATAATGGCGATTATTGTATTATGTAAGGGAGCAAAGCTAACCACTAACCAGCATTACAAGTAACAACCCATATTAACTCTAATATTATGATATGATCCCATATTTCCATAACAAACTGCGTATGGTGGTGGACTTAAATGGTCTATAACCATATAGTAAGCTTACGAAGACTAGTCTTAATCTTAGTAGAAATAATAATGGCAATTATTGTATTATATAAGGGAGCAAAGCTAACATACTAGCATTACAAGTGCTTCGGAGAGACATGGCAACTATCGAAAGAGATCACTGTGTTCTCAATCACGTTCTCTCTCATATAATAATAGCAGTGATATTCTTGCTTTCTTTGAAAATCACAGCTTCGCCAACAACAGAAGCTCAAGTCCTTGTGAAATGGAAAAACAGCCTACTATACACTCCTTTACTCAATTCATGGTCCCCCTCCAACATTCACAACCTTTGTAGCAGTTGGGATGCCATTGTTTGTGACAAAACAACAAACACAACTGTCTCACGGATATACCTCTCTGGTCTCAATCTCAGTGGCACCCTTCATGGCTTGGATTTTGCTTCCCTACCAAACGTCACTCACCTTGACCTCAATGATAACAACTTTATTGGGTCAATACCACCTCAAATTGGCAGCCTCTCCAAACTCACTTTCTTGGACTTTGGAAGCAACAACTTTTCAGGGACAGTGCCATATGAGATAGGACATTTAAGGGAACTCGAATATCTCAGCTTCTACGACAACAGTTTCAATGGTGCTATTCCCTATCAGGTCATAAGTCTCCCAAAGGTATGGTACCTTGACTTTGGAGGAAACTACTTTGCATCTCCTCCTCACTGGTCTGACTATTCATGCATGCCTTCCTTAACATACCTTGACTTGTCTTACAATTCATTCACTCCCGAATTCCCAACTTTCACAATGAAGTGCCACAACTTGTCGTTCCTAGACCTCTCTCTGAACTATTTTAATGGCACAATACCAGAATCATTGTATACCAATTTGGCCGAGCTTCAATACCTGAACCTCTCACGTTGTGGGATGGAAGGACCATTGTCGTCCAATTTATCCAAGCTCTCAAACCTCAAAGAGCTTCGTATGGGTGACAACAACTTCACTGGTCCTATTCCCATGGAAATAGGATTCATAGCTGGGCTTCAAATTCTTGATTTGCATAACATTTCAGCCCGCGGGAAAATTCCATCATCCCTAGGCCAACTCATGCAGTTAAGATATCTTGATCTGAGATGGAATTTTTAAACTCTTCAATCCCTTTGGAACTTGGTTCATGCAATCATCTAACCTTCCTTGATTTATCAGGCAATAATCTAGCAGGTCCCTTGCCTTTTTCATTATCGAATTTGACCAAGCTCTCTGAATTGGGATTATCATATAATCCCATTTCTGGTCAACTCTCTGCCTCACTAATTTCTAATTGGACTGAGTTGACAAGTCTGCAACTCCAACAAAACTGGTTGACAGGAAAGGTCCCTCCAGAAATTGGTCTGTTAAAGAAAATTGAGTACCTCTGTTCGTCCGGCAATGAATTTTCTGGTCCCATTCCTAAAGAGATTGGAAGCATGAGGGAAATGATAAATTTAGACTTTTCTGGAAACCACTTTTCTGGTCCCATTTCCAGAGAAATAGGAAACCTCAAGTCACAGCAGTACTTTGATGTCAGCAGTAATAATTTGGAGGGAGAGTTGCCAAACAGCATAGCTCAACTAACTGCTTTAGAATACTTTTTTATGTTCTCCAACAACTTGTCAGGCAGCATCACCAGAGATTTTTGGAAGTACAATCCTAATTTAAGTACTGTTTATCTTTCTAACAACTTCTCAGGACTACTGCCACCTGACTTGTGCAGTGGCATGATGCTATCTATTTTGGCAGTCAATAACAACAGCTTTTCGGGGATTTTTCCAATGTCCTTCAGAAATTGTTCAACACTAACTACAATAAGGCTTGATGGCAATCATTTCTCTGGAAACATCACAGAAACACTAGGGGTTTATCCAAGTCTTGGTTTTCTAGACCTGCGCTCTAATGAATTCACGGGAAATATACCCCATAGATTTTTCAGATTGGCTAATCTTACCTTCCTTGATTTATCTAATAACAACTTGAGTGGAAGCATTCCTAATGACTGTGAAACATTCAATGCAATCTCTCTTGAAATTCTCAACTTGTCTCACAACAACTTGGCAGGAATAATTCCACAATGTTTGGGAACCTTACCCTCTCTCACAGTTTTGGATTTGCAAATGAACAACCTTTATGGAACCTTACCAGGAAGCTTCTCTAAAGGTAATGTCTTATATACTATAAAATTGAATGGCAACTTCTTGGAGGGAACATACCCATGTCCCTGGCCCACTGCACAAAACTACAAGTTCTGGACGTTGGAGAAAATAGCATAGAGGACACAGAAATTATTTTAAAAAATGAATAAATGGTTAAAATTAATAACACAAGTTTAAAATGATAAAATCCTACTTTTTTTACAAGTATTTTTTATAGTATTTTTATTCTTTTAAATTTTAATTTATTAGCACTTTATTATTTACTTAATAATTAAAATTTTTACTATTTGTAAAAAAAAAAAATCGAGTTAATATTTAAAATAGTCTTTAAAATTTGTCTTCTAATTAAATTTGGTTCTTTAATATTTAATTGACCCAATTTATACATTAAAATTTTAAGATGTGACTCAAGTTAGTTTTTTTATCCATTTTTGTTATTGAAAAATGACATGCACGCTTCAAACCTCTTTTTTCAAAGCGTCGTCTTCAATTAGGTTACTCTCTTCTCTTATCTTCTCCTTCAATTAATTTATTACTTTTTCAATTTGTGAATTCAATTTATATGTAGTTATGATGGCACTCTTTACGACATTGAAACCCGCCCGTAATAATGCTGGATTACGGAATCATGCCTCAACTTTAGCACCATCTCTCTCACCTCTTCCAACTCATTTACAAAATATCTCTAATTTTCGAGTATATTAGACTAATGATTATACAAAATATGATTTATTTGATTCATCTACTTAAACTTGTTGAATATGTTAAATCAAGCTTCGACAATAAAATTTCATTGCTCTTTGTTGATCTTTAGTATGAACCTCCAAAGATCTTCACTTGAATACTCTTTTTTTTTGTTATATTCTAATCAAATTCATAAATCAGTCAACAATAAAATTAATAGAAATAACATCCATAAATCAATTATTAAAAATTAATATAGAATATTAAAATAACTGAAAAGAACTTACCTATTGATTGTTGTTGCAGCGGCATAATCGAACAGTGCAACTAGCAACACCCGCGGACGACGAGCAACAACAACCACACACAGCTCGAGCACTCATCACTGGTAGAGGGAGGCGCTGCGATAGCCCGAGCAGCTGAGATGAGTAGAGATGAAGGATGACAGAGGCAATTTTCGTGAGCAAACGAGGCCTTAGGTTGGGTGCAGTGATGACAGATGACGACGACACATTGTAAAAACTAGGTAGCACAGCTCGAAGCCTCGAGCACTCTCCGACGGAGGCACAACGAGACGCAAGCAGTCGAACACAGACGAAGGAGAGTGGCGACATGAGAGCTCATGATACGGAGGATCCGACGAGAGGCGTACAGCGGTGAGTGTGAGTTGACAGTGAACGGAGGTGGACTGAACTGCTAAGGTGAGCTCTGATGGTGTGGTTGGTGTTTCGGGGTGAGTAGTGAGCTTTTAGCTATTTGTGAGAGACTAAAAGTAAGAGAGATTAAAATGTAGAGGTGTGCTTCAGAACTAGTGAGAGATTGAGTCAGATGTCAACTAAATGTGCCATATCATTTTTTTGGTGACGGAAATGGATGGAGACCAACTTAAGTCGTCGTACCTTAAAGTTTTAGGGTACAAATTAAGTTGATTGAAAATTAAGAGATCAAATTGAATTGAATGTCAAATTTCAGGGATTATTTTTAATATTAACTCAAAAATTCTAAAATAAATTTAATAGATTTGTGTAAAATGTAAGTAAAAATTTATTTGAATATGATTTAAAATATATTTTTATGAGCTAGTTTAGGATAGATACGTTGGGACTAACTAGATCTTATAAATATATCAAATTAATAATAGAAAAATTTTATAGTGTCTAAAAAATTTGTGTTTAACTTATCTTTAAGGTGAAAGGTGAAAGAGTGGATTCCATAATTTATATGTGTCAAGCAATTGTAAAATTAAACATGTAAAACGACATCTTAATAATATATTAAATGATGATATCCTACCCGCAAAAGAAATAATAATATCCAGAGCTAGACTACAAAAACCGTTGGCAAGTGAATGAAGGCTTTGGATGTGTTCGTTTGAACGGTTAAACATGCAGAGCATGCGTTTAATTATATAAATTAAAGTACTGATATACTTATTTATATCAGTTATACATTAAATTTATTAGTATCAGTTTTTAATTTTTTATTTGTTTCAAAATAAATGCGTTAGCAAGATGGTGAATAAATATCTGGTAGACATGAAGTCCTGATGTAAAACTCTTCCTACTTTCTAATGAATTCCAACTGTTTAAAGATGAAAAGTATGCCAGGTATTCTTTTTCGTTAATATCATTCATCTGAATGGATTCTCCTCAATAGTTCTCTACTACTCCAAAGTAAAATATGTTGACGGCAAATGAATTCATAGAGCTTAACATATCTATATATATATACATATAAGTCGGCTTTAATTTATGATAATAACTGCTTGTCAAGTCAAATGTATAATATTATATCATAAAACAAATTAAAATAAAAGATGAGAGAGACAGAAA
>NC_029785.2:126893864-126897215 GCF_000816755.2 Arachis ipaensis | reverse complement strand
TGCGGACAAGTGAGCTAACCACTTGACCAACCAAGTTAATTGATTTATTGTTGGTTAGATTTTTGTTAACTACCTATCGTAATTGACTATGAAATCAAATAGCCTAGGGGACCAAATGCAAGTTGCGAAAAAGAATACGTATTATTGATCTAAGACTGCTAAGTTTACAAAAATTAAAGCAAAAATCTAAAATGGACACACAGAATGAATGAAAGAACATATATGTACATTTATAATTCTAATTAAGAAATATAGTTAATAAATGATTAGAACATCTTGCTTGCAAATTCATCAATAGAAATCCCTTCGGCTCGACAAGAAACTGATTTAGAAGCGAGTTCTCTGAGCTGAGACACACTTCTTCCCAATTGCAAAGCCACCTTCAATTCAAACACTTGCCCATTCTCTCTCTTGTCAAAATCATTCTCTTCAAGCGTGGCTTCAACTGTTTCTTCTAATTGTTTGAAAAACCCACCGCAGTTTCTGTACATCTCAAACACCATCCCTACTTGCCCACCATGCTCAAAAGCGTTGACTACAGCTGCCATTGACCCAGCCATGGCAGAAACCACACCTGCACCGTTATTTCCCGCCACAAACACAGATCCCAAAGCTGCAATGGCAGTGAGCAAGGGGCCTGCAATGGCCAGAGTCTTGTTTGCTTTCAGTGCCTTGTTTCCAAGCCTCTCATAATCTTCAACATCTTTTCTCTTCACAACTTCAATAACCTCCCTCAGCTCCATTTCTAGTTCTTCACTCCACCCGTTCATATTCATCAGAGCCTTTCCTTCTTGATGATCACTTTTGGTCTTGTTGTTCCTTCTTGGCCACCAAACAGCAGGTTCGAATTTCGCAGGAAACTTTTCAAGCATAGCCCCGCCCAACAATGGAAGCGGATAAGCTTTCTCAATGGCCAAAACCTTTGCTATTGAGGACTTGACATCTTCTTCGGTTGGAACTCCAAGAGCGAGTGTGGTTTCGATTTGAGTCTGAAGCTGCTTAAAGGACCTAGTTGCTTTGCGTTGTTCCTCAGCGAGTTGCGAGGGCTGGATCTTGTTCATCACAAGAAGCATTCCAGTTGCTGCAGAAAACAATAGGGTGGAAGATAGGTTAAGTGCTGAAATGGATGATGCCCCGCCGCCGTGACTGTCAGCAACCGCAACCATTGTTGCTGCAGCAAGTGTAATCATGTTGATGCTGTTGAGAAGGAGCTTGTTCCAATTATCACGTTGTTCCGCAACGTTTTTGTGAATCTCAGCTCTCTCAGCTACGGCCTCCAAGATTGATAAGAGCTCAAGGGTCTTAATGTTATGATTGTGGTGTAACATTTTTGAGTGTGTGGTGCTCATCACATAATCTTGAACGAGATCTCTTGAAGAAGAAGGTATCTTTGGCACCGAGAGATTGTTATTATTGAAAGGTCTGCTATTTAGCTTTGGAATACGGATTGCTGCATTTATTAGTCTCTTTGAGGAGATGGAACGAGAAGAAAGCAGAGTTGAGGGGTGTATGGAAATGGTGGAAATGAAAGCCATGAACAAATAAATTAGATAGGTCTTGATGAATTGGTCGCTTCAAAATTTCCAGCCATTGGCTCAATTGCGGTCTATATGTCTCACTCATCAGCTTGCCATCCAAGAAATAATAAAAATTTATCGATAATGTTAGAAAAATATAAAAAAAAATAGTTAAAATTTATCTTATTTAATATTTATTAATTACTTTTAAATTTATTAATTACTAAATAATTAATAAATATTAAATAAAATAAATTTTTGCTGATTTTAGCTAAATTTTTTGTTATCAAACATTTTCAAAAGCTTATATATGCAGTATGCTCTGTCGTAATGTTTCACTTACGTGGGTAACTTTTACTTCTTCAATCCAGTGGCTAATTGACTATATATATACCTTCATTATTCGTTTTATTGTGTTGAATACTTGAATTCCAAGCTAAGTAACTATCTTTGCCCAAACTAATGTTGTGCACTCAGATAGATAATTTTGAGAATTAAGATTTCGTTAGACTAAATCTCTTGCAGACTTAATCAGCATATATATCAATATTCAAGAACTAGTCTATTGAGGGTATGTATGTGTGTTTGGTGTTTTCATAATACGATTTATTTATTTATTTATGACATTGATTCTTGATTTTGATTTTACTAGAAGAACTGCCATTAAATAAAGAATTTAACTAAAAATTCAAATTTTTCAGTTAATTTTTTTTAAATTCTAAAAATTAAACCCTAATTCTTAATCATAAATCCTACCTATTAAGAAAGAAACTCTCAAAAATACCCTCAAAACATTTTTAGATACCCACAAAAATATTCCTGAAAGATTAAAATAATAAAAATATCCTAAAAAAAAACAACTAAGAAGAATATTAAGTGATCAACATTTCTTTTCTTGCATTATCATATATTTGTCACTAGCTAACTTTTTTTTTTTTCACTAAAAATGTTGATCATTATTTGTTTGCTATTTATGTAAATTTTTTTTTTTATTATTTTTGTTATATGTTTAAATTTTTAAAAATGTTTTTATTATGTTGATCTCTAAAATAAGAAGTATTTTTTTAATATTTAAATCTTTTTTTTGGTAATTAGTATTTAAATCTTTTGAATACATTTCAGTAGTTTGCTCACTAATTTTTTTTTGGTTAATTAGAAAAAAGAAACAAAAAAGACAACAAGAAAGAAAGACTAAGTAGTATTGCTTATTAGTCTAAAATTCTACTAATTATGGCCTTTTTGTTTATGCTGTTTATTATTTTTTTTTTTTGTATATGTCAATATGTTTATGCTTTTAGGATGAAAGAAATAATATTTATTTAAATAAATACTTAATTTATTTTTGAAATAATTAATCAGGCTTTTAATTCATTCTTCTTATGATTACTTAGTTATCAAATTATGAAATTTTTTTAATTTAATTAGCTTAATAACAATAATTTTTAAGAAAATTTAAAATAAATAAATATATAAAAAATATGTTATCATGACCAACCCATTAATCCATAAAAAACCATAAAATTTTTATATTATGATTGGAACAATTTATTTTATTTATTGATAAATTTTTATTAGACAAGAGAAAATCAAAATAGACATACCTATTTTTCATGTAAATTATTATTACTATTGTTATTATTATTTCAACCAACAGCACACAGTCAAACAGTGTTATCTATATCGAGTATGAAAAGTGTTTTTCTAACACAAAGTTAAAAAAAAAAATTAAATGTGATGTGTGTGTGACCTGGGAGAAATTTATGGCCTCAAATAAGAAAGCTTTTATTTATTTAAAAATGTGAATGTTAATTATAATGCAGAAGAGTACACGTGG
>NC_029785.2:126887457-126893771 GCF_000816755.2 Arachis ipaensis | reverse complement strand
ACTAAAAAATATAAAATAAAATAAAGAAAATGGGGAAAAGGAGAAGGGAAGGTGGAGAATCTCTACAGGACGCTGCCGCTGCTCCTCGCCGCCACAGCTGCTTTCTCGCCGCTGCTCTTTTTTTCTTGAGCACACACTCACACTAACGACAAGAAAGGAGAGAGCAAAGAGAGAGAGAAAGAGAGGAAGGAAGCTGTTCTTGTCGCCACACCTCTACCCTCGTTGCAATTCGCAGCGCCGCCGACCACCACAGCTCCCTCCTCGTCGTGATTTGCATCTTGCCACCACCGCATCGCCGTTCTCGTCGCAATTCGCGGCGTCGCCACCATTGCCGTAGCCCTTTCCACGTGATCCGCCACCACCACCGCAGCTCTCCTCCCCTCGCGATTTGCAGTTAACCGCCACAGCCTCTCCTCCCTCACCACTGCCTCGAGGTCCCTACAGTGCTGTTTCAATTTTTTTATTATTTTCTTTTTTAATTTTTCAAATTTAAAGGAAGGTGTTTTGCTTTTGTTTATTTCATTGTTGTTTTTGTTGTTGATGCTTCTGGTTGCTTCTGCTTCTATTTTTGCTTCTGGTTCTATTTTTGTTGTTGTTCTGATTCTATTATCCATTGTTATTATTGTTGTTGTTTCTCTAGTTGTTGTTGTTTGATTGTTGTTATTCTGCTTCTACTTTTTGCTTCTGCCTACTTCTGTTTCTGTGTTTGCTTGTGCCTTTGCGCTTCTGCTTCTGGTTGATTTTGAAAAAGAATAGGGGAGGGATATTTTTGTCCAAAGGATGATTTTAAAACTAAATTAAACTTTCGGGACCATTTTATAGCGAAAAAAGGCCGAGGACGAAATAAATTTTCGACCTCTACGTTAAGGACCAAAATCGTACTTAACCCTTAATTATATCATCTCTTCTGTAGTAGATAGGTTGTCATTAGAAAATTAAAAGCTACTTATTAAATATGTTTAATACTAATTAATTACTATATATACTGAGCATAGTTAGTAACTCTTTTTTAATTTGGACAAAGCGAAGACATAGATTCATTTAACGTTTTAAAGAAGAATAAATCCAACTTCAATTTGGGCAATGTACTCCATTCCTATTATACCAGACGGTTCAGGTCAGGATCAGGGGTGAAGGAAGGGGCTCGTCTGATCACGGTCTTCCAGTTCGAGGGCGCGAGGTCCCGAGCACTTCGCGTGAGGGGGGTGCCACTTGCAAAGACACTCCGACGCTCTAGTCAGAATACGTGCAGGCGGAGTGAAGGTGGTGTAGGGATGTTACGTACCTTGGGGGAAGAGCCAGTCTTCCCCTTATATACATGTCAGTGTTGGGCCCCTCTGGAGGGCAGGCCCATATTCCCAAAGACGCTGTCCCATAGCTGCGAGAGAGCCGTACGGGACGCGTGTCCGAGTCGGTTGAGAGGCGTGTAGTCGGACCGGGTGAAGCTCGGATCGGGTTGACCCGCGGGAATCCAGGGCCGTAACAACTACCTTATTATATACACAAAATTTATATATCTCAATTTTAAATTGGTCAATACATTATTAATAAAGATACAAACAAATATAGATGGGTACATAGAACATGGCAAACCTTTTAGTTTCAAACAAAATCTGTCGTTTTTTTTATATTGGTAAGACAAGAACAACTATCTTAGCTCCTTGGGAGTGGTACATAAGTCCAAATAATATTTGTAAGTGAAACATCCCACTAGAGCTTGACATAAGTCAGTTGTGTGCCTCTGAATTGCATAATATTTTTCTAAAGAGAGTACTCCATGAAAAAACTGTAAAGGAACGTACTATTTTCTAGCGTGATATCATAGTTTTATAGGTGACGATTTGAGGACATATGAGAGTGAAGAGAATCTAATGACGATTTGGGTTCGCACGTATGCAACTGTGGTCTGTGTACACGACATTGCCAAAAATTGGACTTATGCGTACACGGAAGGCATGCATACGCATGACCACCCAATTTTGTAAAAAATATATTTTTGTATTTTAACCATTTTTCGAGCTTTCTAAACCTCTATGAATCCTCTTATAAGTCTAGAGTTGGTGTAATAGAAGGTAGAGGAGTTAGGAACGAAACCAAGTGAGTTGAGAGAGTGAATTGAGGGAAGATGGGTTAAATGTAATGAGAGTTATGATGGGGATGAGTATGATAATGAGAAATGAGAATGGTTGATGATGACTAAGTATGGTGAGGATGATTACGATAGTGAGAGATGATGAATGATTGATTATGATATGATGAGGATGGTTATGATATTGAGAGAGTATGATGAATGAATGGTGCAGTATTTTACAACCCACAAACTAACCGGCAAGTGCACCGGGTCGTACCAAGTAATACCTTATGTGAGTAAGGGTCGATCCCACGAGGATTGATGGATTAAGCAACAATAGCGTTTGATAGGATTAGTTAGACAAACAGAAAATACTGTTTGAATGTTCAAAAGCATAAAAAATTAAAGAAGAGTTTGAAGACAGGCAGGTGAATAGGTGAGGAATAAAATATGAAGAAACAGTTAAGGTTTTAGAGTTATCTATTTTTCGGATTGACTTTTCTTATTATTTTATTTTAATCATGTAAGATCTAATTTATGGCAACTATATGTGACTAGACCCTAATTTCTTATACCTTTCTAGTCTCCTCTAAAATGCATTAACAGCCAATTCCTTGGTCAATTAATTCTAATTAGGGGGTGAAGTTCAATTCTAGTTATATGCCACAGAAATCCTAATTACCCAAACATAAAATGATTATATGTCATGTATCCTATTAAATCCAGATAAATTAGAAATTTAGGAGAATATGTTTTCAAGCTGTTGTTCAAGTAAAGAGCTTTTCCAAGTTTTACAAGAACTCAAATAGAAAGAGGGTCATACTTCCGTTCCACCCAAATTCATAAGATAAAGAACGAAAACAATTCTTAAATATAAATCAAGACATGAATTAAAATAGAAAAATAATAAAATCAATCCATACAATAGATAGAGCTCCTAACCTTAACAGTGGAGGTTTTAGTTGCTCATGGTTCAGAGAAAATACGGATTGTAAATTGGGATGGAATGGGATCCTCCCCAGGACCTCCCCAAAGGAATGAAAGTTTCTCCCTTTTATAACTAATCCTAGTAAATTTAAAATCTAATTTTTAAAATTAAAATAATATCTTTTCTTAGAATTCAAATTTGAATTTAAATTCGAATTAATTTAAATAATCAAGTCTTCAATGGATGGATGGGGACCACTTGTTTCGTCTATTCTGCAGCTTCTAATCTGTGTTTTCTGGGCTGAAAACTGGGTCAAAACAGCCCAGAAATTGCTCCCAGTATTTTTCTGCGTTTTCTGCATGTGGCGCAAGTCACGCGTACGCGTCGATGGTCCTTTTCGCGAGTCATGTGGACGCGTTGGTCACGCGCTCGCGTCGCTGAGCAAATCTTCAATTCACGCGTACGCGTCAGTCACGCGCACGCGTCGCCATGGAAAGCTCCAAATTCACGCGTACGCGTCAGTCACGCGTACGCGTCGCTCCTCGCTGCCATCTCCTTTGATTCTTGTGCTGCATAAACTCCATCAAATTCCGCCGAATGCTACCTAAAATAAATAGTATTGCACAAAACTCAAAATAGCATCCATAGTGGCTAAAACATAATTAATTTTTAATTAAACTCAACAAATTAGATGCAAATTCACTAGGAAAAGATAGGAAAGATGCTCACGCATCAATGAATTTGATTAAGATATGATGAGAATGATTATGATATTAAGAGGTGATGAATGATTGATTATAATTGAGATATGAAGAGAATGACTATGAAAATAAAAGTGAGTTTGATTAAAATGTACCTGCTTGGGAAATGCAGTGGAGTGATTTTACTTGCCGTAAAAGAGTGATTCTACTTGCTCCTAGATGTGATTGAAATGCAGTGGAGTGATTCCACTTGCCGTAGTAGAGTGATTCTACTTGCTTCCAGATGTGATTACACTTGCCAAATATACCTGTCTGGGTAGACGCAGTGGAGTGATTCCACTTGCTCCAGACATGTTGGGTTTGGCTGTATAACTGACAGATGAGACTCATCAGCCATAGGACAGGCATACATAATTTGTATTTGTTTGATTTGTTTGAGTTTGCTATTTGTCTTGACTTGCTTAACTGTACATATTAAATGATTATGTGCTAATTGCTTTACCTGAATTTACTTGTGTATTATTTGTTTGTCTTGCTTGTGTTTGCATAACTGAGAGGTCCCTCATGCTGGTGTCGGTTGATGCTGAGGGATGCCTTTAATGAGATGAAACGACGAAATAATTGAATAATAAATATGAATATTGAATGAGATTATTTGAGCTCCTTAGGTAGATGCAATGGTTCGTCCCACTTGCTCCGGGTGGAAGTATGATGAGTTGATTTAGAATCGTTGAATTTGAACTATCTAAGGGCTGTTCTGTTTGAAATTTGGAGAGTTATGGAGAAAATGATAAAAAATGAATTAGAGTAGAATTTTCTAGGACATTTTCCTAATCATGGATTAATGAGAACCTAGGATGGAAAGACCATTGTGTGGAAGCATAAGATTGCTTAGTGAGTTTCTTGTTACCTTATATTGTATTTATTTGATATTTTTACTGTTCTGAAAACCCATGGATTGGGAGTTCTCATTCCGTATATATTCTTTGTTTTTCAGATGCAAGTCCTAGTGCTCCACAGTGAGCTGGAGTTCGTCTGGAAGACGGCGAAGTCTACTTTGAGTTTTGTTCTGTATTTTATTTAGATTTCTCTTCCTTTTATTTTAGAAAACTTAATGATGTATACGTATATATAATTCTTTTGGAAACCTTGCCTATAGAGGCCTTGATGTATATTTGGGAGAGATAGAAATTATTATCAACTGTTTTTACTACTATAACCTTAGCCGACCTAAACTTCGCATGTCATGACTAGTAGCTATTATACATATGATTATATATATATATTCCGTCTTTAATCTATTCTACCTTTAAGTTCTATTTTACCAAGTTCTTTCCAAATGCGATGCTTTTCGTTACGCATGTGTTTCCGATTGCGATTTTCTTTTACTCCTTTTTCAGGCTTCTCGTTTAATAATTTATTCCAACTATATATGTATTATAATTTGTCTCTGAGTCATACCACCTTATTATCATTGACTTATGACTCGAGTATAAGGATTTGAATACTAGGATGTTACATGTCTTATCTTAAATTGCTCGAAGTTACGTAGGTCCGCTGACTTGATGGCAAAAACCTAACTGGAGTTGAGAGTTATGGCTATGGAGACAGTGGTGGTGGAGGCCCAAGCTGTGGTATTTTTCCTTTTCCTTTTTGATTTGCATCAAATATACCCCTGACGGCTAATTTTTCAAAAAATTTAAGACCAATTTAACAACGATTTCATAAGAACAACCCTCAATACAAGCAAATCAAGCATAATTTTCATGTATTATTGTTAGATTGGTCTTAAATTTTTTTTAAAATTTAGCCGTCAAGGGTATATTTGATGCAAATCGAAAACTTTTGGGACAAAATTAAAACAAAATAAAACTTAGGGATATTTTTAAAACTTTTGTAAAACTTCAGGGACAAAAAATATATTTTACCCAATTTTTTAAAGATAAATTAAAAAAAATCTTTATTTTATGTGACTAAATTAACTATTAACCCAAATATATATTTATTGACAAATTTTTATTAGATAAGAGCAAAACAAGAATAACATACTTATTTTTACGTTAAATTAGTATATGTTACTCAATTTTATGAATCTTTTTCTTTCACCTTCTCTTAGCTTTTAGTTTTTAAGGTTAGTGCTATTAAGTATTAATGGATAACAAATTTATTTTTATGAGTACCAGTGAGTATTAGTAAGTATGAGTATCAGTGAGGGAGCATAGGTAAAAACAGAAAACAAAACAAACTAAAATTTGTTTTTAGAGAATCAATTTCTATGGTGTATAATAGTAATTCTTTATTGCAGTAATTATTATTTTTCGCAGTGATCCATCATCATCGCATTTCTAAGCATCAAACATCTTTCTATCTACTCCACACAACTCACTAATTCTGCCTTTAGGATTAACAGGACTTTCCGAAACATGACGATAACAATCTAATGTTGCTGTCTTTATCGTCTCCAGTACAGTAACAGGTCCGAAACATGACGACATGGCTTAGAATTTTTGGCACCTCATCCCAGAAATTGATCTGATAAAATACAGTAACAAGTCATTATCATGTAGATAGTGACAGTGACTCCCCTATTATCATCTCCAACATTGTACATCCA
>NC_029785.2:126866375-126887449 GCF_000816755.2 Arachis ipaensis | reverse complement strand
GCTATGTACGCCGACGTCTCTATAATCACACCCTCAACATCAACTATCACCCTGCGAGCAGTCGAAATCAGTTATCTTAATTCCTTATATCGTCACCAGACGTTCTGTCCTTTCACATCGCCATGCACTATTTTTTGAGAGTGAAGGTAATATTTGGTGCGTGAAATGAGCCACTACAGCCTCAGGTAAGCCAGCTGTGTGCCTTCTAACTGCGTCAGCGATGGTATTTTGAGGAGCGTACTCCATGAAGATGTTGTAAAAGGACTTACCGTTCTCTAGCATGACATCACAGTCTTTATAGGCCACAATTTGAAGACAGTTGAGCGTGGAGAGAATTTTCTGTTCTGTCTTAAACTGCTTGGAGCGATGTAAGCTTCCGACTTAATAGTAAAAACCTGACTAGAGTTGAAAATAGTGGCTATAGAGACGAGGCTGGTAGAGACCGAGTTATCGTGTTTCTCCTTCTCCACTCCATAATGTATATATGTCTCACTTTGTATGATTGGTTTGGTGGAAATAATAAGAAAATGCGGCCTTCATGAATTGAAACTATATATATACAGGGCTTGTAGCTTTGGGATCAGCTTGTTCTTCATTAGTGAACAATGGAGGATTGATGATTAGTGTGATTTGTGGAGCATTGGCAAGTGTTTTAAACACATTGGAACATGGTAGTCAAGTTAGGATGGTGTTTAAGTTATATGGAGAAACTGCTGGTTTTTTAAAGCTCAAGGAAGCGAGTATAGAGTTGAGTGTGAATGAGAGAGATCCTGTTTTGAGAGAAAATAGAGAATCGTTTGAAATCAAAATGGCTCTACGGGTTTGGTACTTTGGTAGGACCCGCTTTGAACAAACACAATTTGCAGATTGTTATGAATGTGATGGTGATAATGAGGTGTTTGCTAGCAAGCTTTTTTAGTTTATATATTCTGTTTTACCATTCATTTGTATAGTGCAATAAATAATATAAGGTGAAAAAAATTCTCTAGTTGTAAAAATATAAAATCGTTATTATAAATTGAAAATAAATATTAAGAAGCAGTGAGTTTTTTTTCCTTTTTAATGTGTAGAATTGAATTTTTTTTTTCTTTGTTTTGGTCAGGGTGTAGAATTGATTTGAGCCCAAGGATTAACTTTGCTAATCTATATTATTCATCAAAACCATATTTCTCTAATATGAGGTGGAAAACTGCAACACACACCAATGTATGGTTACTAAGAGTAAAAAAATCAAGGCCCAACTCAAGAAATAGGGCATGAACAATCATCTCAAAGTGTTGACGTAAAAAAAAAAAAAAACAAACAAAAAAAACATTAGGTCACATAGTATGTGATGATGATGTGTCCCTGAGTGAGTGGGATGTGATCCCAATGAAACTTGCGATCTGAGGCACAAAGAAGAATCAGGAGTGATGATTGAGGTGTTGTTCCTCCTCATATTCTGGGAGGCGGTTGTGATTGTAATTCTCCTATTCAAGACCCCATTTAGGAAGCTTCTCATCCTCACCCTTGACCGCCTCAAGCGTGCCCGCGGGCCCCTCGTCCTCAACACTGCCGCCGCCTCCCTTGTAACCCTCCTTCTTTCCGGCGTCTACGGAATAATCAACATTCAGAGGCGACAAATCCATGATGATGGCCATGTTCATCTCAATCCCACCGATCAGCTTCTCATGGCCAATCATCTCCTCCAAACTACTCTCATTGGTATCTTTGCTATTTTTGGTATATGGTTTTTCAACATCGCACTTGGTTCACAAGGACATTAGTACCATAATTATGTTGTGTTTAGTATCCTTTAATCTTCTGAATTTCAAAGGGATTATTTGTCATTCAGTTTTGGCAAATAATTTGCAGGTGCCGTCCTTTTTCTTGCAGTTATAATAGATAGATTACATCACTGCATGAGAGAACTCCGAATTAGAAGAAAGAATCTTGTGGTAATGAAAAGATTGGAGGCAACTAAAGCATTGGAAGAAGAAAGAGACAAATTGAAAGTGGAGCTTATACAGCTAGAATCTGATCTCAACTCTAAAGCTAAAGACGTTGATGTTGCAGAAGCCAATGTAACTGCTTTGAGAAAACAATTTCAGGGGTTTCTTCTTGAGTACCAGCGGGTACTTGAGGAGAATCACAACCTCCGCAAGAAGCTACAAGTCTTGGATAGGAGATTGTCACACTCAGTCTCCAAGAAGAATATGTAAGAAAATACAGCAAGAACAACAGGGCAAAATCTAGTCCTGGAAAATAGTGAATACTTTTATGTGATGACAGAAATATAGTGCTGATTTGTTTGTTAGGCGTCACCACTTAAGATTTGACTGACCACAGAGAAATGCATGAAGATGGTGTTTGATGTAACTTTAGTTATCTTGGTTGCCTAACTTTGCTAGAATTTGTTATTGTATTGTTGTATTGTACCCTAGACGCCTTAATTAATGTCTACAGATTGCTCCATAATTGAAATTTCACTTCCTTTTTTCACTTGTGTATGCTTTATCATGCAGTAGTATCTCAATTTTCAGGACAGTTATCGGCATCCACTTAGCATGGTTACTTTTATATATAAATTTAAATTAGTCCTTTAAAATGAGTCATTTTTTAAATTAATTTTTAAAAAAATTTATTAATTAAATTAATTTTTTAAATATTATAAATTAATTATTTTTGTTCTTATGTCATTCTATTAATAATTAAAAGATGATTAAATATATTTATGAAATTCTATTAATTTAGTCCATTTTTCTAATTATATAAACATTAGCTCAATATAATTTAGCTATTAAATTAATGGATTTTCAAATATATTTATTTTTAAACATGTTAAGTGTCATGTATACTGTTAATTAGCATTCCATAACATCAATTATTAACAAAAATGGTTAATAGAGTGATGGAAAGACAAAAATAATTAATTTGTAATATTTGAAAGAGTAATTTAATTGATAAAATATTTCAAAAACAAATTTAGAAAATCAAACTCATCTTTCAGTAACTAATTTGACTATTAATCCTGTTTATAAATCTAACAATCAACTCGAATGTACCGCCCGTATGAATTAATTAATTAGTATATATCACTCTGTTTTATAATTTTTTTTCACCGTTATCTTAGTTTTTAGTTTTTAAGGTTGGTGCAATAAAGTATTAATCGATAAAAAATTCACTGTTGTATTAATAAGGGAGGCATAGGTAAAAACAGAAAGCAAAGCAAGTTAAAATTTGTTTTTAGGGAATCAATTTCCATAATATCTCACATTAATTCACGCATCATCACATTTTCAAACATCAAATATATATATATTTTTTTTTGAAACAAATGAGCTCAACATTAAGGTGGAGCAAGAAACAGAATCAAAAGATTAAAACAGACAGAAACTAACTAACAGCTTACAGAACAAAACAATCCCATGTCATCTTCGGCATAGCCATCAACAACACAAGGGATCTTTATACTTCCACTCCTGGTAGCTAAGAAAAGACATGTCAATAATGTCGTCTACGCCTTTTTTTTTATTCTAAAATATCCTCCTGTTTCTTTCCAGCCAGACATTCCAGACAATCGCAAAAAAACAAATGAACCACTTTTTAGACTCCTCCTTTCTACTGGTTGCGCCTGTCCAACATTGAAAATGCTCCTTCACAGTCCCAGGAAAGGACCACTTCCTGCCAAGATGAACTAACCATGCACACCAAACCTGCCAAGTAAATTCACATCCAAGGAATAAGTGATGTACATTCTCAACATCCTTTTTACATAGAACACACATAGTATCCTCCTGAGTAATTATCCCAAGCCAACACAATCTCTCCTTTGTATGCACTCTGCCAATCAAGATAAACCAAGCAAACAGCTCCACTCTTGGAAGAACTAAGCCCTCCCATATAGTCTTAGTGAAGCTATAACTTGTTATGTCCTCCGGTAGTGTTTCCTCCTACAATACCTGCACAAATGAGTTAGTAGTAAAAACACCTTGTCTATCAAACTTCCACACAAGCCTATCCTCTCTGTCCGCCGCTAGTTTTACCGGCCTCAAAGCATCATGCAACTGATTCACAATTTCCAATTCCCATTGGAACAGCTCACGCCTCCAATGGAAGTTCCAAATCCACTCTATCCCATCCCAAAACCCACAATCCCCAATGACTGATCCTTTTTGGAGTGAAACCGAGAAGAGCCCTGGGAACCTATCATTCAGAGCACCACAACATAGCCAAATGTCCTCCCAGAAATGAGTTCTTCTACCATCACCAACCTCCATGGTGAGTCCAATGATCATCTTATCTCTTACGTGTTGCTCCTTGATCTGTAGGTGACAGATATCCTTCCATGGTCCTCCTCTAATAGGTAATGTCTGAGTGGACAGTAGCTCATTAGGATTCAGATTATAACAAGAACATACCACTTTCTTCCACAACGGACATTCCTCTTTTGAAAACCTCTACCACCATTTAAACAAGAGTGCTGTATTCTTGATCATCGCATCTCCAACACCTAAACCACCTAACTTTTTTGGAGCCTGAACCACTTCCCATCTAACCAGAGCTACGCCATTACTACCATCCTCCTTACTCCACAAAAACTTTCTCTGTAATGAGATCAATTTTTCAGCAACTGCCTTAGGCATTTTATACAAACTTAAGTAATATACTGGTAAGCTATTTAAAACAGCTTTGATAAGCACCAACTTTCCCGCTTTGTTTAGCACTTTGGGCTTCCATAAACTTAGTTTCTCTTCCACCTTATCTATTATTGGCTTCCAAGTCTTCACCAACCTCGGATTAGCACCTAGAGGAATTCCAAGGTATCTCACTGGTAGTGTAGCTTCCTTGTACTCCAACAAGCTGCACATACGAACCACCCATTGTCGGTTACAATTGATTGGAATTAGACTGGATTTGTCATAATTAATGCTCAACCCCGACATAAGCTCAAAGCAGCGAAGTAGTCTCTTGTAGTTTTTGATAGTCTCCTCCTCATGCGGACAAAACAAAATAGTGTCATCTGCGAACTGAAGATACGATAATTCTATGTTGTCCCCTCAACCAACAGAGGAGAAATTCGGCCGTTTCTAACTGCCTCCCTGATCATTCTATGCAGAACGTCAACCACAAGTACAAAAAGAAAAGGAGATAGTGGGTCGCCTTGTCGCAGACCTCTTTCCATCATAAACGGCTTTGTTGGTGAACCATTTATCAACACTGACAACGATGCTGTGCCCACACACTCCATAACCCAAGCCCTCCATCGGCTTCCAAAACCCATTTTCTGCAAGACAATGTCCACAAAGCTCCACTTAACTCTATCATATGCCTTCTAAAAGTCGAGCTTGATGATTGCTGCCTCCTTTTTCCTTAATTTAAGCCAATGCACTGTTTCACACACAATGAGAGCCCCATCGTGTATTTTCCGACCTTTGAAAAATACACTCTGAGTCTCCCCAACCAACCCTGGCATCACTGCTCTCATCCTCCTAACCAACACCTTAGAGATCACCTTATACACACAACCAACCATGCTAATCGGGCGCAGATCCTTTATTTCCTTTATTGTATTTGCTCCACACAACCCATAAATCATGTCTCTAGATGTAAAAAATACAAAAAGAAATAAATAAAATAAAAAATAACAAATATTTCATCGAATAAAATAAATTTAGAATGTATCAGTTTAGTCCATCTTTCTAATTACATAAACCTTAACCCAGTATGACTTGGCGACTAAATTGATAGATTTTCTTAAACATTTATTTTTGGACATGTTAAATGTCACGTATGCTATAAATTAATATTTTATATTATCAATTATTGACAAAAACGGTTAATAGAGTGATCAAAAGACAAAGATGATTAATTTGTAATCTTTGAAAGAGTAATTTTATTAATAAAATAGAGTAAACTACCATTTTTACCCATAAAAGTTGAAAACGTTGACATATCTACCTATAGAAAATAAAAATTATCATTTGTACCCATAAAAGTTGACTTTCGCAAGCAAAATTATCCAAACACTAAATAATTACATAAAATTCCCAAACTACCCTTGGTGAGTCTCATCCTCTTCATCTTCATCTAAACTGTGAACCAGTATTGCTGCAGCACCCTCCCCTTTCCGCTAGCAATTTTGAGTCCTCTATTTTCTGCAACCACAACTTCTTCAACGTTGAGTTCTTTCCTTTTTCAAATGTCGTATCTTCATCTTCTTCTCTCGGCATCGCTGCTCTCTTCTCCTCCTAGCGATGCGTTTTCGCATCTCCTCTCAGCGTCGCCAAAATCGAATTAATAATCTGTGTTATTTGCAACGAAAATAGTGATCTTGAATATGAGAAATTGAAAATTTTTTGTGAAGGTTCTAAGAAATTAGGGTTTTATTTTGAATCTATGCATGTTCTATTCTTCAATTTGCTCTGAGTTTGTTCTTTTTTGTGATTTTGAAGAGGATAGTGGCTGGGCTATGTTGATGTTCAAGAGGTGAGAGAGGAAAAGTGAGTGAGTGAGAGAAAGAGAGGGAGAAAGAGAGAGTAGAAAGGGAGATGATGCTACGGCAGTGGTGGTTTAGGTGCTGTAGATAGTGAGTGAGGGTGGGTGCGTGCGTGAGAGAAGAGAATGGGGTAGTTTGGAGATTTTATGTAATTATTTAGGGTTTGGGTAATTTTGCTTGCGAAGTCAATTTTTTATGGGTACAAATGGTAATTTTAAGCTTCTATGGGTAGATATGTCAGCGTTTTCAACTTTTATGGGTAGAAATGGTAATTTACTCAATAAAATATTTCAAAAACGAATTTAGAAAACACTTATCTGTTAATAATTAATTTTACTATTAATCCTGTTTATAAATCTAACGATCAACTCGGATGTACCGCTTAGATTAATTAGTATATATCACTCTATTTTATGAAATTTTTTCCTTCACGTTATCTTAGTTTTTAGTTTTCAAAGTTGGTGCTATTAAGTATTAATAGATAAAAAATTCACTTTTTTTTAGTATCAGTGAGTATGAAACATAGGTAAAAGCAGAATTAACAGGACTTTTCAAACGATGACAACAACAATCGGATGTTGCTGTCTATGTATAGTCATGCTCTATTTCCAACATATCCATGGAAGTATATAAATGCTCAAAGCTACCCAACTCGAGTTCATAATCAATATGCTCATTAAAGGTATGAATAAATCCATGCCTAAGAAGTTCCTCAACCAACCCCCTCTCACTAGGGTCTCTCTTAAAACATTTCGCCAAAAAATCCTTTCCTTCGTCTGAGACATGGCTTGGAATTTCTGGCACCTCATCCAAGAAACCAATCCGATAAAGTACCTTAATAGGGTCATTATCATGTAGATAGTGCCAGAGTGGCTCTTCTGTTATCATTTCTAACACTACACACCTAAGTGTCCACACATCAACAGAAAATTCTACTTCTCTCCATGTGTCTTGTACGCCGGCGTCCTGAATCACACTCTCACCATCAGCCACCACCTTAAGAGCGTAATCAAAATCAGTTATCTTGGCTCCTTGTGCTATCACCAAGTCATTCTGCCGCTTCACATCGCCGTGCATTATTCCTTGGAAGTGAAGATAAGTCCAAGTAATATTTGGTGAGTGAAACGGGCCACTACAACCCCAGATAAGCCACATGTGTTCCTTCTAACTGCATCAGTGATGGTTAGCGTACTCCATGAAAATATTGTTAAAAGACGTGCCATTTTCTAGCGTGACATCACAGCCTTTATAAGCCACAATTTGAGGACAGTTGAATGTGGAGAGAATCACCTGGCCTGTCTTGAGTTGCTTGTAGCGATGTAAATTCGCTGACTTGACAGCAAAAGCCTGACTAGAGTTGAGAGTAGTGGCTATGGAGATGGAGCTCCGAGCTATGGTGTTTCCTCTTCTACACTCCATATGGTATATATGACTCACTTTGTATGATTGGGTTGGTGGAAGCAATAAAAAAGTACGGCCTTCATGAATTGAAATCATATATATATATGGAAAAGTAACAAGTTAAGGTTAAAAGCAGAAAGTAAGGTAAGTTAAAACTTGTTTTTAGGGAATTAATTTTCATAGCATCTCACAGTAATCCACGCATTATAGTATTTTCAAAGATCAAATATCATTGTATTTGCTCCACACAACCCACAAATCCTGTCTCTAGATGGAAGAAATACAAAAAAAAAAAAAAATTAGAAAAAATAACAAAAATAATTCATCGAATAAAATAAATTTAAAATGTATCAGTTTAGTCCATTTTTCTAATTATATAAACCTTAACCCAATATAACTTAGCGACTAAATTGATAGATTTTCTTAAATATTTATTCTTGGACATGTTAAGTGTCATGTATGCTATCAATTAACATTTCATATTATCAATTATTGACGAAAATTGTTAACAGAGTGATCGAAAGATAAATTTAATTAATTTGTAATATTTAGAAGAGTGATTTTATTGATAAAATGTTTTAAAAACTAATTTAGAAAACACTTATCTTTCAATAACTAATTTAACTATTAATCCTATTTATAAATCTAAATCAATTCAGATGTACTGGTTGGATTAATTAGTATATATCACTCTATTTTATGAAATTTTTTTCTTCACGTTATCTTAGATTTTAGTTTTCAAAGTTTGTGCTATTAAGTGTTAATCGATAAAAAAAATTCACTTTTGTAAATATTAGGAAGCATAGGTAAAAACAGAATTAACTGGACTTTTTGAATGATGACAACAATCAGATATTGCTGTCTGTGTATAGTCCTGTTCCATCCCCAACACACCCATGGGAGTGTGTAAATTAGAGGCTCAGAGCTACCTAACTCGAGCTCATAATCAATATGCTCATTAAAGGCATGAACAAATCCATGTCCAAAAAGTTCCTCAACCAACCCCCTCTCATGAGGTCTCTCTTGAAACATTTCGCCATGAAATCCTTTCCTTCTTCTGAGACATGGCATGGAATTTCTGGCACCTCATTCTAGAAACCAATCCGATAAAGTATCGTAACAGGGTCATTATCATGTAAATAGTGCCAGAGTGGCTCACCTGTTATTATTTCCAACACTGCACACCCAAGTGTCTACACATTAGTAAAAAATTCCAGCTTCTCTGCATGTGCCTTGTGTGTCGGCGTCCTGCAATCACACCCTCACCATCAGCTACCACCCTAAGAGTACAATCAAAATCAGCTATCTTGACTCGTTGTGTTGTCACCAAGTCATTCTGCTCCTTCACATCGCCATGCCTATTCCTTGTCAGTGAAGGTATGTAAGTCTAAGTAATATTTGGCGGGTGAAATAGGCCACTACATTCTCAAGTAAGCCACCCGTGTGCCTTCTAATAGCGTGAGTGATGGTTAGCATACTCCATGAAAATATTGTTAAAAGACGTACCGTTCTCCATTCTCTAGCGTGACATCACAGTCTTTATAGGCTACAATTTGAGGATAGTTGAGTTTGGAGAGAATCTCCTGTTCTGTCTTGAGCTGCTTGTAGCGATGTAAGTCCATGCAAAAGTCTGACTAGAGTTGAGAGTAGTGGCTATGGAGACGATGGTGGTGGAGCTCCGAGTTATGGTGTTTTCCCTTCTACACTCCATAAGGTATATATGGCTCACTTTGTATGATTGGGTTAGTGGAAGCAATAAAGAAGTGCAGCCTTCATGAATTGAAATCATATATATACAGAGAAAAATAATAAGCGAAGGTTAAAAGTAGAAAGTAAAACAAGCTAAAACTTATTTTTAGGGAATCAATTTTCATAGCATCTCACAGTGATCCACTCATCATCGCATTCCTAAAAATCAAATATCATTGCATTTGCTCCACACAATCTATAAATCCTATCTCTAGAGGGAAGAAATACAAAAAACAAAAAAACAAAAAAGACAAAAATTAAAAAAAAATAACAAAAACAATTCATCAAATAAAATAATTTTAGAATGTATCAATATAGTCCATTTTTTTAATTCCATAAACTTTAATCCAATATAACTTAGCAACTAAATTGATAGATTTTTTTAAACGATTATTCTTGGACATGTTAAGTGTCATGTATTCTAGCAATTAACATTTCAAATCATCAATTGTTGATGAAAATGGTTAATAGAGTGATCGAAAGATTAAAATGATTAATTTGTAATCTTTGAAAGAGTAGTTTAATTGATGAAATCTTTCAAAAATAAATTTAAAAAACAACTAATCTTTCAATAACTAATTTGACTATTAATCCTGTTCATAAATCCAATGATCAACTCGGATGTACCGCTTGGATTAATTAGTATATACCACTCTATTTTATGAATTTTTTTCCTTCACATTATCTTAGTTTTAGTTTTCAAGGTTGGTGCTATTAAGTATTAATCCATAAAAAATTCACTTTTTTTAATATCAGTGAGTATCAGTAAAGGAAGCATAGGTAAAAGCAGAATTAATTAGACTTTTCGAACGATGACAACAATCGGATGTTGCTGTCTGTGTATAATGTCCTGTTCCATCTCCAACACACCCATGGGAGTATGTAAATCAGAGGCTCAAAGCTGCTCAACTTGAGCTCATAATCAATATGCTCATTAAATGCATGAACAAATTCATGCACAAGAAGTTCCTCAACCAACCCCTTCTTACTAGGGTCTCTCTTGTAATATTTCTCCAAAAAATCTTTTTCTTCCTCTGAGACATGGCTTGGAATTTCTGGCACCTCATCCCAGAAACGAATCCGATAAAGTACCGTAACAGGTCATTATTATGTAGATAGTGCTAGAATGGCTCTTCTGTTATCATTTCCAACACTGCACACCTAAGTGTCCACACATAAGCAGAAAATTCCTACTTCACTCCACGTACCTTGTACGCCGGTGGCCTGGAATTACACCCTCACCATCAGCCACCACCCTAAGAGCGCAACCGAAATCAGCTATCTTGGCTCCTTGTGCTATCACCAAGTCATTCTGCCCCTTCACATTGCCATGCATTATTCTTTGGGAGTGAAGGTAAGTCCAAGTAATATTTGACGGGTGAAACGGGCCATTACAGCCTCAAGTAAGCCACCCGTGTTCCTTCTAACTGCGTCAGTGATGGTTAGCGTACTCCATGAAAACGTTGTTAAAAGACGTACTATTCTCTATCGTGACATCACAGCTTTTATAGGCCACAATTTGAGGACAGTTGAGTGTGGAGAGAATTTTCTGTTCTGTCCTGAGTTGCTTGTAGTGATGTAAGTCCGCTGACTTGACAGCAAAAGCCTGACTAGAGTTGAGAGTAGTGGCTATGGAGATGGAACTCCGAGCTATGGTGTTTCTCCTTCTACACTTCATATGGTATATATGACTCACTTTGTATGATTGGGTTAGTGGAAGCAATAAAAAAGTGCGGCCTTCATGAATGGAAATCATATATATACAGAAAAAAGTAACAAGCTAAGGTTAAAAGCAAAAAGCAAAGCAAGTTAAAACTTGTTTTTAGGGAATCAATTTCCATAGCATCTCTCAGTAATCCAGTAATCCACGCATCATCGTATTCCCTGATAAAATTATGAAAGAATAAGAAAAGAAGAGAGGAAGAATATTATATTTTGTATTTCTTGATTGATTGAATTGAATTGTAAATTATAAAGGTAAAACTAAATATATATAGAACATTAGCTTAAGAAAGATAAAAGCAAATAAAGATAGGATAAGAACAACTAAAGATAAGATAAAGAAAAGATAAGATAAGATAATAAAGACTAAAATTGTAATTGAATTTATCTATTCTGTTGGGCTGAATTTGTGGGCCACGAGACTTCTTTATTGTTGTCATGGGCTAAGGTGGAAGAGTAGTTTAATATTCCCAAATATCAAATATCATTGTATTTGCTCCACACAACCCACAAATCCTGCTTCTAGATGGAAGAAATACAAAAAAAAAAAAAAGAAAAAATAACAAAAATAATTCATCGAATAAAATAAATTTGAAGTGTATCAGTTTAGTTCATTTTTCTAATTACATAAATCTTAATCTAATATAACTTAACGACTAAATTGATAGACTTAAACATTTATTGTTGGACATTTTAAGTATCATGTATGCTATCAACTAATATTTTATATCATCAATTGTTGACGAAAATGGTTAATAGAGTGATCGAAAGACAAAAATGATTAATTTGTAATCTTTAAAAGAGTAATTTTATTGATAAAATCTTTCAAAAACGAATTTAAAAAAACGACCTATCTTACTCGTTTATAAATCTAACAATCAACTCAGATGTACCATTTGAATTAATTAATATATATCATTCCATTTTATAAAAAATTTTTCTTCACGTTATCTTAATTTTTAGTTTTCAAAATTGGTGTGGTTAAATATTAATCGGTTATCTTAGTTTTTAGTTTTCAGAGTTGATGTAGTTAAATATTAATCGATAAAAAATTTACTATTGTATCAATAAAGTAAAAACTAGCATCTCACAGTGACCTAATCATCAGGCTGATTTTTTTGGTTATGGAAGGGGTGTAGGTGTTTTGCAGGGTTATGAAAGATGGGGTTCTACACCGTTATATGGGACAGTTTTTTTATCAGAGTTGGTGTGGAGAAATCGAACCCTCCGAATTCTTTGTTTCCAAAAATTTATATGCAAATCGGATGGTCCGTTTTGCTTGGAGGAGATGAAACTCACATCATAGAAATCGGACCGGCGATTTCTCATGGAACAAATCGGATGGTCCGTTTTGTTCGTTGGGGAAGTAGCTTCTAGTAGTCACATGGTCCGAGTTTTGTGTATATATATATAGTTGTGAAGTTCCCGAACCGTAGATAGCCGACCAGATTCAAGTTTGTTCATCTTCTTCGACTTCTCTTCTTCTTTCTCAGAGTGTGGGGTCTGTATTGTTGGGTTGGAAAAAAATAGTTGCTGGTAAAGTTTTTGTTTTTGTTTTAGTGAGTGATAGGAATGGATGATAGAGTCATTTTGAAAGTGTATTATTCTTTGATATACTCTATCTTTGTTTTATATTAATTTATTTTATTTTTTATTTTTACTTTGTAAAATTTGTAATTGTAATTATTATATAAGATTATAAAATTTATTGTACTCTCTTTTATATTTTTTATTGTATTTATTTATTTATATAATAAATATTTTTTATATTATTTTTGTTAGGTTCTGTTTTTGCATGTATATAAAAAAAATAATTTAAAGTAATTTTTACAATGTGAAGTTCCGGATGATCAACATTTCTAGGTTTTGATTTCTTTGACATTTGGATTTTTTTTAGTTCAAACAGATGAAGTAGAAATGGTTGAGGGAGGAAGAAGATAAAGGCTTCGAAGCTGGCTGGAGAAGAAAGGAAAAGTGAAATCCTTGGGTACGCATGCAATAGAGGAGGTTGGTTGTGACACCGTCTCTAGGGAGCACCTGGCCAACACGACACGTGGATGGGGTAGTAACAAATCGGACGGTCCGCTTTGGCAGCAGGAACTCGCACGGTCCGAGTTACGTCTTCCCAATCGCACGGTCCGAGTTCTATTTTCCCTGACACCACCCCAATGTCAAGCACCCCTCCTCTCCATATCAGCGTCTAGCACCAGCTATGCCTCCATATTAAAATTCAAAAGCGAATCATCATGTATCAATAAGGTAAAAAGTTTATAGTTTTTAAGGTATGTGCTGTTAAGTATTAATCGATTACAAAATTTACTATTGTATCAATAAAGTAAAAGCTAACATCTCAAATTCACTTTTGTATGAGTTAGGTAAAATAAGATTTGAACTCATATTTTGAGGTATAATATACCTCTTTTTAACTATTATACTAGTAGATATATTATTAAATAAAAAAATACTAGATAAACAATGACTATTTTGAACAATATAACCAACCACCAATTAAATAAAAATATATTACATCTTAATTTAATGCTATTAATTAAATTTAAGATTAATTTACTCTTTTAACCTTATTAATTCACATTGTTTAATAAGGCAGATTGCTTAATAAGGCAGGTAGACTCTGTTTGCTCAACTTGGTAGTGACTGCGATTCCTACTTATCGCATGCAAGTATCTCTCTTCCCTAAAGGGGTAACTAATAAGATAGAATCCATGATGCGAAACTTTCTATGGAAGGGTGAAGCTGATGGTAGAGGCCTGAATCTAGTTAACTGGAAAGTGTTGGTCACTCCTAAGAAGTTTGGAGGTCTGGGAATTAGAGATTCTTTTTGTGCCAATATTGCTCTTCTTGGAAAACTAGTTTGGCAACTTTTTCACCATCCCGACAAGCTATGGGTTCAACTGTTGACGGAGAAATACCATTCTTCTAAGGCTGATTGTTTTAGTCGGTCTCGAGGAAGGGGATCTTATGTTTGGAAGAGTATATGTCGAGCTTGGGATATCCTGAAGGAAGGTTTTAGTTGGTGCATTGGGGATTTGGAACAGAACTTTTGGTTTTCTAAATGGAGAAGAGAGGGGCGACTATGTCAGGAGATGGATTATGTTCACATTTCTGATTCGGATCTCAGGATCTTGGACCTTTGGTCATCTGGACAGTGGAACCTTGAGAATATCTATTCTCATCTGAATCAGTCTCTGTAGAGCAACATTAACTCTTACAACCCAGATGTTCAAGCTGGTTCAGAGGTCGGTTGGTGTTGGACTGGTGCGGCCTCAAAGGTTTATGATGCTCATAGTGGTTATTTGTGGCTCAGTAAGAAGATGTTTAGTTGGGAGGATAGGGGTAATTGGCTTTGGCTTTGGCGTCAATATGTTCCAGAAAAGCACAAAATTTTGGCCTGGCTATGTCTTCGGGAGGCTCTTCCTACTGCTGCATTTCGTTTTAGGAGGGGCATTTCGCACACGGATAGCTGTCCACGATGTTTCTCAGGTCAGGAATCGGTTTTACATTGTATTCGGGATTGTCCAAAAGCCCAACTTGTTTGGCAAGCTTTAGGGATCTCCGATCAACCAGTGGATTTGATGAGTTGGTTCTTATATAATAGCAAACAGCGCCCTTTTAGATTCTTTTCTAGTCTCTGGTGGATTTGGTGTTCGAGAAATAACGAGATCTTTCATCCTCATGAGCATTGGACCACAGACAAGGTGATTGGTATGGCTTTGTCCTTAGAAAAGGAGCTCCGAAATATTTTTGAGTTGCAACGACTATCTATCCCCTCAACCATTAGTGGCTCTTGGATTCCCCCCTGAGTGGGTACCTTTAAGATTAATTGTGATGCTAGCTATCCTGGCAGTGGTGCTCGAGTTAGTTTTGCTTGTGTTAGCAGAGATTGGAAGGGAAGGTGGCAACGAGGCTGTTTGGGAACAATTGAGAGTCGTAGCATTTTGCAAGGAGAGTTGTTTGCTATTTGGAGAGGCTTTCTTTTAGCATGGGACTCGAGACAAAGAGACATTATATGTAAGACAGACTGTGTGGAGGCATTTACTATTGTCAATAATTTACAATATTGCTCTGGGTTTATTAATCCTTTGGTGTTAAAAATCCGAAATATCATGTCTTGTAAATGGCGTGCTGATATTCGGTTGATCTTGAGAGATGCAAATACAGTAGCAGACATCATGGCAAAGACTGCAATGAGGACTATTTCTCCCCAAGTGGAGCTTCCATTGCCTTGGAAGGAGTTTGAGAGTAGTATTCAGCGGGACTGCCTTTCTTAAGCAGTTTCTTGTTTTTTTTTTTCTTTCTTAATTTTTGTTTATTTTCTTTTAAGTCACAAAAAAAAAAAATTCACATTGTTTACACATTGTTCAAAAATATTATTGATTACTTATACTTTTTCTCTTTTAATATAATTTCTTTTATTGAAATAACTAATATGTACTTTTATATTTTTTTTTATATTGGATTAATATATTTTTGATAATATTGCGTATTATCAAACAATTTTCTGTATCCAACAATGCTAGAAGACCCTTTAGATTCATAACAGCTTGGTTAACTCATTCAGATTTCTCTAACATGATCAATGTCAGCTGGAAATTTGATGACGTCTACATACATAATGAAAGTGTGCAGAAGTCGAAAGAATAATCTTCGCATTCGGTGCCACCATCACCGACTCCCTACTAATAATCATCCCTACAAAGTAGGGTTTGTTTTAAAATTCTCATTCAGAAATTAGGAGATTGAAATTTAAAATTCTCATACAGAAATGAAGTGACTGAAATTCAATATCATTTTTATTGATCGAGATGATACTAAAATTTCTATTTCTATCTCTAAAATTTCAATATTTCACTATCTCCAAAAAATAAAAACACAAAAGACAAAAGACAAAAAATTTTTAAAAATAAAAATCAAAACTTTAATAACATTTTATACTTAAAATACTCTCATTTCAATTAATTAATTCTAATTTTACCTTTTATACAAATTAAATTAAAACCTCATTCTTATTTTAATTTCTATCTCACTTTACACTAAATTTTAATTTCTATTTCTCACTTTACACCAAACAAAATATTAAATTAAAATTTATTTCAATCTTGTCTTAGTTTTTGTCTCCCATACACTACCTAAATGACTTTGATCTAAATGACTTTGATCACGCTCTAGCAGAGTATACCGTAATGACTTTCCAACTTTACATTTAACGACAAAATTCTACCAAGTCCTAACTGATCACTCATGCCATGCTGCTTCAACTCTTGGCAAAAACTGGTTCGAAGTTCAGACCTCAGAACCATCGCCATTTCACCATTTAATTTGGCAGATTCCCACCTGTAATACATGTTCGGTAGCATCCTTATTTACCAAGGCATATTATATACCAGAAAGGCAGGAACTATCACTACTGGCAAACCGTAACCAATTGATCAACTACTCATTATCATTATTTATTACCCATAAAGTCAATATTCCGTTATTTTGAACGCACACGATACTTCCTTATACTTCCTTACATTTACGTAACATTTTGGCCATCCCATATTTTAAACTAGTCATGCGGAAGCATCTTTAACATCCGAGTGCAATGCATAGAGTCCAGAGGCTCATTCATGGCCGGCGTCCCAAGTACACCCTACAACTAGGATGGACACACTTTTTTCGAGTAGCATTAATATATACAAAAGCATGGATTGATAGAGTACCCAAACTACCAGATGATGACATTCCTTTATGCTGCTTCAGCAAATCCAACTCTCCCTTGGCCAAAATCGAAGACAGTGTGATAGCGCCCCATGAACACATCTCCAAGGATCCAGAGAGGGCCACGTGGAGGAGGAATATCAATTGCAGTGAAGCCACTAATGCACTGAGCCGCAACACCTTCGCCAACCTTTAGTATATACTGAACACACCAAAAAATAAACAAATAAATATTTAGAACAAAACAGGATAACCATTCCCGCATGAAAAGAAACCCAATAGGTTTTAGTATGCCATATACGGCATACCTCATCTGGGGAAAGGTCAAAAGTTCTTCCACCAATACTGAAGGAAATGGTAGGCATTTTAGACAAGTCCCCACAGTCAACAGATGATTCTCCCATTGGGCTAGGCATTTTATCACAAAGCTGCATCCACGAAGTACAATACCATTAAGAGGTGAAGCAATAAGATTAGATTACTCGTGAACAAAGCATGATCAAGAAACCTTAACTGACCTGGTTAACATAGTTTAGTATCCGATCTCTTGTCTGATTCTGATTGAGCTGGCTCCGCATCCAAACAACTGCCATCTCGCATGCAGAACAAGCAATACCGCCACCAGATGATGATCTTTGATGCTCATCCACCACACTCTCGATACCCCCACTAAAAGAACCACAACCAAAATACAAATGAGCAATGTGACACACCAATTACATTAATTTAATATATGACGGTATTTAGATTGCTGAAGCAAAGAATTTGGTGAAAAGAAAATCCTCTTTGGGACTTGCCTAACACCCCGTGTCCCATCAAAAGTGCACAATCCAATTTGGGTACAGATCTTCTTTGGAGGTGCCTGCAAGGGGAAAACAAAAGCCATAATTTAGAAGTAAAATACATAATTATCTAATCCATCCCAACAACAGTTTCAAATTGCACTCACATCGGCCGCAAGCAGGTCTATGATTATTTGTCCATACTGCGCAACAACGGCTTTGCATTCTTGGCTTACAACTCCTGCTGCTCCAATTGCATGATTTATCATAGTAATCACAGTCTACAAGAACACATATTTGATCATAGAAATAATCTGGTTATTTGATGAGCATTTTCCATTTGGTAATACAAACAATCCAAACATAAACTCTAAAAGGCCAAAACCAAATTTGAAGAAATTAATACAGGGGAGAAATGAGGTCTGCACATAGTTATAACAATCTAAAAACAAATATATTGCATAAGTTAGATAGGAGAGTAGAAAATGTCAAAAATCCTAGCATTTAGCAAGATATTACCTTTTGGATTTATTTCCTGTCATGATTTTTCTGTCAAATATTCTAGTGACAATATTTTGACCTTTGTAGCAGTGTTATAGCATAGCAATAAGAATTAAAGGTGATTCAAAACCACAAACAATTAATTGTTTAAACCTCTAGTTTACATTCGTTATCTACCTTTCATTAACCTCCCTAAATTCTACAAAAGGAATTGAAGAACAAACTGGCAACAACCATGGTTAGAGTACTTATGTTATTCATACCGTTGGACCTGCCAACAAAGAAGTCCCTGAGTCTGCAATAGCTGAACAGCTGTCAGCACAAATTCCTGGATAGCAATGTGATCAGGTCAGTAAATTAGAACTGAAATCATGAACCATTTATTATCATGTCATAAGAAAAACTAGCAGAATTATACTAATTTTTTGGTCTTCACATACCAGTTTTTTGGTCTCCAATAAGTATATCTCCCATATCAAACTTTTGCAAAGAAAAAAAAAAGGATAAAAGTTAGTTAAAAAAAAAAAAAAAGAAGGGAAACAAAAAATGCATTGTAATTTTTAAGAAAAAAGACTATATTTAATGATTAACCTCCCAATATCCTTTTCTTGACACAGGCACATAAGTGTGCTTTCCCTTGTAGTGATTGGGATCAACACCTCCAAAAACAAGTTCACCCCCATTCTCTTCCTCTGGGTTACGGTTCAGCCAAAATGAAAACACCGGTTCCTTAACAAGACCTTGATCAAGCATATTGTACCTGTTACACATTATATCTGATAAGAAACAGGGATCAGATGAACTTGAAATGAATAATCAAAATTTGGATGCTAGCAGTACCAAACTGGAACAGCACTCCCAACTGCTATCTCTTGAAACCCAAGTCCCAATATTCCATCAAACTTGGCCACCAAAAATGTCACACTAGGCTCTCTATTTGCTTCAATAAATTCCTGGTGGAGATCAAAGGGTACTCTATCACTTAATAATACATAGGATGTGAAAAAGCCAAGCAGATTACACCCTTGTCTACCAGCATAGAAGGGGTTGAGGATCAGCATACCTGATTCTTCACAACTATGTCGCCAACTTTGACATTGTCATAGCTAAAGAAACCAGAAATTGCTCCAGTACCATATTGAATTGCAACGGCAGTCCCTAAATAACATAAAATGTTGCATCAGAAAGAGAGAACATGCGAGCATCCATTATACGGGCACACAATGTCAAGTGGCTGAAAATAGAAGCACTATATGAATATAACATTTTTTCTAGTTGATCAAAGGAATACATCATTTCCTCCAAAACTAAATAAATAAAAAATGAGTAGTTAGATAAACAGAAAGCAAAAACTTAATGCAGAATCTAGCAAAACAATCAAAATTGACTTAAGAGTTTATGGGAAGAGGGAAAAAAACCATTCTTCTTATAGGTAGTCGATTTGGCAGACTTGTACTTTGAATGGAAGTAGCACGCAATCTGCACCAAATAGCAAATGACACAAACAATTCAAGTAAATCCAAGTGCACCAGTGCAGATTATATATTATACGAGTGATGAAACTAAAAAGCTCACCGAGAAGGTACACTTGGATGAAGGCACCCACAAATTAGCACTGCCGGTGTCAAAGATGACAGAGAATTTCTGAGGAGGAGTTCCGATTCCTATTTCACCATAGTACTGAGCATCCAAGTAGTTCTTTAAACCAACAATGTCAGTTTCATCATCACCACCGAGATTGTTTTGGAGATGGTGCTTTCTAATAGAAGCACGTAAAGCCTCGTCATTGGACCCCAATCGAGCGGCAAGCCGATTATTGAGGTCAGGTTTAACCTTTTTCAGTCCAATCCTTCGTAAACCATCATTTGGCGCACTCAACACCACAGATAGCAACAGGGATGACACAAACAACCATAACACAACCGCATTCGCCTTGCTGCCCATGTTCAACTGCTCATCCAAATTGAAAACCACACTTTTAAATTATCAAAAAAAGAACTAGACAATAATAAAGGTGCAACACTTCAAATATTATTGTGTATTATCAATCCTCTTCTCTTCTCTTCTCTTCTCTGTAACTAGACTATAAATTAGATCCCTTGATGAACTAGTATTAAAAACAAAACCTAGAAAATGACATGCATGCATGCATTCAAATTCAGCTGGCATAAACAGAATATCATTAACAATTACAATATAAATACATGTGCTAACATAATCTATAACTTACATGCACAATCTGCGAATAAAACACAATGATCCGAATAAACGAATCGGAAAAATAAACACGCAGTGGATCAAGAGGTAAGTAGTGTAACAGATGATGCAAACCTTTGAAACACCAGAGAAAAGAAAATACCACAAAGAATAACAAGTATAAGAAAGAGAGATGAAAGGGGAAGGAGGGAGAAGAAGAAGGTTACCGAGAGAAGAAAAGGAGATTCGAAAACAAGAAGAGGTAGTTTCAGTAGCAGAGAGTGAGTGACACACCTTCCTGATGCCTTTTGTTATTCCTTCCTTTTCGCCTCGTAACAACGCTTACTGGCAGTGGTGGCGGTGCAATCTTTCAATCTGGACCGTTCATACGGGATTAATCTTGGGCGTACATCTGAAGGATAAAGAGAGTGCCACGTAATCACGGATCACGAAGGGCTCGTTCAATACAAGCAGAAGCAGACGGTGGTGATGGCGTGGGTAAGTCAGCAGTATAATTGCCTCAA
>NC_029785.2:126862662-126866254 GCF_000816755.2 Arachis ipaensis | reverse complement strand
AATAAAAAATTAAATAAATATATTATTAAATTATTAAATTAAAAAAATTAAATTAATAACTAAATTTAATAATTAAAAATAATAAATTTTAATTGTGCTCTAATATTTCTCATTAGAAAATGATGGGCGCTTGGCTTCCTTAACACACGACACGACCACATTATCTGAGTTCTGACTCATGTTCCATTAGGCGGTGAATGCCAAATTGCTGTAGGCAATGCAATTAAGCAAAGCATCTTTTTTGGGGCCCAAATTCCATCTGGAATTTTTGTCAGGAAACACCATCTAGTTTGGTTGTTTATAAAATCAATAATATCAAGGGCTTACCGTTACTCCTGGGCCTTAATATTCAAATGAAAATCATTGAGCCGATACAACGTATAGAGCCCAATTATCCTATTAATTGAATTCCCAGTTTCAATTCGAACTAAAGATAAAAACCTCTCTGCAATATGCAGCTTTGACTCAAGTGGTAAACTATATATCTTTTAATATGCTGTATTTATATTCAAATTTTAGCTAACACACTTGAATAGGAACTCTCTAGACTCTAGTATCATGTGAGTAATTGTGTATAGTGTAAATGTATTGTGGATTATAATGCATAAAATTAAGGATTCTCTAAAAAAATAAAAAATTGGGATATAATAAGTTTATGTAGACAAAAAATAAATAAAAAAAAATTTTAAAAAAACTTACCAAACTAGTGGACTAATTTTATGATGATTACTATGGTACTTTATAAATAATGGTTAATATCTCAAAAATAGGTAACTAGTTAATATTTAATAAATTTTAAATATTTGTTTTTACTTTTAAAAGATAATTTAAACAATTTAGATACTAAAATAAAAGACCCTATAACCCGTAACCTAGGAGACTCGAACCTGCAACCTCTTAATTGAGTATAAGGAGTCTATACCATTTGAGCTATTACTCATTGGCCAATAATTTTACTTTGTTGCCATTAAATAAAATAGTAATAATATGAAAATTTAAAATCACAAAAAAAAAAAATTCATCGTAGCTATTTAATGTCAAAAATATACACCAGAAACAATAATGTGTTAATAGTTAGTGAAGAGAATTATGTGGATAACTTAAAATAAGAATAGTAGTTGATTAAGAGAATAAAACAATATATATTTTTATGAAAAGATTGATATCGTTAAAACTTGTACCTAAAATAACTATATATGGATCAATAATGAGTTTTAGGAAATCTTTAAATTTATTTAAAATAAAAAATAACTAAGAATTAAAAATGTATTTCTTTTTATGACGAATTCTCAAAAATCTCTATATATAATATATTTATTGTGTCGTTTTATAAGTGTTCATGATTTTATAACTCATAATAATATATTCGTAAACCATATTTACTTTCTAGAAAACATCATACAAATAACTATATATAAAGATTAGTCTTCGAATATACAATATTCCAACTTTCGATAACTCCTGTCTCTAAGATTTATTGTCATTCAAAACAACATAATAATTGGGAAATTATCTTCCTGGAAATTGACTAATAATGTTTAGTTATTTAGAATTAGATTCATTTTTTGGGATTATTAGAACATACAATGCAACTGATTAGGTTTCGTATTCTATCCATTATTTTTTTTCTTTTTTTTCCAATCTTGATCCTATACACAAACCATTAGATATATTAATTTTTGTGGGAATAGACCTAAACAAAATCAAAATTTAAGTAAACTCTTTTACTCCTCTAGGCAACCTTGCAATTATCTTAATGTTAACATCAGTAACGTATTCTAAAGTTAGTATAAGCTAAGAATTTTTCTATCCTTAACTAAAATATTTTTCAGCTGATAAAATCAATAATATAACCAGATAAACAAAATCAATAACATCATCCAAACCTGTCTCTTAATAGTTTTTCACCAAAATGTCAGATAATATGTCATCCGTTATATGTTATATCATTTGCTAAACCACCACCACCAAAATTTCTCAGTTCTTGATGTATATGTTGTGTGATTTCAGATACTGACGAGTCTCATAAGTTATGCTTTCAATAGATATGAACACGGGTCTATTTTACTTCCATCAATTTGATTGAATTAAGCAATACTTGTATTGCTGGTTTATCGATTATAGATAAATACTCTACGAATAACCTTTTTTTTCTTCATTATATGGAAGTAAATATAGATTTTAACCTCAGTTAAACACTTAAACTCACAATTTAGCAGTTAAATATGTTATATTTTATATATTGAGTTGGACTTACATTTTTCTCCTTTTTACTATTGATAAAAAATAAAAAAAATTATAAATCTTAATCTAAGTACTGCGTATACATACATATAGCAGCTTGTTGCCCCAAAAATTAAACTAGCTGATCTGAGGATAGCTTCCTTGCTTCCACCAAGGTTGGGGAGCTGACATAAAATCCAAGTTAATCTTCTCCGGCACATGCAAGCACGTGAACTATTCAAAGGATATTATTGTTTAATTTCCCTGCTTCCACAAGACATATTAATTAAATCTATAAAGTAAATGCACAAAAATAAATATACAAGGGTCATCAGCTTCCTGTGGATTGAGTCGAATAAAAGCCGAAGAAGAGACCCATGTGTACGGTGGATGGGTACGGTGCTATCGCGGAAACAGCAAACGTTGACATGTATGAATAGCCCTAATCCTAGTGTAAATGCAGTCACGTGATTGATTAGTTTTGCTTTGAATACTTCAATAATCAAATACTACGTAGTTCAATTTCATGCCATTAAGATGGCACTATCACGAACGTGATCCCAATCAAAAACAGCCTCATAAGTCAAAAACGTATTACAAATTTCCTATCAATTCAAATTTCAAAGTCTACCATTTCACCTCTTACCTACTAATTCTTCGTAAGAAAAATATAATCAACAAAATTTTTGAATAATATGTAAACAATCTGAATTAATAAGATTAAAAAAATAAATTTAATAAATAATATTAAATTAGGGTGTAATTTATTTTTATTTAATTGATAGTTGTTCATATTGTTTAAAATTTTCATTGTTTACCTAACACTCGCCATCTTGGTATATTTCGTGCAGTATGTACAGTTGACCTTCCCTACTACTATACGACCTTCCCTACTACTATACGTTATTCATAACTTAATAAATGATATGATCTGTTGTTGTTTATGGCTACGCACAAACACGTAACTGCTGAGAAGTCTCCAAGTCCACCTTTCACCTTAATTTCCTGTTACGTGTCATTGTCAAATTCAATTACTGCAAGGGCCGTATTTCTTGACCAATCAGGCACTAACAGGTAGGTATTTCCTGGCTCTTATTCAATATTATCAATACAGATGCAGACCAAATATTAATACAGTATATTAAAATATGAAACGGATAATTTAAAGATATGATGTTTACATTACATTTTTTCTTTGCATGTCTATTTACTCTGAACATGTTGAATCCGAATTATTCAAGATCAAATAAATAAACAAAGAATGAAGACTTTTATGTTCTAAACCCTACCACCATAACGTGGACAACAAAGTCTATGAACACTAATTAATTCATTTTCCCTTTCCCACGTAAAACATTTAAACCAAAAA
>NC_029785.2:126859721-126862462 GCF_000816755.2 Arachis ipaensis | reverse complement strand
GACCAAAAAATTTGAAAAGGTATGTAGAAAGAAATTTAATACTCTAATTTCCTGAAAAGCTGCCGACTGTAGCACTGTTGATGATATTGGGATTTGCGTCGGAGTTGTTGGCGTTGTTATTTTGATGAGCCCCACCGATGATGGAGGAAATGGCGGCTGCGACGACCGCCGTGAAGTTAGGATCGTTGGTGATGGCGTTGACCTTGTCGGCGAGCAAGGGATTATTTTGGTTAGGGTGCAACGACGGTAGCCTTGAAGCTTGGGAGGAACCAACATCTTGAGACAATTGAAGGCCAGAGAATTTGGATTGGTTATAGAGCGCTTGTGCAATCACTTGCGGCAATTGCGCGTGAGGATGTTGTTGTTGTTGTTGTTGCTGCCGTTGGTGATACTGCAAAGGCAACGCGTTCGGTTGGTGCGTGAGGTCGAGTGTGACGGTTGGGAATGGTGCTGATGCTGATAGCGTTGCCATGCTTGAAGACGGAAGAATCGCTCTTGCCATCATGCTCGAGTTCATTATTCCGTCAGCGCTTGACATTGATCCAGAGAGAAGCATGCTAGCCGCCGCCGCCGTTGTGGACGCCATCGCCATCGCAGCAGGCGGCAGTGGGTGGTTGTGCGTCCCTTCGTATGTCGTTATCAATATTGTTCTATCCTCCGCACAACGTTGAACCTGATAAATGTAACAATATATTAATTAATTAAGTTTAATAATTTTCCAATTCGATTTTAGATTTATATCAAATAAGAGCACTCACTTGTTTACGAACTGGGCAACCAACTGCCATGGTGCATCTGTAATATGCTCGAGGACAAGGGTTTCCCTTAGCCATCTTTTGTCCATATTTTCGCCATTGGCACCCGTCGCTGATCTGAATGATTTTGTAAATTAATTAATTAATTTTTAAACGTTGAGTTGAATTATACAAATTAAGCCAGTAGTTTGGATAGGTACCATAGGGGCTTCTGATCGGGCGCGGACAGAGACACGAGCTTTTCGCATGGTGGCTTCTGCAGTGGATTGATCTGTGGCAGGGTTCAGTCTCTGAAACTTGTTGGGATTTTCCCAACCTTGTTGTGATGATTCTAAATCCTCTCCAGTATTCTCCATTTTGCCATTGCTGTTTTTATGGTTTTGAGGTGTGCTGGATCGAGTTCTTTCTTCTGAAGAAGAATTAGATACTTGATCGTCTACTTCGGCTGTGCCACTTGCAACTAAATCAAGCAACTGTCTTGGTATCATTCCTCCACCTCCACTACTACCCCCTTCCTTTTTCTCACAGTAACAATTCGGTCACCAGATTCATCAATTTCAAACAGGTTTAGAGAGTTTTCTTCAATATTACCTCATGATTTTCTGTGGTGGTCTCGGAAACTTGCTGTTTCTGTTGGTGTTGCATTAATGCGGCAACTTGCATTTGCAAATTCATGTAGCTACTTCTCATATGGTTGAGCGTCTCCTTTAGCTTTTGGTTCTCTGAATTCACACGTTGGAGTTCTTCTTGCACTTGTACCAGCTAAAACATAAAAAATGTATCTCAATAGATCAGAATAAAAACAATTTAATAAGTCATATTAAAAAATAAAAAATACTATTCTATAACCATAATAATTACTAGAATTCCCATATAGGGCTAATCTTTTTCTGTTATACATCTATGGATACAATTTATTACCGTAAAAATAAATAAAAATACCTGGGTGGTTTTTGGGCGCTTATCTTCAGCGTCTGATGAAACCCCATCATCCACCGTAGATTGATCGCTTTTACTGTTGGCAGTAAGGAGTTGCAGACCAGTCTACAATTTATTGCACCCAAGGAAAGGTTGAGAGAAATTAAAATCATATTGAGTAGAATAATTGAAAGAAATGAGATGAGGATGAAGCATACATTTACGTGGAGATTAAACTCGGAAAGGCTTCCATGAGTGCAAGTCTGGTTCTTAACGGATGAGGATGATGACGTGTTGAAGAAGTCCACTTCGCCCACAACCGCTCGATTGTTATGATCTGACGACATGGATGGATCGGTGGCAGAAAACCCTCCCAAGGTTGGGAACATGATGCTGACGTGGCTTTTGTTGCTGTGGCGGATGGCAGAACTCTTAGAAGAGGAAAATGAAGAAGAGGAATCAAGAGTGAGAGCCCATCCTGCTGTGTCCATAAATAAGAAAAAAGAGGTGAAAAAATATAGAGAGAAAGGGACAGAGAGACGTGGAGAAGAAAGAAGAAAAGAGTGACGCAGTCAGAGGGGGGAGAATGGAGAAAGAGAAAATGGGTTCACTTTAAGTTTGGGTGACTTGGTCTGACCGGTGCTATAGGGTCGCCTATAATTTGGGTTAAGCCTTCACTTTTTGCTATTTCGAATTTCTTGGGATTTTATTTAAAAAAGGTTTTATATATACGTTTATTCTTTTTATTTTTCTCTGTTCTCATTGGTTGCGTCACATGGTGCGTCATGCTCGTCCCCACACCACACACACCCAACACGTACACACTCCCTCTCCAAATATAGTGTGTTCTCAGTCACTGGTAGCTGTACCTGAGTCACTTGTGAATTTGCGGAGTAACGTCTTTGACAATTGACCCACCACGCACGCCTCTGTACTTATGCCTTAATGCTTTATTATGTATTACCATCAAAATCCTTACTTCTTTTAAACCCTAGCTAGTTTCCTCCTTAATGTTAAATACCCACCCCAAGGTTTTATTAGGAAACTAATCTTTCTTGGCTAAACAAT
>NC_029785.2:126858160-126859479 GCF_000816755.2 Arachis ipaensis | reverse complement strand
ACTATCTGTTAATATTTTCTCTTTTTTGGTCTATATCCCTAAGTATTTTAGCTAAATATTTATTATTAGTAAAGCTTCAATAAATTTTCTACAAGTTAATAAATATTATTTTTAGTAAAAGTTTTGCTGCATAATAGGAAAGCTAATCGTCTAAATCTATCATGAATAAATCTGATTACTTTCAACAGGAAATTTTTACGAAAATCATGGCTTAGATTTGACTGAGATTAGGTTTGAAATTGAGAAAAAAAGATACTAAACAATTTCATACCACTGCTTTTGTAGTAAAGCTTTCATAATGATTCATGTTTCTAGTAATTGGGGATGACTTACTGCAGTTAAACTTATAATTTAGTAGTTATTATTCTATCTATGTTTTCTATTAATAGCTAATTTTATAACCTTTGCTAAATCCAAAAAAGATGGGATGAATCTCTTAAGGTTTGTGTTAATCAAAATCTCGTAAGGTATGTTTGTAGTGCTTTTTGGGGCTGAGTTATAAAAACATAAGTCAAGTTTATTGAAAGAAATTCATATTTTTTTTTCTTGCATCTTTTACTCGTTGAGAGAATTTTTTATTTTATTCTACTTACTAATAACATAATTCATAATTAGATGTCAATACTCAATAATAATATAAAACTTTTAAACATTAAAAATACATAAAAAATGAAAAATACTCTCAACCGTGATTATAAAATTCAAATGATCAATTTGTATTTTGATGAATTTCTAGCTAACGAATTAAAATGTGGAAGAAAGAAGATCTAATACATCATTGACAATAGAAACAATTTAAGTCTAAAACCATTTATAAAGTTCTGATACAATTTAAACATAAAATAGAAACAAATTATTATATATAAGAGTAAAAATTAGAGTAATTAATAATCAACTAAAACTCTAACCTGCAGAATATTGATAGTTGAGAAAGAGAATTCAGAAGATGAATCACCAATAAAGTATCTCCAGAAGATGCAGTTCAGATCAACACAGTGCCTCAGTTCTCACCATCACTGTGAACCTTTATTTATATAATAGTAAAGATGTTATACCATAAGGTTACAATATATATTGAAAGCTATGGACTTAGTAACAGCTACCCCCACACTAAATATATTATAAGTGTTTGAGTGTTGAATTTATAATTTTTTTTCTTTTCATATATATATATATATATATATATATATATATATATCATTTTTTTCCTTTTTTCAATAAAATATATACAAAAGTATCAATGCATATGGTTTTATATTTAATTAACACATGAATATGTTCCTGATTCCCAAGATCTTCAATAAAATTACAAAATAAAC
>NC_029785.2:126850385-126857384 GCF_000816755.2 Arachis ipaensis | reverse complement strand
TGTTGGGAAGGCATGTGGGTGGGTTGGGTCAATGGAGGGTTTGACTGATTCATAAATGAAGGAAGAAAAAGAGCACCACCGCCCGAGTGATGCGGCGCACTCCACGTGAAGAAATTGATCTCTTTGTTTCTCTGACTTTGTTTCTTCTCACTCACACCACGACAATATCAGAAAGAACCAGCAAGTCAACTATTTGAATGGATGGGATTCACAGATAGAAAGTTATATATCAAAAATTGATTATCTTCTTCGCAGTGTTTACTATAGAAAAACATTAAAGAAAAAACTGCAAAATACCCATAAAATTTACGAATGCTGACAAAAGTATCCATAAACTAAGGAAATTAACGCTGTACTCATGAAAGATAGGTTTCGTAAGACAAAAGTATCCAAATTCTAATTTTTTGTTAATTCTTTTAATAAAATTCTCAAACTACTTCACTCTCAACCTCAACTCACTTTTTCAACCTTCCATAACCCAACCTACACCTTTAAAATCCTTGCCATGGAGTCCAAAACTATTCCTACAACAGACCAGACCGAAATCAATGGTGGTGGTGGAGGATCGGACCTCAACCGGTTTAGTCACAAGTTTACCGAACCTTCTTTCTGCATGTAGCAGCACCACAACCCCTCTCTCTTCCCAGGTGCGTGACGACGGTGTTCTCCTCGGCAGGGTCAAGCTCGCCATGACAACGTTCTCCTCGACTGGGATAGGCGTGCCACGACGACATTCTCCTTAGGTTGGGTCACAGGCGCGCGACGAAGGTGTTGTAGCCACCTTAAGAGTGAGGAGGAAGCAGTGAGATGAGAAGAGATTGACAGTGATGGGATAGGTGGGTGACGGCCGGTAGTGGGGAGGTACGTAGGAGGAGAGATATGTGACTCTGTAAAGATTTTTGAGAGAGGAAGAAGTGAGGAGAGAGGAAGAAGTGGGAAGAGAGGTAGTGACAATAGAATGGGGTTAGAGTGGGGTAGTTTGGAATTTTTATTAAAAAATTAACAAAAAATTAGGATTTTGATATTTTTGTCGTACGGAACCCATCTTTCATGGGTATAGCGTTAATTTCCTTAGTTTATGGGTACTTTTGTCAACGTTCGTAAAATTTATGAGTACTTTTGGTAGTTTTTCCAACATTAAATACTGTCAGATTTATTGTCGGAGTTAGTATTGTATATTAGCGTCGGTTTTACCGACGAATTTATGGACGGTTTTGATGTAGAATTTGTTTGGTCAGATTGTTATTGGCGGATTCTCGTTTCTGACGATAATACTTGGAGGAAAAACGGGAAAATAGGTGCAAAATTTAGTGTGGAATTTATCGTTGGAACAATCCATCAAGCATTTTGGTGACTCTCAATAAGTTACTATTGGAGGTAATGAGCCCTAAAATTCAAAGGGCGAATCTTCTCCCCCTTCATTTTGAAATTTCCTCTCTCTCTCTCTCTCTCCTCTCTTCTCCCTTTCTCTCTCTAACCGCCTCCACTTCCCGCCGCTCCGTCAGCCCCACCGTTGCCTGCCGCTCCTGTCGCCGCCTCCTCTCCCCCTCACGAAAACCAATCTGTTCCTCCTCTCCCCTCCGTCAGCTGTGACTCCCTCTTTCTCTTTGTTCGTCTGCCACTATCGCCGTCCAGCACCAACGCGACTCCCACTTTCTCTATGTTCTTTCTCTATTTGCCCTCAGGTTCCATGGTCCCTCTTTCACTACAAGAAAAATACTTAATACCGTTAGATTTAGCGGCATCAATTACCGTCGGATTTGTTTCCACGGATTGTTTACCATCGGATTTTATGTTTCGACTCTAAATCCAATAGTGATATGTAGCGCAAAATATTATTTTAGTGGCGCCAACTTTACCAGTAGATCTATCGTCGGATTTCGCCGACGGTAACTCCACTACAACAAATAAGGGTTTTTGCAACGGTCAAAAACCGTTGTCATAGATCAGAAAATCGTTCCTAAAACTTTAGGCAACGCTTTGGCAATGGTTTTTGACCTGTGGTATATGCGGCCGTTACCAATGCTCAAAGGCAACGGTTTTTTACCTAAGGCAACGACAACAAAAAAACCGTTGCCATAGTTACTGGCATAGACAACGGTTTTGACAACAATTTTTAAAGAACGGTTTAAAACATTTACTAGATAGGCAATGGTTTAAAACCGTTCTCTTTGATAATGTAACGGTTTAAAACCATAACTGGATAGACAACGGTTTTAAAGTGTTGTAATTTTGTTGTTCATAAAGACAACGGTTTAAAAACGTTGCCTTTGGTGGTATTTTTTTCAACGGTTTTAATACCATTGTTATTTTGTAGCTGTCTTTGACAACGGTTTTAATACCATTGCCTTTTGTGACTTTTGACAACGGTTTTTTATAACTATATTATTCTTTATTTACAATAGTTTTCTCATGTTGCATTGAAATTAGTTCCAACTATTTTTTTTTAATTTAATGTCAATAAACAAGGTTAAACTATTTGAATCAAATTACTAAAGAAAACTAATTGAACACTTACCATAAAAAAAATAAACATTTATATACTTAGTAAACCAAAAATTTCCGGATACAATATAGTTTTATCAGTGTTGGTTACAAGTAATTCCGGATATTTTTTTATTATCCCAGGAAAATAAGCTTCAGAAACGCCAACCTTTGAAAGGAATTCAATCTTCCTTTAAAGAGTTTTATCAATGCTGGCAGCGAAAATTTTTTGGCAACGAGAAATAATTCTCCCAATAGTTTCTCTATCCAAGTCCATAGTTTCAAAAAACAGAACCACCTGCATGCAACAAGGAACACAAGCTTCTTAACTGGAGAAAAAATGAAGCATTTTAAATCAGTAAAATACAAAATAAAGAACAATGGCATGCATATAACACGTATCACTAGCACAATGGATACAAGCACATAGGTACTTAACAAATTCAATTCTTAATAAGGCATCAAAAGGATCAAGCAACCATAGTTATTTTCAATCATGATTGTTATAGCCAGTAAGAAAAGCAATATTTGCATTGCTAATAAATAGGCTTCTTAATACATCAAATCAAAAGGTTGTAATTTATAAAAGATATTAAATCCAAGAACTTCTTTGCACTGAAAGCACTACATAAGGTCACAAGACCCACCTCCCCCTCCTGTCCCCTCCTTTGACACTACCAGAAGGTAAACCAACAGCAGCAATAAATATAATAGTAAATCTTAGACTTCAGATTCAAGCATACCTAAAAGAAACCAGTCTCATCATGGACCCCTTTGTCAACATCAGCAGTTGCTTTGCTTAGTATAGTCTCTCACACAAAGCAGAAACTTTAGACCACCAGACCCACCTTGCGGTAGCCAGTTAAACATGAAATCTTATCCACTAAATTAAATTGATAGCACATGAACTCTTATTTCTTCCATGTAATTGCAAAGAGATGATTAAACAAGACTAAATATGAATGGAAAAGGTTTAGAACTAAACAAATTGCAACTGAAGCTCAGGTTGTGTTGCCCCTAAATACATAATGAAGATAGAACAGTCTCATAATAAAAAAAAAAACATTTTTCAAGAGTGTAGTGTCGTCAGCTCAAGATAGAGCCAAATTATGACCAGCCTAAGTGTAAATCGATGACTATGCACACTGATAAAAGAAGAATGTTTCCAAGTACCCACATGAACTATAAATTCTATACTTACAGGTTGTTTCTATTGAAATGATTAGATTATGTGCACAACAAACAAACAAAAAAGTGCCAAAAGAAAAAAGGAAAAAAAATACAATGGTGCTAACTTGTTCAAGGTAAATCAATTATGGATGAAGACAGAGTCTATCACATTTCAAACAAGCAGCTTTACAGCAGGTAAGCTACCAAGGTTGAAATGCTAGTCAACACAGAGGAATTAAATAGAAATTGAAATGATCAAGAGAAGGTTAAAAGGAGACACACCCAGTAAAATGCTGTCAATTCTACCATGCTGGGACTGTCTGTCTTCAAGGATTATCAACTGTTGTAGCTGTAATTCATAATTTTCTTGTCTATTCCTACTCTCCATTTCGCTTCCAGAAAACTCTGCTCCACCAAACTTCTAATCCTCTTTGAATATTTGGGTAATCTTCTCCAGAATTCTAAGATTTTTACTTGAGTCATTCAGGCCATCAAAATCAAATGCAGCCATTTTACTTGAGTCATTCAGGCCATCATCCTGCAGTTATAAGAATCCATAACATAGAATAAATTAAAATGGGTGAAAATATGCAGGCTGCATGAATTTTGGATGATTGAGCACCTCATTTTTTTCAATTGGATATATGCAAATCTATATCAACCAGAAGATGTAATGCTCCAAATTCTGACCTATATCTATTTGATTAAAAAAAAAGTACCAAGTAATCTCACCCGTTTAAGATATATAATTTTCTGAAATGCTTTCCATTTTGGCAAGAGGGTAGCATCCTCATCCTGTATCAGGTAATTATTCATTGAATATAGGAAGAGCAAAAAAAAATAGAGAAATATAGAAATAGTTAAGAGCATAAGAAATAAGACCATAATGATATAAACATGATAGACTTGCAGTTTTTTACCATTAGACACTAAAGTCATTACTAGGTCATCTAGGTCATCAAATAAACACGAGAAAGGGAAAATCTTACCTTGTAGTTGTTCTTCACTTTAGATGGCCACCGCGGAGGAAGAACGACTGAGTTTAACCAGAGCAGTAGAGGCAGAGGACCAAGGACCAGAGGAGCAGCACGAGCAGGAACAGCGACGCAGGGGAGGAGATGAAGACGAGCACCAACAGCGACGACGTAGAAACCGATGACGACGCAGAGGAGACGAAGACGACCATGACGACAACCACGCACAGGAGACAATGAACAAGGAATAAGAGACGACGACGAGGAAAAAGAGAAGACGCCAACGCAGAAGCCAACGGCAGAGGATACCAAGGCGAGGTAGAATAGGAGATTGTACGGGTGCTTCTTCTTCCAGGAGCTCCATTGTTTAGCTACTGTGGTTGTGGAGGTGCAGAGAGGGTGAAGAAGGAGTGGAGACGCAGAGAGAATGAAAAAGGAGTGAAACAGAAAGTGAGACTTAGGATTTTTATTTTTTTTTAAATTTATTTTTTTATAAATAATATTTGTTATATGTTTATAACAATAATGTTTGAGTATTCTATAAATTTAGTATTTATAGAAAAAATTGTTTAAATTTGTATGATTATTTATAATTATTTTTATATGTATCTTTTAATTTGTATAATTATTTAAATAATATTAGAAAATTATTGTTTGATAAAAAATTGTTGTAATAGTTATAAAACCGTTCTTTAAAATAGTCAAAGAGAACGGTTTTATTTTGTTGCTATAACGTAATGAAAAATTGAACTTCAACAGCAACACTGTAAAAATCATTGTCTAAGACCATCTAATAGAACGGTTTTAAAGTGTAGCATTTTAGCAACGGTTTTTATGCGTTTCTTTTGTGCAATTATTTAAACAACAATAAAAAACCGTTGCTTAAAACCAAATCATGGTAACGGTTATAAACCATTCTTTAAACTAGTCAAAGAGAACGATTTTAGTTTGTTGCTATAAAATAATGAAAAATTGAATTCAACTGTAACACTATAAAAAACTGTTGTCTAAAACTATCTAAGAGAACGGTTTTAAGACGTTGTAAAATTTGACGTTGCTAAAGCCCATATTGTTGTAGTGCTCGCTTTATTGAAATGATACATTTCCGTGATTTACCGGCGGAACATTCCACCGGTAAACTCGACTGTAATATTAGGATAAAATTCAAACCCGAACCCCCTCCCCCTCACTTATGCGAGTTCACTCTCTCTGTCCTCGCATGGTCTCTCGTCGGTGGAGAAGCTGTCGGCGTCGTTGCCACCCGCTGAAGCCTCCGCTGCCGCTGCCATTGGACGTTGTCGCCGTTGGAGCCGTCGGTCACCGCTAGAGCCGTCGAGAACACCACCACTATTCTTCGTGGTCATTGCCGTCGGTGATAGTGACGTTGTAGCTGTCATTGCCGTCACCTATTACCACCACGCCTCTAGCATCTTGCAGCCACCATCAGAAATAATTTTGGCATAATTTTTTTAATTTTTTACGATTTTTATATGAGTTTAGGATTTTTTGTTAAGTAATTTATGAAATTATGATTAAATTAGTGTAAAGAAGTTTGTGATTAGGATTTGGTGTATTTCTTTTAGGGTTTTTCAGATTTTTTTGTGAGTTTAGGATTTTGTTAGGTATTTTATCAAATTATTGATTAAATCAGCATAATGAAATTTGTGGTTAGGGTTTGGTTTAGGGTTTTTAGTATTTTTTTATATTTTTTATGAGTTTAGGATTTTGTTATGTATTTTATTATCAAATTATTGATTAAAAATTAGGGTAATGAAGTCTGTAATTATGATTTCTTATGTTAATTTAATGTAAATAGAAATTAAATTAAGTTAAAGTAGGTTAACTAGAATGAGATTGTTAAGAGTGATTGACATTGTTGAAAGACTTTGTGTAGTTTGTTGAATTAATTAGTTTCACCTTGTAAGTTTAATAAGCTTTCTTTTTTATTAGGATGGTGCTATTTCTCTGAAATTAATTGGATTTCGCTTCTTCTGTATTTTGTGCATCCGTGTTTCAGGTAGGTTTTTTATCTCTAACTATAATCAATTATTTAAATTTAATGTTGGACTTACTTTTTTCAGGATAGCATTTTAGGACGGAAGTAGGAGAAGGCGCGTTAAGGCGCCTTCTCGAAACCCTTGTTTACTAAAAAAATGTGGATTTATAAGGGATTGCGCACTAGAACGGTTAGAATTTAATGTGTTATTGAATTCGTGTTTCTTCTAATTTAAGCCTACAACTATTTTCTCTGTGAAAACTGTTATATTTATTTGATGGATGTCTCTGAATTAAGGAGAAGATCTACCAAAATTTTGTTTAATTTGTTTTAGAACATGTTTGATTTGTCAGAAAATGATAATTATATTTAGGG
>NC_029785.2:126842174-126850344 GCF_000816755.2 Arachis ipaensis | reverse complement strand
TAGGATGTTTGCTTCAATATAATTCCAAGTCATCGTCTATGAATGTATGATAGGGATAATGGTGGACGAAAAAATTTAAAACCTAAATTCTTTGAGAGGGTTGACGCGTTTGTTGCGCATGTCTTTAGCATAGAACCATTTATGTCTGAAGGGGTTTCTAGTGTTCGTATGAAAAGTGTCGACTGAGTAAGTGGTTAGGACCTGCGGATATAACGTTTCACCTCTACCGTAACGGGTTCAAAGATGGGTATTGGATGTGGATGAAACATAGAGAAGTGGATGAACGGGAAATTAATCAGACTGTCTCAAATTTGAATAGGTCCGATTGTCAATCAACGAGGGTTCGGATGGTGAGAGAACTAAACATGAAATAAATGACTTTGGAGGATAACCAAGAGAGGTACAACGAGATAATGTTTGATGCAACAGGTGTTACAGAATTGAAAAAGGCTAAACAAGAGCTTAACTCGGAGGAATCATCGTCAAGTGGAACAACATATCCAATCTTTGCTCCTGAAGGAGCTGCAATGGGTGCAGGCAGTGACTAATGGTTGGAGCAGACGAAAATCGATGCGGCACACCTGCATGTGTTGCTTAACTGTGACTAGATTTCATGGTACCTCATGTGAGTTTTTCAAATTTTCGTAAATATTGCAATTCCTAAGATACTAACTTCTTAATCTAATCAAAATCTCTAACTCCTATGCTATCATATAGGTTATTCCAAGAGGCAAATCCTGATATCTGATTGAATAGTTTTCCACGTTAGTTCAGAGAATACATCAGCGTGTATCTAACTGACACAACAGATTTGGAACTAGTTGCACTTAGTTAGAGCCCAATAAACAAAACCACTAGCTACCAGATAAACAACGTTAATGGATATCGGTTCCATTCTTTATAGTGGTTGATTGGAAAGAAAACAGATAACACCAGAATTTGGGTTTGTGGATATTCAGGCGGGGTCATTTTGATTAGTTTGGTGTGTTGCACAACAACATTAAATTTGAGTATTTCTATCACACGACATATAAGGTGTGCATTTTAAATGTGAATGGTATGATCCAAGTTTGCAACAAGAAACATGAAAGCACAAGGACTATGATATCACTGAAGTTAATGTAACCAGGAAATATAGACACTACGATCCTTTTATTCTATCTCAAAATACCTGACAAGTGTACTATTTGCCTTATCTGGGTTCATACAAGTCTAGTTAGGTGGTTGTAGTTAAGACTAACCTAAGAGGTCGCATCAAGTCTGATGATATGATAGATGGTCAGGAACCTTACCAGATTGATGACCCAACTCCCAAAAACGGTGGTTGATACCGGTGAGCCGATCACCCTTAGGTCGGCTGTTATGGATGACGACATCATTGACCATGTTCTACATGCCGATGCACTACAACCAAAGGATGACGATGTTCAAGAAGAAGATGGGGTCGATGCCAATGAAGAGGAGGAAGCCGATTGCAATGATCAGGAAACTACATTGGAAGAGGAGGATGGTTAACTAGAGGACGAAGATAATGAATCTGAATAGCACTAATGTAAATATAGTTCTATGATATTATTTCTTTACTAAACTTTGAGAAGAACGTAATATAATTAGCATCATTTCAAATATTTTAATTACCATCATTCTGTATTTTTAATTTGTATGTTTGATATTTCACAGCAGGTTTAGAGCACTGTTTCAATTATTAATTATCAAGGTACATTACAGATGGATGAAAAAGTTTGTAAAAAATAAAAAAAGACTTCCGACAAAATACACCAACGGTAATCACACAGCTAGTTTTTCTAAAAAAAAATTAGAAAACATTTTCCGTCGGCATTACTGTCGGATTAATCTGACGGTAAAATAGCACGGAGACATATCAAATGGCGCCAACGTTATCATTGTAAGTTTTTTGACGATAACGTTTAGCATATCTCGTCTACTTTCTAACTATATTTCGTCACTAAATCCGACGGCAATTTTCGTCGGACGAAAATTTTTTAGGATAATATGTTACCGGCAAAGTTTATTTCGTCGGATAAATACCGATACAAAATCCGACAATAACATGTATACTGTCGGATTTCATTTGATTTTTTGATGGTAAATCTGATGGTACTCAACATTTTTCTTGTAGTGTTTTTCCTTGTTTAAGTTAATTTAGGATTTAGTTATATGTTAATTTAGGATTTAGGATTTGATTATTATATGCTAATTTAGGGTTTAAAGTTACGTTAATTTAGGATTTAGGATTTAGTTATCATATGCTAATTTAGGATTTAGGATGGAGTTAATTTATGATTTAGGAATTAGTTATATGTTAATTTAGGATTTGATTATTATATGCTAATTTAGGGTTTAGGATTAAAATTAATTTAAGATTTAGGATTTGGTTATCATATGTTAATTTAGGATGAAGTTAATTTAGGAAGTAGGAATTAGTTATATGTTAATTTAGGATCTAAGAAGAAGTGCAAGATGCTTGAATTTTTAAGTAGGAAATGTATCAAGAAAATGTTACAGTGTTTAATAGTTAAGTGTTTAATAGTAGCAATAGTTAAGTCTAAAGCCTGTAAAATTTGTAAGTTGAGTCTCTTTTTGCTTCTTATTCAATTTCAAGAACTAATTAACCTTACTAATTAGATAGTTTATTTTTTCTTGAGGTAGGTTTATGTAAACATATTTTTATGTGTATAGTATAATGATGTCTACTATTTACTCTTAAAGTATAAACTTATTTCTTAAAGGTTAACTAATTTGAAAATATTTATATTTTGACCTAATTTTTTAATTAGATTTTTATTATTTAAAATTTTTCCATTGTCAATAATTTAAACTCTTTAATTAAATTGAATAAATTGTTGTGTTTGACATTATAATATTATATGTATAACATTGTATATATAGTATGAATTCAAGTATGAAAATAATTTAATATATTCTGCTAGAAATATTGTGAATTTAATTGTGTTTTGACTAATGCTGTGGATTGAGGTTGGTTGGATTCGTGAAAACCGTAAAGGTGGATATATATCCAACTTTAGGGGAGATTATGTCAATTTTTTTTTGAAATAATCTAAATGTTGAATGATTTGTGTAGTATATATGCTGATTAGTGTTAATAATATATTCTCTTTCACTACAAAAAAATACTTAGTACCGTCAGATAGAATCTGACGGTATAAACCTCGCCAGTAAAGGATTACCGTCAGATTTTGTCGTACGATGGTAATTACTGTCAAATTCTGCAACGAAATACGTGTATCTAGAAAATGAAATCGTATGTAACATACTGTCGAAATTTTTTTATGGAAAAGTTGTCGCGAAAAACCTCCATCTTACCGACGGACTTATCCGACAATAATTTTGATGGAAACGTTTTTCTTTGTTTTTTTTGGAAATTTAACTTGGTTGTTATTGTTAGTATATTCCATGGTAATTCTGACGGTAGTTTTTTTTTTTTGAAATAATTTCTTTCTGTCCATCTATAATGTACTCTGATAATTAATAATTGAAATAGTGCTTTAAATTTGATGTGAAATAAAATATACAATTTAAAAATACGGTATAATGATGGTAATCAGAATATTTAAAACAATGCTACTCATATTACTTTCTTCTCAAAGTTTGGTTAAAAAAAACACATAAAACAATGCTAATCGTATAACATTCTTTACAAAGTTTGGTAAAAAAACACATAAGATAGTACTATATGTACATTAACCTTATCTAGATTTATCATCTTCTTCCGAAGTAGTTTCATGATCATCGAACTCATCTTTTTCTTCACCGTCATCAATCCCGTCTACTTATTGAGACCATCGTCCTCTGGTGGTAGTGCGGCATCATTTATTCCAATGTCAATGATGTCATCATCCATAACAGCTGGCCTAAGGGTGATCGGATCACCGGTATCAATCACCATTTTTGAAGGAGTTGGGTCGTCAATTTGGTAAGGTTCTTGACCCTCTGTCCTATCATCAAACTCAATGCGGTCTCTTGGCTTAATCTTAACCACAACCACCCAACTAGACTTGCATGAACTTGGATAAGGCAAATAGTATACCTGTCATGGATTTTGCGGTAGAATAAAAGGATCGTAGTGCCTATATTTTCTAGTTATATTAACTTCAGTGACATCGTAGTCCTTGTGCTTTCATATTTCTTGTCATGAACTTTGATTATACCATTCATATTTAAACATGCACACCTTGTACGTAGTACGGCAGAAATACTATAATTCAATTATGTTGTGCAACCCACCAAACCAATCAGAATGACCACCGGCTGAATCTCCACAAACCCAAACCGATGTTATTTATTTTCCTTCTAGTCGACTATTGTAAAGAATGGAACCGATATCCATTAACATTGTATATCGGGTAGCTAGTTACCTTATTCATTGGGCCCCAACTAAGTGCTACTAGTTCTCAATCTGTTGTGTCAGCTAGATGCACGCTGACGTATTCTCTCAACCAGTATAAAAAATTGTTCAATGATGTATCATCATTTACCTCTTGCATTAACCTATATGATAGAATAGAATAAAGAAATTTAGATTAGATTACAAATTTAGTATCTTACTGATTACAATATTAATGAAGACCTAAAAATCTCACATGAGGTAGGATAAAATCTGGTCACAGTTAAGTAATACATATAGATGTTCAACATCGATCATTCTGCTCTAATCAGTAGTTACTGCCCACACTCATGGCAGCTCCTTCCAGAGAAAAGATTATATATGTTATTTCACTTGACGAGAATTCTCCCCTCTCGTCGTTCCTTCCAACCCTTGTTCTACGTGACTCAACATGAAGCTGAAAATAGAATGAGTAAAATGTCAATGTTTCCTTAGTTAGGAATGCTTCACAGATGTTGTCCTCAATCCGAGCTCTGTTATTTATCGTGTGCTTGAATGACCTAATCATCCAGTCAAATAGGTACATCTACCTAAATTAGATCAGCCTACATAGTATTGCTTGGTACGGTAGGTGGACTCTAAGTTTTCCATAATGTCAAAGAAGGATGGAGGGAATATCCTCTCTAGCTTATAAAGTATGATGAGAATGTTTTTGCCCATGACTATGAGATCATTAAGGTTAAGTTTCGTAGCACATAACTCCCTAAAGAACTCACTTATTTCTGTGAGGGGTTTCCAAATGTTGGTTAGAAGTTATCTGAACGCGACAAGAAGCAAAGACTCCATCAAGACGTGACAATCATGACTCTTCAATCTAGCAAGCCTACCCTTTGATACATTTGCACACCTGCTCAAGTTAGAGGTGTAACCATCAAGAAACCTCAATCCTAAAATCCACATACACACATTTTATCAATGTTCCTTCGTTAGAGCAAACACCGCCTTCGGTTTAACCCACCACCCGTTCTCAAGTCTCTTTAAATTTAGATCTGTCTGCTTGAAAATGTCCACCAAGTCTAAGCTAACTTTATCGTTATCCTTTGTTTGCGCGTCATCCATTACTGTGTGCATAATGCTATCAAACATGTTTTTCTCAATGTGCATCATGTCAAGATAATGTCGAATCAAGTTGTCTTTTCAATAAGACAACTCTCAAAATATACTCTATTTAATCCAATTATGCTCTCTGCAATATTCCGGAGGTCTCACACTTGCCTCGTTATCGACAACTCTTGGTATTTTACTAACACGTTCCCAAACTTGACTACCAGCCAACCTCATGGGTGCCTCTACTTGTTCAGTTTTATTCATTTTGAATGAGTCTTTGTTGCGCCGAAAAAGATTATCCATGTCAAGGAATCTTCTATGGCAAACCACGAATTCTTACTGCCATTCGTGAATCAGAATGCCTTTGTATCCTCCATACAAATAGGACATGCTATTCTGTCCTAAGTTGACCAACTTGATAACATCTATGCAAAAAAGTCATTAATAGTCTACATCAACACATCATGGAGTTAAAAGTTTGTCTTCATCAAAATATCAAATGTTTCTACACCATGGATCCATAATTTCTTTAACTTATCTACCAAGGACTGCAAGAAGGCATCTATTTTGGCTTTCGAATTGCTGAGATCAGGTATGATGCACGTTAGAAATATGTATGGGTCCTTCATGCTCATTTCAGGACTCAACTTATATGGTGTCACAATTACAGGCCAACAAGAGTACGCATTACTGAAATTAGAATTCAGTACAAAACGTCATAGGACAAAACTAGTCTAACATTTTTAGGCTTGCTCGCGAATGTAGGATGTACCCTATCGAAATGCTTCCAAGCTTCTCCGTGTGACGGGCACATCATAATTCCATCTTCTCTTTTATTGGTACTATGCCAGGTCATCTGCGGTGCCAAACTAATCAATGCATACAATCATTTCAGCCTAGGAACTCTTTTTAACCATCATTTACTAACCTGTTCACTCTTGACTTGAAACCTTGGTGACTGGCAAAATCTACATTCAGTTAGGTTTGCATCCCTCTTATAATACAACATACAACTATCCAGACAATAATCAATTTTTACTGAATTTAGACTCAATTTTGAAACTAATTTCTTTGCTTCGTAGTGGTTTCGAGGGATGCCAATGGACCCGATAGGTACCAATTCATTGCAAATGATGACCTACTTATAAAAATAATCTTAGGTATGATTTGACTTAAACTTGATACTCGTCATTCTAACACATGCGGACAACTCAAAATGAACGGATCCCTCGAACAAAGGTTTTGACGTAGATTCTAACAGATGATAAAATCTCTTTGCCTCCGGGTGTAGGCTCTTCTTCAACGTCTTCCAATTCTGTGACACCTATTGCATCAAATACCATCTCGTTGAATTTCTCTTGGTTACCCTCTCAATTCATTTCTTCCGTGTTTAGTTTCTCACCAACCAAACCCTCATTGTTTGACGATCAAAACTATTCACGTTCAAGACAGACCAGTTAATTCCATGCTCGTCCATTTCTCTGTGTTCCACCCATATCCATTACCCATTCCTGAACCCATTACGGTAGAGGTAAAGCGTTATATTTGCAAGTCCTAACCACTTAGTCAGTCGACACTTATGATATAGACACCCAGATACCACTTCAGACCTAAACGGTTTCATGTTGAAGATATGCGCAACAAACACGTCAACCCCCTCAAAGAATTCAGGTTTTAAACCCTTCGTCCACCGTTATTCCTATCATACATCCATAAACGATGACTTGGAAGCATATTGCAACACACGTCCTAGAATTCAACCAACAACACCACTTATTAAGATTTTTAGAAAATTCGGCAGAATGTACCCTATAATTAGAACTTCCCACCAAATTCAATTATTGTTTTCTGACAAACCAAACATGTTTTAAACAATTTAAACGATAATTCGACAGAAATTCTCCTTAATTCAGAGACATCCATCAAATAAATATAACAGTTTCACAGAGAAAACAGCTGTAGACATAAATTATAACATACAAGCATTCAATAAAACAATCAAATCCTAATCGTTCTAGTGTGCAACCCCTTATAACTCCACAATTATCCAGCTAACAAGGGTTTCGAGAAAGCGCTACTACGCGACCTTCTCCCGCTTCCATCCTAAAATTCTATTATAGGAAAAGTAAGCCTAATGTAAAATTTAAACAATTTATTATATTCAGAGATAGAAAACTAACATGAAATATTATAGCACAGACAACAAAAGAAGAAAACTCTAATTGAGCTTAGAAAAAATAGCACTGTCTTAAACAAAATGATTACTTATTAAATTCACAAGATGAAACTAATTCGAAAACTAATTTGAAAGAATAGATACAACTCATTATTCCAATTAATTAAAACCTAATTCTTAATTCAACTAACAAATTAGCACAACAACTCCTAATAACATAATTAAATAAATTTAACCACTGATTTAACAAACAAAAATCCTAACAAAATGTTAAACTCACAAAATAATCTAAAAAAGTATAATAATCATACCAACAAACCAATATGATGATAATGGTTGCAATTTCTCTTTAATATGGTGGTGACAGAGGCGGCGATGATGGTGACGTGAACAACAACCGTAGCGAAAAATGTGACAGGGATAGCAGCAGCACCAGAATCGACGACCACGTGCAGCGGCGGTGATAATGGGTGCTCCACATGCAATGGCGATGACGACAGCTTGCTTTAGTGGTGACGACG
>NC_029785.2:126838193-126840760 GCF_000816755.2 Arachis ipaensis | reverse complement strand
GAAAGACATCGCACAAGTGAGGGGGAAGGGATTCACATTTGAATTCAGCCCTACATTTACTGTTGAATTTACCGTAGGATTAATCCGATGGTAAATTACCAAAACGATGCATTTCGTTAAACCGTGATACCGTCGAAATTTTCCGACGGTAACATTGGCGCGCATGACTTCTGTTTTTGCGCCAATAATTACCATCAGATTTAGCGACGAAAAATCTGACGGTAATCTTTTACGGCGACAAATTTCTTCTCCTTTCTGTTGAAAAATCCGACATTAAATCCGTTGGTACAGGTTGACGCTAATTCTAACGGTAAATCTGACGGTACTCAGCATTTTTCTTGTAGACATGATGATAGGTAGCAGAGGTAGATCGAGTGGGTCTTGTGGTCATGCTGGAGGAAGGATTTTCACCGAATCCCTAGGGACTACCGCTCAGTCATCTCCCTCTACCCCGACTACTCTGTCAACCCCTGTAATGTCACAGGCGGGTCCAGCGGACCAGCAATTTATCTGTAACAGCTCAGACCACCTGCTAGCACGATATTGCCTTTGACGATAGGGATGATAGTCGAAGCCCACCACACTCACTCGTCAAAACGCGTCATGTTAGGGAGAGGTATCCACACCCTTATAAGGCATGCTTCGTGCCCCTCCCCAACAGATGTGGGACCTTACAATCCACCCCCTTAGGGAGCCTAGCGCCCTCATTGGCACATCGATCCAGACTCTGACTCTGATACCATCTGTAACAGCCCAAACCACCCGCTAGCACGATATTGTCCGCTTTGGCACACAAGGCCTCACGGTTTTGCTTTTGACGATAGGGATGATAGCCGAAGCCCCCACACTCACTCGTCAAAATGCGTTATGCTAGGGAGAGGTATCCATACCCTTATACGGCATGCTTTGTTCCCTTCCCCAACCGATGTGGGACCTTACATCATCATGGTCTCAAACCCGAAACTACGTTCTTCCTTCTGCTATGCCCCCTATAGATCCAGCGATAAAGCCCACGGTGGGTGATTCCTCTAATGCGTCCCAGCAGGATGCCTCTCCACCACCGCCCGTTATTTGACTGAGAATTTGGCCTAATGGCATGCAGGCGAGTACATACTATTTTAATGTCTTTTATCCGCAATCTATTTTGAATTTGTTAAGGTTTATGTGTTTCTATGTGTTTGTTAATCTTAAGTTTTTTCATTGATAGGTTTGCACCAAACAATAATGCATGTATACAGGAGATCTCTGAGGTGATTAAGTCTATGTAAGACCACCTGTGGCCGAACTACACGAAGATCCCCGCTAAGACCATAGGGCAATGGTTTCAGAAGTGGGTAGTAAGAACCCAATGTTGTTGAATTAATTATATTTGAACTGTATTTTATTTTGACTAACTAATGTTGTTGAATCACTTTGTATAGTTGAAATTCATATGGGATACAGAATATAATCTCATGATCAGGAAGATCTATGACCACTTGGCAGCTAAACGACTTCAACAGATGATGAGACTTTTGTCAGGGGCGCGACCATTTGACAACCTGAATCCGTCCATCTATCAAGAAGGAACTGGAAGCTCATTTTAGAAATGATGATGGGTTCAAGTGTCGCTGTCTGACGAACGTTGCTAACAAGGCTTCTTCGAGGTCGTCGAAGTATACGGGTGGGTAGGCAACCTTCATGAATACGAAGAGCAGACTAGTAAAAAGTTTGGTAATGTTTGTTAATAGTTACTTGAATTTGTTGTTTTTTATTTATTTTATTGGTTGATTTGAATATGTGTAGTCTAGTCATTGGATCGTGAGGCACCATCGTGAGGAGACACTGGCGGAGACCTTCAAGTATACCCATACTTTAAAGGCCAACAAGGAGAAGAGATTTGCTGACGAACGGTCTACGGTCTATTATGTGAGTTTCAATTAATTCTAAGTTTTAAATTTATTTGGTTTGAAATTAATTAACTATTATCCTAATCACAACGTGTGTTACAATAGAACTACACGTAAAGATTGGAGGCCACGACCCAGCAGTCTCAGATTTCTAGTGGAAATGACGAAGTTGGCTCCGAGACCTCAGTGGTAGATCCTAATAGGGTTTGGCACCAGACCGCCTCTGAATCCCACAAGAATCACCGCTTTGGGTTGGGGTCGTTCTTCGCCAATAGGCTTCGCTCCTCCGGATTGGCGGCTTCATCTGCCACTGCCTCTGCCACCAGCCCTTCCAATTCCTAGATAGTTGTGGACTTGAGAGAGGAGGTTCAAAAGCTCACACAGGAGCTTCACCAGACACAGGAGCAGGCTGATCAGAGGTACAATGACCTTCTTGCACGCATTGCCATAAGCTTCGAACTCGGTCAGAGGCTAGAGCGGGTAGAGCAATTGCGAGAGGAGATGGAGGTGTACGCCGCTCAGATGCAAGCTGGAAGTAGCGGCGCTGATGAGGCCGGCAGCCACGCTGTTGGTAAGGAACTGATTTCAACACCCACTCCGCTTGCCCCAGCAGGGGGATGAGGACGATGACGACGACCGGTAGTTTGTATGGTGTAAGGAGTCGTTTATTTTTTTTCG
>NC_029785.2:126832254-126836599 GCF_000816755.2 Arachis ipaensis | reverse complement strand
TCCTTCGACGGTTACGCCTTCTCGCCTCCGTTGATCGCTTCTTGCTGGGGTTGGGTTTCGCCACTAAGAACACCCTAAGTCTCCGCCAGACCACGGTTTGGGATAATCCTAGATGGTGACTCCAGAGCCTCGGTTGAAGCAGTAAAGGTGATCTTTAGACTCTGACGACCCAGCACCGGAGGTTAGAAATGCACATCAAGATAACATTGTGTGCAACACTAATCCTATTATCAATTAATTAAAGTTTGGTTTATTTAAATTTTGAATCTTAATTAACTTTGAGTGTATTATCTGGCATCTGGCAAGCAGTCGTTTAGAGAAGAGGAACAACCGGAAATTTCATACCCATATGAACTTCCAGAGGCGGTCACAGAGGAGTGCTACCACGGAGTGCTAGGTTACTGATCTGATGTGTATAAGTTTAGTTGGTTATTTTATTTATTTTTTGTTGTTTAAGTTCATTGATAATTGTTTGTAATGGTTTGAAAAATGATCAGACGAGAAGCATAAGTACTTCCAACGGATGGGTGGGCATATGAAGCTGCTGGAGCTTCTTCGGAACAATCGTTGCAAGCAGTCTGTCGCTGTGAACTTGGGTAGTAGTAAAGATTTTACTCGAAGGTCAAGGAAGAACTATCTACCTGCCTAAGTCCAACAGTTTACCAGCGCGGGGACTGTTTTCAGAGTAGTAGACAACTTCAGCAAATCGACGGTTCACCAGTATCTAGAAGGACTAGTACTCTAATATAAGACATAGGGTATACTTAAAGTTGATATGTTTCACTAAGTTGTTGTAATCAATCAGTTTTATTTTATGTCAAGTTTATATTAATTAAGTTGTTGTAACCCAAGAATGATGGGTGAAGACTTTGGTAACGGGATACCAGAATCGCCCCTAGAAGCACATCAAGCCGGTGTCCACCAGAATGTATCTGAATTAGTGGAGTCTCTAGAGGACATATGTACGTAATAACAAACCACGTTTGGATAGTTACTTTTTTGAATTCTAATTGTTTGTGTATCTTTGTGTATTTGGAATTGTTTAAGTTTTATCTAACGCCTATTTTCTGTAATTTTATCATACATGAGCGGACGTACGGTAATCCGGTTTAAGAGTCAGTTTATTGCCCGCCACCACCTCTCCGTAGGACGACCCTGCGTAATCTCCTTAGTGGGTGGCACCCGAAATAGCGACCTAGATATCCCCCGTATCGTCTTCCTTCTTGCATCAAAGCCCAAACTCTGGTACTACTACATTCCAGGGTGTAGCCAACCCCTTCCCTTGTTTCGTACGGCATATTCCCATACCTATGGAGAGGGATCGTATTGCGTAAAACTGCTCACTCACACCCCCGAAGCCGATAGTAGCTGCCGCTGCTTCTATCACCAGCCTTGCCGATCCCCATGAAGTTGTCGACTTGAGAGAGGATATGCAGAAGCTGACACAGGAGCTTCACCAACAGGTGGAGCAGGCTGAGCAGAGGTACAACGACCTTCTTGCACGCGTGAGAGGAGTCGTTGCTCGGACCTGGCGGAGAAGCTGGAGCAGCTAGATCGTTTGCGAGAGCAGATGGAGGTATACAATGAGCAGATGCACATTGGAGTAGGCTGAGCAATTACTTCATTGTATTCTACTTCTGTGAAATTTTATTATATTCAGACCATTTATTTTTAATAAAATAATTTGTTGCTTCTGGAAATTTTGAATTTCTGCCTTAATTTGTTAAAAAGAGTTTTAATTTAACTACTAATTGTGGTTTAACTGTGCCAAAATAAAACTACCGTAAGATTTATTGGCGGAGAAATCCGATGGTAACTTGGCGCCAAAATTACCGTCGGAATAATCCAACGGTTACCAGCAACTCATTCTTGACAAATTCATTGAAAAAACTGACAGAAAATCTGTCAATAATTAGCGTCAAATGAAATAGTCTGGCGATATACAGTTTTCAACATCGTTTATATCATCAACTTCAGGATGACGACGGTAAATCTGATGGTACTCAGTGTTTTCTTATGGTGGTTGATGGGTCAGATCAGATTTAAGTAGATCCGAATTCGATTCCGAAAGGCCACTGGATCTATTTTGACCTGATCCAAATGTGACCCGAAATAAATCAGTGAGAATCCCTTTCGGAGCATTTCCTCCCATGCAACGAAGCCAACATTGAAATAAGCATTTGAATGATTCAATATCTTCATTTTTCATCAAAGCGCATCCAAGAAGTGTTGACTGACCGTGGTGATTCACCCCGACAAAAGAACCACAAACCAAATTATACCTGAAACAAATTACGAGAAAACAGAATTAAAATCATTACATATACTCAAATAATGATTTTATACACCCAAAAATATCCAATATACACCTCTGCAGCAGATTCATAAAACAACACACAAAACAAAATTAAAATCATTACATACACCCAAATAATGATTTTATATACCCAAAAATATCCAATATACACCTCTGCAGCAAATTCATAAAACAACATTAATTTAGCATCATAAACAAGAACATCATATTACCTGTTTGTATTGTAGGTGGTGTCGAATGAAATAACATCTCCAAAATACTCAAAGGCAGCTCTGTTCCTTGCATCGGCCCAAAAAGCTAGCTTAATCGACTGATCGTCTTCGAGTCCGAGCTCAAAAAAGAAATTCTGATTCTTCTCTTTCATTCTTAATAAGTATTTCCCTAATTTTTTTGCATCTTTTTGTTTTGAAACATTCCGCACTTTTCTCGTGATGTAATTCCGATCCTCACGTCTTTTTCGATAAAATTTAACTCGCGGTGACCCCCGGCTGCCGCAACGAATGATTGGTAAGTTTTGCTTGGTCTGATACCGGCTTCCTCATTATTCTCTATTGTACGACGAACGGACATGCTTAGTTCCCTGTGCTGTTTGAGCATCTCTGCTTGAGTTGGACAGCAAGGATGTGAATGATGGAACACGACCTTCGAAATGATCCAAGCACCAACATCCTTCAATGTGTGTATATAAATTCTTGCAGGACAATTTAAACCAGCTGTGGGATTTGTCTTCTTGGTCGGAGATATTTTAGATTTCCATTTTCCCTCTCTGCTACATCTAATCAATTGATTCTTAATTTCGTTTTCCTTCTTATTTGTGCTCCAAACTCTTGTAGAAAAACCTGCAACCTTTGCATAGTCCTTGTAAAATTTTGGAGCATCTTCAAGGATATTAAAAGGCATTCCAACCTTGGGAACAAACTGGTCATCAATAACACAGAGGGGCTGCAAAATACACTATGTTAAAAACAAGGATATACTATAGAGTTTCTGCACGTCATAAAAAAATAACAATTCAACTAAAATACACCCAAATATTCCTGATCTACACCCAAACTACAACAACTCAACTAAAATAATAAGAAAAGGCATAAACTGTAAATACACCCAAACTTCCCTAAAATATACCCAAATAGTTCTGATCTACATCCGAACGTCTGGTATAAAATGTACAAAATTAATCAAAACTAGTACATTAGATTCAATTCACAGTCAATGTTCACGCATTAATTTCACAGTCAATGTTCACGCATTATTCAGGTAGACAATCATAAACGACTAACTGCATCAAATTCAGATTTAATAATTAATTGAAACTAAATCACACCTCAGGAACTTCATTCGATTCAAATTCAAAATCCACTTCACCCTGGTTCAGCTGACAATCTGAAGTTGAATCATCCATTATCTTCAAAACGATTTCAAAGCTTGATTTCAGAAACCATGAAAATCGAGAAAAACGAAGCAAGAAAACAGAGAGAGAAACGCACGTAAATGACGAAGGAGAAACCAGTGAGAAATGCACCTAAACAATGAATGAAAAGGCAAAGAGAAACGCACGAACGAGATCGAACAAAGAAGGCAAGAAATTCGTAAAAGAAAACGAAACCCTTTGAAAAAAGGAAGTTATATATTCACGCGTTAATTGATTTAAAAGTTTGTTAAGGAGGTGCATGAAACACACATGCCACAAGAGGCGCGTTTGAGGTAAAGGACTTGTAACACTTATAAGTTTTAATCGCTTGTATGCTGAGATTATTCGTTTTTTTATTTTGTTTAGCTAGTGTTATCTAATTTACATTACATAATAAAAATTATAAATTCAAAAAAAAATTAGTGTTTCATTATTATTTAGCCTCAATCTTTTTTATGATGAATAATAAATATTGTATCCATTGTATGTTGTTATCGGATTCATTGACTAAATCAAACATAATAAATTTATTGATTTTGCTAATTAAATTGTTCTAAGAAGCATTGACCAAATATGAAATTATTTATTTAAACTAATTTTTTAATATTCAAACATGA
>NC_029785.2:126828196-126830358 GCF_000816755.2 Arachis ipaensis | reverse complement strand
ATAAAAAATTTATTTTTAATAATCTTAACAGATTCGAATTTGTATACTGTATAGTAGCTATTATACACCTCACATTACAAACTTTATAGCGAAACTCGTCCTTATTTCACCTTTCAAACTGCTAAAATGATGATTTCTATTTCCTTTTTAGATAAAAAATAAATAAATAAATGTATTTAGCTAGCTCGTTTGGTATGTAGGAAGTGAATCTTTAATTATTAGGTTAGGGAAGCAATTGAATGGCGACCATTTCTTCATTAATTGAAAATATAATAATTAATTAAGTAATAATTTCATCTTCTGTCATTATATTACGTTTCCATTTGAAATGTGAACCCATTATGTATTATAAATGTCTTATAACTTGACTTTTATATATATATAAATAACAGTCAATGCATGCTGCTTGTACTGATAGCTCATAATAATATTATATCACATATATATTACTTCTGATTAATTATGAAACTTTTTCTTATTATTTTTTGTATTATATATAGTATTTGGATAATAGCAAGTCAGCCAAGTCTAATCGATCACTTTCAAAAGGAGACTGAGCACCATAAGCTTACTAAACCGGTGTTTCACATTGACCATGGTAATTAATTAGATCAAGAAAAAAGAAGGTTGTATATATGTTCATATATACCAACTTTTGCAAGCATTATTTCAGAATTACAAAAATTAAATTTGAATCTATAGTGACTTTAATTAGTCCCTTTAAATGGCCTTCACCGTTTCTTTTGAATATAACACGGATTCCGATCCTTACATGTTACATGCCCAACCACCAAAAGAAAGACATTAATATATATAGCTTCCTTTATTTACCTTCAATATGAATAAGAAAGAATGAATAATAAGAAGGAAGATATCTTAGGTTGTTCTTTCAATTTGAAACAGATGGAACTTCACCATCAAAGTGTTGAATATGAAAGTGTCGTTGTCGGCTGAACATTGACTGTGCATTAAAATATGAGAAAGTATTGGATTCAGTATTTTTATTAAAATTTAGTCAGCATTTAATTAGCAAAAGAAAAATGAATAATCTTATACTATTAGATATAATTTTACACTATTAAAAATATTAATAATTAACTAATTGATAACTATAAATCACAAAAACTGTTGATCCTTAGCACTCCTCTTAAAATATTATATTGTGACTGTATGGCCGTCTAGTATGTAAATCACCAAGAAAATATTATTGGTTTTCCCTAGCTAGTAAACCAAAAATCAAATACTAGACCGCAAATGAATCACATGCTTAATCGTTTTATTTCTTTTTCCTACTTCTACCTAACTCGTGGCTTTGAGGTCTCATCTCAATAGAATGATATATATCCTCCAATTCACACGATATGCACGATATTATTGAGGGAAATTGAACTTGTGTGTGTATGTTCAAACTTGCGGCGCCCTTAGAAAAGTTTGGAACAAATTGATGATCGATGGATGGTTATAAGGCTAAGAAAGGGGCAAAACTCTGGTCTCCATTCTCCGCAAGGAAGCCTATAAATAATATAAATTATAAACAGCAGCTTTATAACGTGGTTTCAACTTTTACGTTTCCTTCTGTTTCAGATTTCGACCTGGTTATTAATTAAGAGCTCTCACAAGTTCAGGTGGCATTAGGGAGGTCAAAACAAACAAAACATTATTCGTAAGAAAGATCGTTATGACAAATCCTCCTCATCAGGAACTATGTATATATGTAATAGTTTCAGATGGAATGGTATCCCAAGTCTACAAGGCAATTGCATTGCATGACGTAGGAATTAATGGGAAGAAGAAATAGAAAGACCAATTCAGATAGAAACAAATAAGACGACGAATTGCATGACCGCAGCGCGCCACCATTTCCTCACACTTTTCACACTGCATATATACACTACTGACTCCAAAGTCCAAATTAAATAATAAGATGAATGTAAATATATCTTTATCAAACAGTTTACGTGGATTGAATGGTCAACTCATTTATTTATTTAAATAAATGTTTAAAAATTTAATCGTGTGCATACAATAAATTAATCTTTAACTTTTTAAATTAAGAATTGATACCATAAAAAACAAAAAATATATCTTTATGTAAGTATAATAATAATAATAATTAAAATACTGAAATATATTATATTAACTAATTTAATTAAATATATTAT
>NC_029785.2:126812548-126827991 GCF_000816755.2 Arachis ipaensis | reverse complement strand
ATTTTTATATAAAAATATTTTTTACGTAAATAATTACTAATCACTAATCACTCTATCGATATCCCAATATATTTATCTTATTATTTTAATTTTGTATTTCGGCGAATTTTGTTTCGCTTCAAGGAAAATTTATTGTTGTAAGCTTTCATGAGTTAGTGATTGGATGAATGCAATGGTCCTCGATCGCTCTCTGCTGGTGCAAGTAGGATAGAACTATTGGGATCTTGGGCCGTCAAATTTAACTAAAGCATTTCCCATATATATATATACTTTGACTTTTTTATGAAAAAAGATTTACTTTTAAGAATCAAAACTTTTCTAACTATTAAAATTACTTTTCAAAACTTATTATTATTCCACAAGAGTTTAGCACGCAGATTGTCCACCAATGACAGCTTACATATATTCTGAGTTTAGACAAATTGATGAGTGGCAACCACAAAAAGTCGTGGTGAATAGTCTCATTGGTTACAGCTATGGATCAAGCTCAAAATTATCGAAGAAAACAAGAGTTTCCTTTTCATTTATGTTTCAAAATTCAACATGCGTGTCTATGGATGTATTTAAAAGAACTTTGATGCCATTTCTATCAAGTGTTATATATGTGTATTGATCACACGCATTTTGACTAGCTACACCTCAATGCAATTTCTATATGTTTACTCTAACGGTCTAACCAGGTTCTTGTGTAATGTGTCTCCATTTACAATGTCGACAAAGACGTGTGAACTTTTAGAAAAGTAGTTCTAAACCATAATGTATAATTTATAACCAAACAATTTCCTTTTACATCTATAAGTATAATTTCTATAAGAAAACAAACATATATAAGAACTAACAATTTTAAGATATATTGATTTGCAATCTAATACTTTTAGTATAGTAGTCTATCATAGTCATATTTATAGTCAATATTTTTAAATATTTTTTACTGATTGCTAATAAAAAATAATAAATTATATTGGTGTTATTGTTCTTTTTATAAATTTAAATGAATCTAATTTAAAAAAAATATATATAGAAAAAGTAAAATTGTTTTTAACAATTGCATAACATTATATTTATTTTATTGTATTCTAGTAAAAAAGCCCACATCTTGAGCTTTGTGAATGTTAAGTTTTAAATACTAATAATTCAAGGTGAATACTAAGAGACATTTTTTTCTCATGTGAAAAACTTGCGTGGAAGTACTGTGCTTCGTTTAAAAAACACTTGCTTAAGCAGACTAGTGAACTAACCGTTAGCTAGACCAATCCAACTTAGTTAGATATAATTCCCTATTTAAGTTTGTGATAATTGTTGGAAAATAATTTTTGGCCTTTTGTTTTTTTGGTAGCCTTGGGCTTTTGAGTATTTATTGGATTTATAAGTGTGGAGGGAGGTTTACATTGTTTTTTGTTATTAGGTATTTTGGACCGGTATAGTTTTTTTGGATGGAGAATGTTTTGATTCAGAGCAAATTATAAAAAGATAAAATAAAATAAATACATGAATATATTTATGGTTACAAAATTAAAGAAAAAGAATATGAAGTGTTTAGGATTTCATAGAAATACATGTTTTAGAAGAAAATTAATAAAAAATATATTTATTAGTAGCTTACTGTGCATAATACTTTTTAGGTTTTAAAATTTAGAATTTAGGTTTTATATTTGAAAAATTAGGGCTTAGGATTTAGAATTTAGAATTTAGGATTTATAATTTAGGGTTTAGAGTTTAAGATTTAGGATTTGTAGGTATTAGATGTTAAGACACAAAATAATATAAGTTAAAAAATTTTCCATAATACTGTCTAAGTGAAATTTTTTTTGAATAAAAGTGATTTTTTTTTTAAACCAAAGATAGGAGACTCGAACCCACAATCTTTTAATTGAATATGAAGAGACTATGTTATTTGAGCTATAACTTATTGGAAGATAATATTTGATATGAATAATCTTTTTTTATACGTTGCGCGTTATGTTTAATTTTTGAAAGATAGTGGAGTAGAGTAGCGTTTAACAAAAATGATTAATAGAATTTGAATTTGAATTTAAATTTGTAATTAATTATTTTTATTTTGGGGGAAGCAGTTTGCAACTGTTTTTTTTTTTTTCGATAAGAGACTCGAATCCGCAATCTCTTAATTGAATATGGGAAGACTATGTCATTTGAGCTATTACTCATTAGCAGCAGTTTGCAACTGGTTGTGCTAAATGAAGTTTCATAAATTATAATAATGTTAATTAATTTACATAATTACTAGAGGAACCAACAGGCATTAGACATTTTGGTAATATGCAATAAGTGTGCAAATAAATGTAAACGTACTCATATAATTTAGTGATATACTGATATTGATAATGATGTGCGTGTATTTGATTTTGAAAAAAAAAAATTGTGATTTAAATTTTTTAAATTAAAAAAATTAAAAAATATTAAGATAGAATGGATTATGTTAACTTAATTAAATTAATGATTTTTTGTTTTATTTAAAAAAAGAGTAACTTATCATTTCTACCCACAAAAGTTTTAAACACGGACAAATGTATCCACAAAAAAAATAAAATTACAATTGTATCTATAAAAGATGAATTTTGTACGATAAAATTATCAAAATACTGAAAAATCACCTAAAAGCCCTAAATTACCATTTTTCTAACCCCTAATCTCAACACCCCTCCTTCAAATCTCAACCATTCCTTTATTCTTTTCATGAATTTTATCACTTCTTTCACTAATACCACCACCACCGTCATCAACTGTGAGCCTCATATTCCTCCTTCTCCACTACCTCTTTGTGACTCTTTTCAATCTCCAATTCCATAAAATCAGTCCTCGCTCTGATTCAGAAAGCATTGGCCTTCACAAACTGGGTAACAGAGGAGGCGTCAGCGCGGCAAAGTTGGTCCTGGTCGCTGTAAAAGGGTAAGTGTTGGAGCAGGTGACCATTGAAATTGAATTGATCATCCCATAATAAAATAATTGTTCTTCTGCTTTGAAACTACGCAATTATTCTCTTTCGTTCTCCTCTTGGGTTCGAATAGCGCTTCCCTTGTCAGTTTCATCTTTCTAGAAGATACCTGATCATCTTCTTCCTCTTCTTCCTCATCTTTTTCTTCTTCTTTTTCTTCATCATCTGCAAACCTAATATGTGAAATTAGAACCGAAAAGAATAGAGACAGTGTGTATAGTAGTGGCACAGCTTGGTTGGATTGGAGGCCCTATCGCAATGCTTTTCTTTGTTTTCATAACTCTTTTTTTTTTTTGAAAAAAAATCTGAATGCTTTTGTGATTTAATTGCTTGCAGTTATTGTTGTTTATGGCTGTAATATTGGAGCATGAGAAAGGTGAAATTGACTGTTGGTGACGGTGGCGGTGATGATAGTGTTGATAAAAGAGGTAGTGAAATTCATGAAAAAAAAATAAAAGTAGAGTTAAAATTTAGAAAATGGGTGTTAAGATTAGGGTTAGAAAAAAGATAATTTAAAATTTTTTAGCGTTTAAATAATTTTATCGTATAGAATCCATCTTTTATGGCAAAAGCAGTGAAAGTCCCAAACCAAAACCCTAGGTTCTTTGTTGCCGCCGTCTAGAGAACAACTCAGCACTTGAGAACAACTCAGCACTTGAGACCAAGTACCGGTTCAACGTCGGAGATAGGACAATATCACCTTCCGGTGACACTGGCATGTTGAGATCATGGGTGACAGATGAAGACTACAAGACTTTGCCAGACGAAGTTCCCTCTGAGTTCAGAGAAATTACAAAGCTCAACTTCAGTTTGATCCCTAATTACACAGCATCAGACTTTGTCTACTGAACTCTACGGCACATGATGAGAGGAAACGCCACAGTCAACTGGAGCTTCAAAGAACCTAGGGTTTTGGTTTGGGATTTTCACTGCTTTGCTTCAGAGGGGTAATTGGAGAAGATGAAGAACGATTGATTTTTTGTTTCTTTGATATGTGTTGCTTAGAGGGGGTACAAATGATTAGAGAAATTGGAGAAGATGAAGAAATTTTGAGTTTTTGTTTTTTTAATATGTTTTTGTTTTGTTGTTTAAATTATTTGAAACTATAAAATTAGGATTAATTGAATTCTAAAATTTCGTTAATTTAAAAGGATATTTTTGTCTAATCAAATAAAAGAAGAATGTTTAAGACTTTTTATAAAATTAAATAAAAACTATTTTTTTATTTAATTAAAGGGGTGTATTAGTAAAAGTGGTGATATAATAAATATTTAAAAAAACAAAAATTAAATATTGATGTGGAAAATAAATTTCACGTGGATTGTTATTATTTGTCTATATTTTAAACGTATCGATATATATGAATTTATCATCGTACCGTAGCAAACACGTTAAGTGAAACTTATGTATAGTGCTCAAGTGTAGATGATATTAGAACATGTCTTCCTCTAATCTAAGGAAGAAGGTTTTTATAGATGATCTTGCTATACATCTAACAAAATCGCATATTAATATATATATATATATTAATGAGTATCAAGTAGTTTGAGAATTGAGACTATATTATTATATGTTTAAATAACATGAGATGAAACCAAAATATATGTGAAGATTGATTTGCACTTCATAACTATCAATGCTGACATACACTCACATTGCAATATTTCTTTATTAATTTCCTCATTACAATATTTCTTTTGAAAAAAAAAACCCGTCAAGTAGGCCAACCATACACTACCACACTAAAAGTTTAGAAGAAAAAAACAAAGAAGCAGCTAAGGAAATCTCCATTATTCCCCTTTATGTAAACTATTGTTCACTCCGTCCAAGATGCCACTATTGACCTTAATTAATTTGCTATGTTAATGTCTTTATTGACTTCAAGACCATGAAGTCAAAAGGTTGGAATACTTGAGAGTTAATAATTGAGATTGCATGCATTGTATCATCTTTAATTAATTCGTTCTGTTTCTATTATTTTCTATTTCCTTGTTATTTTTAATATAGTTATATATATAAACTTTACAAGAAAATAATTCAAATTTTGAATTTTAAATTTTTTTTTACAAAAGTTTAAAAAATAATAATTCAATAAATAAGGCAGAAACCAAACAAGGGTTTAATTAGATGTTGATATATATATTTTGAGAAATGGACAAATCGATTCTTAATTTTTTAGTCTGCACCTCTGCGGATATTTAAGTTTCTGAGGTTTTAAGAATACATTTAAGTTTCTGATTTTTTCAAAATTTGGACACATCGATCTCTGAGTCTAATTTGTTTTATTTTAAAAATTCTTCCCCATGTATATTCATATCGACCAGGTCAGTACAACGAGAATTACGTTTAATTTTTCTATTAGATCTGACAGATCCAAGTGAACATAAGAGATCGATATATCCAAATTTAAAAAAAGTCAATAACTTAAATATATTTTTTAATTTTAAAATATTTAAATGTCCATATATCAAAATATCAAGGATTTATTTCTCCTTTTCTCTTATTCTTTTGATGGTCATCGTGTATGTCAAGCAAAAAGTATAAAGTATTATATGCTTGTGTAACCCAAACCATGTCATGATTCCATTCCTAGAATCAACATGATCTAATAAAGGGAAAAAATTTATAAAATAATAAAATAAAAAGTTAATCACTTGTAATTTTTATTATGTATGAGTTTTATTATTTTAATTTAAAGGTAACTAAATTTTTATTTTTTCATTTTAAAAAAGAGTGTGATTTATATTATTATATAGAGTATATATAGACATATAGTGGAGATGTAACTAACTATATATACATAATAAATCTGAATGTTTTGGTGGCCATTGATAACATGCCACTAATACATACCAACTATAGGGTATAGGGGGAGTCACATTCTTCAGCATATAGAATCATTGCCATTCTGAAAACTATAACAAATTCAAGGAATTCACACAAAGATCCCATTATATATATGGATACATCCATCAAGACTAAGATTAACCGCTCCACTAGGAAAATAATAAAAAATCTAAATAATGTAAATAATGGGCTTTGAATTTAGTCCAATATAAAAAAAAATAAATTTTTTTTTTTAAAAAAATTCATCAAAACACCCTTTTTTTTTTCAAATCGTCTGCTACCCCACCCTCATCAATCATCCCATCTCTCTGGTGTTAGAAGCTCTCTCATCGGTCATTATCGTTCACCCCTGTAGCTTTTTCTCCCATCATCGTCGTTGAATCGTCATCAAACAACCATTCACATAGTTATTAAAATAATCATCCGACTACCTAATAAAATGATTATCCAACATTTGTTAATTGTATATACTTAAACTGAATCGAACAAAATAACCATCCAATTAAGAATTAAAATACCATCTGCATACCTAGTAAATTGAACATCCAGCACATTTGCGGAGTGAAAAGAGTCGACAACGATGCATAGAGGCAGGGGAGGAGATCCGGCGACGGAGCAGCCACGCAACGACAACTTCGGTTAGACGAGGTTGCGAATCTGCTCAGTGGGCTTCGAACCCGAACGCGCAGCGGCCAGAGATGGAAGAGGAGGAGGAGTCGAATCAGTGGGAAGAAGAGTGGCATCGATGAGGTGCAGCACAGCAACAACAACGGCGCAACGGGAAGGACAGATGACGAGGATAACGTGCATCTCGAATAGCGCAACAGGAGGCAGCGACCTGCGGTGGGACCTACACGGTCGGTGATGGGTGGGCAGCGGTAATAAGGACGCACGGGCCTGCTGCAGTCCCGTTGCTACGGCGCGTAAGTGGAACGCGGAGAGGCTGGACGTCGTCGGCTGGGCGGTGTCGGACCGGACAGCAGAGAAGTGCAGCGGCACCGAGGTGACTCTACGGACCAGAGATCGCAAATGGAGAATGAGAGGTTAGCATAATATTAGGAGTAATTGTGCCAATTGTAATTTAGTTTAATTACAAATTCTTATTTTTTAAATTTTAAAATTTAAAATTTAAAATAATTAATTAATAATCTGATTTATGATTTTAAAATTAATTTCTTTTTTTATTCCATTATTCATATTTTTATTATTCTTCTGTACTTTTTCTAAGACTGAAAAGTAGATCATGTATGTGAGGCTGCAAATAATATAGAAAATTATAGGAAAGAAGCTAACAAGACATTACTTCTTATTGCACGCAGTCAATGTAGAAGTTCATTTTCAGTTTCAAGAGTACTACTATAATTATTCCATCAAGACTTAGGAATAATAATCAACTAATTAATTTCGAGTGACATTAGGATTTCAAATAAGATGCTGTACAAAGGGGGAAGCATCACTTGACTAGTGTATATATATATATATAGCTTAGTGGATGAACTTGAAAAAAAATAAAATAAAATAAAATCTGGTAGTACGAGAATTAAAATGATCAAAACAAGACAAAGTATTTTAAGAAATGTTTAGCAAGAGTACATAGATTGCGTAAATGGATTGTGTCACGAAATTAGCTAAAAGTTAAGGAACACTTTAATTTGTCGAGTCTATCTGAGTTGATACAAGAAATATACCTATGTGAGAAATGTTTTGTTTTTGTATACTAATGCAAACTGAAATACAAACACTTCACAAATAACAAATAAGATGCTGTACAAAGGGGGAAGCATCACTTGACTAGTGTATATATATATATATAGCTTAGTGGATGAACTTGAAAAAAAATAAAATAAAATAAAATCTGGTAGTACGAGAATTAAAATGATCAAAACAAGACAAAGTATTTTAAGAAATGTTTAGCAAGAGTACATAGATTGCGTAAATGGATTGTGTCACGAAATTAGCTAAAAGTTAAGGAACACTTTAATTTGTCGAGTCTATCTGAGTTGATACAAGAAATATACCTATGTGAGAAATGTTTTGTTTTTGTATACTAATGCAAACTGAAATACAAACACTTCAATCCATGTAGATTTTAAAGTTTATTATTAATGAGTTAATTTGTTCATTTTGAACGAAAAAAAGAGAACTATTATTTGAATGTCTTAAAAGTTTCTAGACAAAAGAGCACATAACATAGTGTAAAATTGAAGGGTGTAAATTAACTTAAAAAATATATTTATTTTATTCAAATATAATATTTAATCTTTTTATATTTTATAATATCAAATATTATTTATATATTATTAACAAATTGAATTTATATTTCAATGATACTAAATATTTGGGCGGATGTATATATATTTTACGAATATTCATATTAAAAATTAAGAGTGTTAGTTGGACAGATAAAATTATCCTACCACCAAATTTGATGTTATTCTGTATATGGGTTGAATTGCTAATCTATAGCGACTGAAATACAACGAGTTGGATATCCACAGATGTAAATAGTGCTATCAGCTCCTTATCGATGCATTATTTTTTTTGTTGTAGGTGGTGAATGTATGTGTTTGTTTTTAAGTGCTTTACTATTTGCTTGGAAATCATGAGCTTGGAGAATCTTTGAGATTGCTGGATTAATTTAATTTGCACATTGAAAAGTTAGCAGAGGATAGCATACGTTTCGATAATATTTTTTTTGACAATGTAAAGAGGTAGCATTCATTCATGAATAGGATGCATGATATCTGAATAGGCCATATTACATATAAACGGAAGTGTATCTTCTATCCACACTGTATTTGAATTAATAAGAGTCATTTGAGTCAATTCATAATTTTTGTGAAAGAATTTAAGATGAGTTAATTTGTCTACATAGTAAGAGAATTTAGTATAGTAAAAGAGAAAGGGGTTAAAGATGATATGAGAAAAGAAGCACAAAACTAGGTCTAGCAAAGATACACAAAAATCATTGAATTAGGGAGCAACTTGGAGGGAGAGTATAACAGAACTCTCTGACTCCGAGAAAACTAACTTGTTGCATAATTTCTACTCACTCAATTAACTAGGTCTAGTTGCTCTAATCTCTATATACAAAGAAGTGAAGTCATAATTAACTCAGTAATTAGCTTGCTAAGTTTGGTAACTTGGCTGATCAGTAACATGCCCCCTCAAGCTAGAATATCTTGGCATGTAAAAGTCAAGCATTCGAAGCTTGGAAGTGCACGAGCGAAAGGGAGCTGGAGCTAAGGGCTTGGTGAGGAAGTTAGCGACTTGTTCAGCTGACGAGACAGATAGCAAATGGATTACACCTTCAAGAAGCTTGTCACGGATGATGTAGCAATTGATTTCAATATTTTTGTCCGCTCATGGAAGATTGAGTTAGCTGCAATGTGTCTGGAAGATTGGCTATCACAGTAGATTGGGGTTGTTTGTGGGTGAGGGATCTTCAAATCGGTGAGTAAATTTCGTAGCCATTGAACTTCTCTTGTGGCTTTGGCTAAGGCTCTATATTCTGCTTCTGAGGAGGAGTTGGAGACTGTTTGTTGCTTCTTGCTTTTCCAGCTGATCAAAGCGGTTCCAATGAAGAAGCAAAAATCTGTGATTGATCTTCTTGAGTCTGGACACTATGCCCAATCAGCATCTGAGTAGCTAGTTAGGGTAAGATCTGAATTTGCAGCTGGGAAGAACATGCCATTGTTTGGTGCCATCTTTAGATATTTTATTATTATTATTATTATTATTATTATTATTATTATTATTATTATTATTGAGTTACTATATATATATATATATATATATATATATATATATATATATATATATATTATAAATACATACATAAAAATCTAATGAATAAATTTATCATTATTTTTGTCCAAAAAATTATGGTACAATATGATTGTGCAATTAATAATAAGAATAATAATTTTATTTTACTTTTTTTTGGACGAAAGACTGTTATGTCTAATGGAGAAAAATGTTAGAAATTGATCTGTATATTAATTTTTCTTGGAGACTAAAATATCTGTTTTTAAAATTCTTGGAGACTAATATGAGTAATTACTCTGCCAAAAAATGAACTAAAAACTGATTTGTCTGTCAGAATAAAACCATGAAGATGTTTTTGTGTAAATTTTTTTGGAAGACTAAAATATCTGCTTTTAAAATTGAGAACCGATTTGGGTAATTACTCCAACTTTTTTGATATCAATCTTAGTAGATCCTCAGTTCCCCTTTCTTATTAAGGGGTCTCAGGTTCGAGTCTCACGTAGTACAAGCTTGACCAAAAAAAAGGATATCATGTGTGTGTGTGTGGTTGTGTGAGTGTGTAACCTAGAATTTGGGGGTTGTCCAATCCATCGACCAAAAAAAAAAGTTATCAACGGTTTCTGCTTCTTCCTGCCAGCATTGGTTTTCATTGCTCAACCAAAACTTAATGCTCTTAATTGAGCATGTGTAACAAGAATGAAGTACAGATCATGATGCATAAATTACAAAGATGGAATTCTTTGATCTTTCACATAATCATGTATAACCTCTTCATTCTGTGTTCTTGTGCTTTACCCTATGAATATCAATGGAAGTAAATACGAAAATCTATGGTCATATTTTCAAGGACAAAACAAGATGGACCTTACTTGCCTTTTAGCTCATAACCACCATTGCTATGTCACCTCATAAAGACAAACAAGGGCCCTTAATTTGCTTTCTGGCATGCTGTTCAAAATTATTAAAGTTCTAAGAAAACTATGATCAGTAAAGTGGTAGTACAACATTGGATAAGATGATCCTTGATGCTTCTGCTCACTCTTATGGCAAAGTGATCGGTGGGCAGTGGCGGCGATAAATTATCTGCAGCTGTACCATATCCAACTAACTTCTCAACAAAAAGTATTCTCCTAAAAAAAATCAAACTTCAAAATATACAAGTTGTATACACTTCCTTGTCACATGTTAAACAAGGTAGCTAGACAGAGGACCTTGGTTGAGATATCCGGAACTGCCAAGCTATGTAGGACCAAGCGATAGCGCTGATTCTAACAGTAAATTACTGTCATTTGCCAGAGTAAATTGCCAGAATTGTTAGTTATACATTATTATGCAACTCAAGGTTGGAACAGTCTCAACTTTTAGTTCACAACTTAGATACATAATTGGCAGAAAGAACTAAAAGAAAATGAAGATCTTCAACTATAAAAGGTTCTTACTGATCAAATTATTATAAGAGACCCAAAAATACAATTATTATTTACTGAGGCATGGTCCTAAAGATCATAAAAAACAAAAGATATAACCCTTTTTTCCATATGAATGCTGACGGGATTGTCCTATAGTTTGGTCCATGCACTCAAATAGGTCCTTGTCCTAGTTTAGACTAGATCCTAATTCATTTATAAAATATGTTAGACACCAAGGTGACCACTTTTTACAAAGCGTCAAAGCCTTTTTTAGGCTTTTGCATGCCAACTTGTATAACTAAACAATGCATATTATATTAGTATTCTTATACTCATATATAATGCATTATTTATTTGATTTAGAAAGTTAAATGTTGAAATTGTAAATTTGTTTGAAGGTCCTAGATCTTTTAATAGACTTTTCGGTCAATACCTGATCTTAAAAATGATCACTCTAGGCTTTAAAAAAGACCCTATATTAAGCATATAGGCAAGGCCTAAGCCATCTATTTGAAATCAAGAGGCCTGTTTAAGACAACCTAGCTTATTTTCACCCCTTGGATAGAATTCTTTTTTTTTTTTTGGATTCGGTAATAAAAAGTGAGGTGGAAACAAAAAAAGAGAGAAAACTATAAGAAAGATTGAAGATAAAAGGATGAAACCTTTTAAAAACACAGTTACTTTTACAGGAGAGACCTTGATTTCATAAACACTGAAAAGAAAAAGCCATATGAAAGATGGAGAGAGACAATGCATCTCTTTAACCATACATAATACATTACTTTTGGAGGAAGGACCAAATTTTGATATCGTCATATCAGAGACTCAGAGTATACTTGAAAAAAAAATGAAAGTGATTGAGTGTGATTTTTTTCACCTACCCCCAACCACCCAGCCCCTACTGAAGAAGGAAAAAAACACAAATGATGTCTGGTTCTAATGACCAAGCAATAAGTGGGAAAAAAAAATCATGAGAACTAACCCGACAGATGTTGATGGAGTTGTCCACAGTATTGCATAAAAGCCATGCAGATTCATTGTAGGCAACCCAAACCTATTATCCTACAAATAAATGAAATAACTAGGATACTCGAATAAAAAATACACTTTAACATGCTTATTCCCTAATTAAGTAATGAAGAGGGTTTTTTTGAGTTTCTTTTCCCTTAAACATTTTGTCTTTAATCATCTTAAGATCACTTAATGGCATGAATCCAAACAGATCATTTTCAAAACTTCTGACACTAACAATGCTATAGTTCCTAACATGGTTAAAACTTAGGAAGTCTATTAGCCAGAGATCCAATATGTAATTGTGAAGGCAAATTTATCTTATATTTTTATTTTTAGAAGCTTCACATTTTAATTTGGAGAGGAGGAAAAGGGGGAGGGGGGATATAATCTTCTTATAGTATTGAGAATCAGTGAGAAAGTCTCGAATAAGACACCCTTTTTCCTCCTAAATCTAATTCCACTATCACATTTCTCTCCAAAACTCTGAACTATCTTCCAATAAACAGTTCAGGGTATTAATACATTTGAACAAATCTCTCTCTTTTCTGTTCTGTTACAAATTCATACACAATCTGCCGATTAGAGTGCCACCATTAGTCCACAAAGAAGGAAGTTGGTCCTAACTTAGACATCTGGTAAATCCAGTCGTACTGGTGCAACCACAACATCGATGTAGGAATCAAGTTGTGTATTTTTTTCAGAGCTCATGACAATCACAGAAAAAACAAATAGGATGATATTCTAAGAATGAGAAAGTTCACGGTAAAATAATTACTTTCGCTCAAATTAGAGGCACCCTAAATCTTACCACAAGGATAAGCAAGATTTAACGAAAAAACAAAAAGTAAAACTTTGACAGACGCGATGTTAAAAATAGAAAAATTAAGTCAGCCATATAAAAGACAGCTAAAATAAAATGATCCAGTCAAACATGAAAAGCGGAATGTAGTATTTTCGTGGCTACACAAAATAAAATCAGACGGACTGACGATTGTATTTATGAACAAATAAGGTAAAATTCAGTACACGGACCATGCTTGGTAGGCAACGGATTGCATAAGAACCAAGGACCTTCTGATCCTTCAAGAAATCCCGCTAAACAGAATGCACCTTGTTCCAAATGGTAGTTTGCTCTTATTATCATTTAAAACAATAAAAAACAAGTGGACTCTGTTCAGATCCCCTAACATGTCTGTTGCATAATGGATTGCAGTGTGAGAATAGATCTATAATTTCTATTAAAGCAACACTCTGTTTGTGCAGATAATAAAGCATATAAAACATCTCTTGAGGACATGAATAACTTTCTCTAACCCTTAACTATGGATACCATCCATAATAATTACCAGGAAAGAAAATATTGATTACACAGTCACAGTTTACAAACGCCACAAAATCTAACATAATGTTAGAAAATTGGATACTTACATGAAATAATGGATCGTCATCACAGGAAAACCACCAATAAAATGGGTTCAACATGATGAACATCAGGAATCTAAATTCCAATTTGAATTTATTGTGTCAATCTGATAAGGAGGCCTTCGATATGCTTTTTCGCCTCTTCAATAGCCCATCCATTAACTTGAAATACGCAGATTTATGCAAACTAACTCTTTTCTGCTTTGATTCTTGAAATAGTTTCATTGCCTCTTTGTACTTCCCTTGAGTACAAAAATTAGTTATCTGTTCTGAGTAATCCATGTCGCCTGAACTAAGTATTTGTGAAGTGTCTTCACTTATTATATTTGGACTTGTCTCTAGGAGTTTTGACATGAATTTCTTTGCTTCCTCAGTTCTCCCAGCATGAGTAAGTGCACCAATGATGGAAGTATAAGTATATCGGTCCGGCCCCAATTTTTTCTTCTCCATCTCAGTCATGAGGTCAAATGCTTCATCAAGTTTTCCTTCTTTGCAAAGGACGGAAATCAACGTGTTGTACCTAACTGCATCAACGGGCTTACCTTTAATGATCCATGTGTTAAATAAATTAAAGGCCTTCTCGAACATACCATGTTTGCAAAGCCCTCGAAGAAGAATGTTACATGTAATAACATCAGGCTTGAATGAGTTCTCAACCATTCCGTTATAGAACAAGAATGCTTTCTCCAATGCTCCCTCCCAACCGAAACCATGAATAATTATGTTACACGTAGCTTCATCGGAGTCCAAACCTTTATCTAAAAGCTCGTTCAATTTATCTACAGCCTGATCAATTTTTAAAGAATGGCACAACTCCCCAATTATAGTATTATAAGTGACAACACTAGGAATGATCTCCTTCTCCTTCATCTCATCCCAAAGCTTCAGAGCTTTGTTTGTTTGATCATTTTTAAAGTATCCCATGATTAGAGTTCTATAGGTTACCTCATCGAGAATATAACCTTGCTTTGCGGCCTTCACAGTCAACTTGTATGCTTCTTTGAGCAGCTTCTCCACGCACAATTTGTGCACTATAGAGTTCAGAGTAAAAGTATCCATCTTTAAACCTTTCCTCCCCGTTTCATCCATCATCTTAAAAGCTTCTCCCAGATTTCCTGCTTTACAATAACCATTGATCATAGTATTATAAGTAAAACAGTCCAGTGAAAACCCACTCTCTACCATCTTTGCCACGACACGGCCAGCTTCATCCATCTTACCTTCCTTACAGTACCACTTCACCATTATATTGTGAGTCACCGTGTTCGGCTTGACTCCCTTTCCCTTCATTTCATTAACCAACTTGAATGCCTCCACACTCCTCCACCATTGAAAACACCCGTCAATCAGAGTATTGTAGGTAACCTCATCCGGCATCACCCGCAGGCTCTCCATATTATCCCTAAGGCTAATCGCCTCCTTGACCTTCCCCTCGTCGCACAAACCCCTCATGATTGTATTATAAGTCCAAATATCCGGTACCATGTCGTTTGCTCTCATCAACTCGACAACCTTGGCAGCCTCCTTCAACCACCTCAACTTACAATAGCCATGAACCAAGATATTATAGGTGTTCCTATTTAGGGAAACCCCGCTACCTTTCATCTCTAGCAAAACCTACCTAACATTACTCAATTGGCCCTTATGCATCAAGAATAGTATTGTAAGTGATATTATCAGGAGAACAAGTAAAATCAGTCATTTGGTTCATGAATCTAAGAGCATTATTAAAATTATTATCAAGACAAGAACCATGGATCAAGATGTTGAAGGTGGTGGTGTTTGGGGTTATACCGAGCTTAAGAGAATCGTTAAAGACTTGTTTGGAGAGGTGAATGGAGTGGGAGGAATGAGGGTGGCAGCGGACGAGGGAGGAGAGGAGGGAGTGGCAGGTGAGGAGGTTGGGTTTAATGAGGAGGCGCTTCATCTTGTTGAAGAGCTGGAAGGCGAGGTTGGGGTGGTCGGAGAGGGCGTAGGCAGAGAGGGAGGTATCGAGGAGTGGCTGCGGGAGACGGGGGTGGCGGAGGAGA
>NC_029785.2:126810955-126812316 GCF_000816755.2 Arachis ipaensis | reverse complement strand
CGGGAGGATGGCGAGGAGGGGCTCAGAGGAGGAGGAGAGAGAAGGGTGGGGAGAGTGGCGGAAGATGTGGAAGAAGGAGAGGAGGGTGGCGGAGTGGGTGCGGTGGAGTTGGGTGGAGGAGAGGACGGAAAGCACCGTGGGGAGGGTAAGATTTTGGATTAAGAGTTTGAGCACGGAGTGGGGGTCAGGGTGGCTGGTGAGGATGGTGGTCACCGTTTTCAGCAACTGAGCTTCCGATGAGGCTGCGTCGGTGGTGGTGGTCATTTTTATCGCATTAGGGTTTAGGATGGTAATCAGCTAAATGGGGAAGGAAAAAAAACACAAATGATGTCTGGTTCTAATGACCAAGCAATAAGCGGGAAAAAAAAATCATGAGAACTAACCCGACAGATGTTGATGGAGTTGTCCACAGTATTACTTAAAAGCCATGCAGATTCATTGTAGGAAACTCAAACCTTTTATCGTACAAATAAATGAAATAATTAGGATACTCGAATAAGAAATACAGTTTGACATGCTTATTCCCTAATTAAGTAATGAAGATGGGTTTTTTGAGTTTTTTTTTCCTTAAACATTTTGTCTTTAATCATCTTAAGATCACTTAATGGCATGAATCCAAACAGATCATTTTCAAAACTTTTGACACTAACAATGCTATAGTTCCTGACATGGTTAAAACTTAGGAAGTCTATTAGCTAGAGATCCAATATGTAATTGTGAAGGCAAATTTATCTTATATTTTTATTTTTAGAAGCTTCACATTTTAATTTGGAGAGGAGGTAAAGGGGGAGGGGGGATATAATCTTCTTATTGTATTGAGAATCAGTGAGAAAATCTCGAATAAGATACCCTTTTTCCTCCTAAATCTAATTCCACTATCACATTTCTCTCCAAAACTCTGAACTATCTTTCAATAAACAGTTCAGTGTATTAATACATTGGAACAAATCTCTCTCTTTTCTGTTATGTTACAAATTCATACACAATCTGCCGATTAGAGTGCCACCATTAGTCCACAAAGAAGGAAGTTGGCCCTAATTTAGACATCTGGAAAATCTAGTCGTACTGGTGCAACCACAACATCGATGTAGGAATCAGGTAGTGTATTTTTTTCAGAGCTCATGACAATCACAGAGAAGACAAATAGGATGATATTCTAAGAATGAGAAAGTTCATGGTAAAATAATTACTTTCGCTCAAATTAGAGGCACCCTAAATCTTACCACAAGGAGAAGCAAGATTTAACGAAAAAACAAAAAGTAAAACTTTGACAGACGCGATGTTAAAAATAGAAAAATTAAGTCAGCCATATAAAAGACAGCTAAAATAAAATGATCCAGTCAAACATGAAAAGCGGAATG
>NC_029785.2:126805079-126810640 GCF_000816755.2 Arachis ipaensis | reverse complement strand
ACCTTCTGATCCTTCAAGAAATCCCGCTAAAACAGAATGCACCTTATTCCAAATGGTAGTTTGCTCTTATTATCATTTAAAACAATAAAAAACAAGTGGACTCTGTTCAGATCCCCTAACATGTCTGTTGCACAATGGATTGCAGTGTGAGAATAGATCTATAATTTCTATTAAAGCAACACTCTGTTTGTGCAGATAATAAAGCATATAAAACATCTCTTGAGGACATGAATAACTTTCTCTAACCTTTAACTATGGATACCATCCATAATAATTACCAGGGAAGAAAATATTGATTACACAGTCACAGTTTACAAACGCCACAAAATCTAATATAATGTTGAAAAATTGGATACTTACATGAAATAATGGATCGTCATCACAGCAAAACCACCAATAAAATGGGTTCAACATGATGAACATCAGGACTCTAAATGCCAATTTGAATTTATTGTGTCAATCTGATAAGGAGTCCTTCGATATGCTTTTTCGCCTCTTCAATAGCCCATCCATTAACTTGAAATACGCTGATTTATGCAAACTAACTCCTTTCTACTCTGATTCTTGAAATAGTTTCATTGCCTCTTTGTACTTCCCTTTGAGTACAAAAATTAGTTATCTGTTCTAAGTAATCCATGTCGCCTGAACTAAGTATTTGTGAAGTGTCTTCACTTATCATATTTGGACTTGTCTCTGGGAGTTTTGACATGAATTTCTTTGCTTCCTCAGTTCTCCCAGCATGAGTAAGTGCACCAATGATGGTAGTATAAGTATATCGGTCCGGCCCCAATTTTTTCTTCTCCATCTCAGTCATGAGGTCAAATGCTTCATCAAGTTTCCCTTCTTTGCAAAGGACAGAAATCAACGTGTTGTACGTAACTGCATCAACGGGCTTACCTTTAATGATCCATGTGTTAAATAAATTAAAAGCCTTCTCGAACATACCATATTTGCAAATCCCTCGAAGAAGAATGTTACATGTAATAACATCAGGCTTGAATGAGTTCTCAACCATTCTGTTATAGAACAAGAATGCTTTCTTCAATGCTCCCTCCCAACAGAAACCATGAAGAATTATGTTACACGTAGCTTCATCGGGGGCCAAACCTTTATCTAAAAGCTCATTCAATTTATCTACAGCCTGATCAGTTTTTAAAGAATGGCACAACCTCCCAATTATAGTATTATAAGTTACAACACTAGGAATGATCCCCTTCCTTTTCATCTCATCCCAAAGCTTCAGAGCTTTGTTTGTTTGATCATTTTTAAAGTATCCCATGATTAGAGTTCCATAGGTTAACTCATCGAGAATATAACCTCGCTTTGCGGCCTTCACAGTCAACTCGTATGCCTCTTTGAGCAGCTTCTCCACGAACAATTTGTGCACTATAGTGTTCAGAGTAAAAGTATCCATCTTTAAACCTTTCCTCCCCATTTCATCCATTATCTTAAAAGCTTCTCCCAGAGTTCCTGCTTTACAATAACCATTGATCATAGTATTATAAGTAAAACAGTCCGGTGAAAACCCATTCTCTACCATCTTTGCCACGACACAGCCGGCTTCATCCATCTTACCTTCCTTACAGTACCACTTCACCATTATATTGTGAGTCACCGCGTTTGGCTTGACTCCCTTTTCCTTCATTTCCTCAACCTACTTGAATGCCTCCACACTCCCCCGCCACTGAAAACACCCGTCAATCAGAGTATTGTAGGTAACCTCATCCGGCATCACCCTCAGGCTCTCCATATCATCCCTAAGGCTAATCGCCTCCTTGACCTTCCCCTCGTTGCACAAACCCCTCATGATTGTATTATAAGTCCAAATTTCCGGTACCATGTCGTTTGCTCTCATCAACTCGACAACCTCGACAGCCTCCTTCAACCACCTCAACTTACAATAGCCATGAACCAAGATATTATAGGTGTTCCTATTTGGGAAAACCCCGCTACCTTTTATCTCTAGCAAAATCTCCCTAACCATACTCAATTAGCCCTTATGCATCAAGAATAGTATTGTAAGTGATATTATCAGGAGAACAAGTAAAATTAGTCATTTGGTTCATGAAGCTAAGAGCATTATTAAAATTATTATCAAGACATGAACCATGGATCAAGATGTTGAAGGTGGTGGTGTTTGGGGTTATACCGAGCTTAAGGGAATCGTTAAAGACTTGTTTGGAGAGGTGAATGGAGTGGGAGGAATGAGGGTGGCGGCGGACGAGGGAGGAGAGGAGGGAGTGGCAGGTGAGGAGGTTGGGTTTAATGTGGAGGCGCTGATAAACCACTATTTCATGGTTTATCTTGTGCTCAATTGAGTGGATTTTATCAACTCTTTACCCACTTATTCATACTATTTGCATGGTTTTACATTTGCCTTCCTAATTACGTGCTTTGATTGAAAACATGCTTCTTTGGCCTTAAGTTCCCTATGTTTAATCCTCTCTTATTACCATTAGATACCTTGATATGTGTGTTAAGTGATTTCAGAGATTACAGGGCAGGAATGGCTCAGAGGATGGAAAGGAAGCATGCAAAAGTGGAAGGAATACAAGAAGTCGGAGAAATTACTAAGCTGTCCAGCCTGACCTATTTGCACTCAAACGGCTGTAACTTTAGCTACAGAGGTCCAAACGACGCGGTTCCAGTTGCGTTGGAAAGCTAACGTCCGGGGCTTCGATTTGATATATAATATGCCATAGTTTCCCTGAAGCAAGGCGACGCGAACGCGTCATCTACGTGGACACGTCGCAGTTACGAAAATCAGCGTAGCAGATTTCTTCTCCAGCGATTTCTGGGCTGTTTTCGACCCAGTTTGTGGCCCAGAAAACACAGATTAGAGGCTATAAAGTGGGGGAATGCATCCATTCATAATTAAGCTCTCATAATTCACAATTTTAGGATTAGATGTAGTTTTTAGAGATAGAGGTTCTCTCCTCTCTCTTAGGATTAGGATTTAGGATTATTTCTTCTTCATCACAGGTTCAATGTTACTTTAATTTATATTTCTCTTCCATTTGAAATACTCTAATGCTTTAATTTTATTACTTTAATTATTATTTATCTTTTCAATTTAGCTTATGCTACATTCATGTTATGATTTTAATGTTATTTGAGGTATTTCAGTTTATTATTGCTTTCTTTTATTTATGTTACTGTTGCTTCCCATCTAAGGGCATTTTTATTCCAGCAAATTTACTTTTTCTCCTTTTGGTTTTGGTTAAGAAATCAGTAACTCAGGAGTTATCTTAGCTCAATATAATTGATAACTGTTATCTTTGCTAATTGAATTGACTTTCAATAATCCCAATCTTTTCTTAGGAAATAAATAGGATTCGAAGGTCAAACTAATTAATCCCTTGACTTTTCTTTGCTTTAGTAAAGGTTGACTAAGTGAAATTAAGATTCAACTTTCATTATTATTGATAAGGGTAACTAAGTCTGGACTTCCAATTTCTCATACCTTGCCAAAAGTTTATTTTACATTTATTTATTTATTTTTAATTGTCATTTAATTTACTCGTCATTAAATTACTTGTTCCTCATTCTTGACACCCCAAATTTACAATCTCCATAACCAATAATAAGAACATACTTCCCTGCAGTTCCTTGAGAAGACGACCCGAGGTTTGAATACTTCGGTTATCAATTTATTTAGGGGTTTGTTACTTGTGACAACCAAAACGTTTGTAAGAAGGGATTTTTGTTGGTTTAGATACTATATCTACAACGCGACTGTTTTTATGAAATTTCTTTACTAGCAAAAATCCTAACGTCAAAATGGCGCCGTTGCCGGGGAATTACAAACGTGTGCCTTATTATTGGTTATTGTAAATATTTTCTTTTTATTTGTTTATTTGCTTTTATTTTTGTTTTTATTTTTGCTTTTTCTTAAGTTAAGAGGTTATTGGTTTTTACTTTAAAATTTTTATTTCATCTTATCTTATTTCAAAAATCAAATTTCAAAAAAAAAAAAAATTCAAAAATTCAAAATTTAATTTTCAAATTCAAATTTAAATAACCTTTTAATTTAAATTTGTTTTTATTTTTTTTATTAATTTTTAATTGCTATTATGAGTTCTCACCACCATCGCTATGAGTCTGGTTACAATTATGTTGCAGGAAGAAGAAATTATAATGAGAACAGACATCAAGGTTGGAACAATCAAAGATGGGAGGAGCCACAAGGATTTGATCAACCCTCATGGCAACAACCACCTCCAATGGACTATGAACAACCACCACCATATGCCTATGAACTCTTTCCTCATCATGATTTTGGACCACCATACTCACAAGTCCCTCACCACCAAACACCACCATATGACCCTAACCCACATCCACCATACCAACCACCTTATGAGTCAAATGAACCATACACAGAACCACCACCTTTCCAACACAACTACTCTCATGAACCACCACCTCAATATTCACTATCTCCATATCATTATCAAGATGAACCACCTTCCTATTATGAACCCTCTCTCCCACCCAATGAATCTTCATATCCACCCCAACCTCCAATGGATGACAGACTTCGTGTTATTCTTCAAAGGCAAGAAAGGATGACTAAGAATGTGCTAAATTTCGCGGCCGCCTTCGGCGAGGTGGTAAATATGATAGCTTCCCAATATCTGAGCACTCAAAGAACTCCCATGGCTACATGTGGAGAATCAAAAGAAGAGCAAAGCATGAAGGAGACACTAGAAACTTCGGTGGACAATGAGGAACATGGCTTTGTATTGGAACAAGTGGAGGAAGCCATAATAGTTGCAGAAGAAGAAGTGGTTGAAGACTTAGGAGATGCTGAACCTCCATGGAGAAGTCAAGACATAGAGCCTCCTTCCAAGACAGTTGCATTTGATGTTGAGGAGGGTGTACAACCTCCAAAGCATATCATAGTTGAAGACTTGGAAGAGGTTAATCAAGAGATGGAGATTAAAGAAGGAGAAGCACTACCTCCCATGCCCTTGGTGAGCAATGAAGAAAGGATTGAATCGGAAGAAAGCTACCAAGAGGAAGAGGTTGGTATTAAAGAAGTGTGCAAAGAGGTGGTAATTATCAGAGAAGAGCACAAGGGAGTGGAGCTTGCAATTTCATTAAAAATACCTCCCCCTAAGTTGCCATCACAACATTCAAGTGGGTAAAATTCATATCCCTTAGCTTTCTAACCCCACTTGAATATGGGCTACTGGAGACGGATGGTCAACTTAGAGCTCTTTGTGGCATTAAGAGTAAGAGGAAGATGGTCAGTGGTAAGAATTGTCCTGCAAGGTTCATTATGGTTGGAAGCTTTAAGTTTAAACGCAAAGGTTGGTGTAAAGCTCAACTGAATGGGTCTAGGAAGTTGTTTGGCCGCTCTAGTGAGAATTCAGATTGCTTGCTACCCGGATGGAATCATAATGATCAACAAGAAGACGGGTGCAAAAGCAAGATTTGGGACCCCGGAATTCATCCCAGAAATCAACACTCTTGGGGTCTTGTCACTTGCTTTAACTTACTTGAAGGCTTTCTGCGCCAAGTTTGGAACCCCGGAGGTTACTGGAAGTACAAACATT
>NC_029785.2:126780449-126789969 GCF_000816755.2 Arachis ipaensis | reverse complement strand
AAGAAGACGGAAGACGGGTGCAAAAGCAAGATTTGGGACCCCGGAATTCATCCCAGAAATCAACACTCTTGGGGTCTTGTCACTTGCTTCTTGAAGGCTATTATGGTTGGAAGCTTTAAGTTTAAACGCAAAGGTTGGTGTAAAGCTCAACTGAATGGGTCTAGGAAGTTGTTTGGCCGCTCTAGTGAGAATTCAGATTGCTTGCTACCCGGATGGAATCATAATGATCAACAAGAAGACGGGTGCAAAAGCAAGATTTGGGACCCCGGAATTCATCCCAGAAATCAACACTCTTGGGGTCTTGTCACTTGCTTTAACTTACTTGAAGGCTTTCTGCGCCTAGTTTGGGACCCCGGAGGATATTGGAAGTACAAACATTGGTGGAGATTCCTGGATCAGTACAAGCATAAACCACCATAACAGGGAGCTCACCAAATGTCCAACTTAAGGACTTTAACTAAAAGTGTTAGGTGGGAGACAACCCACCATGGTATGATCGTTCCTTTTCCAATTTTAATTTTATTTAGTTTTGATTGTTTTCAAGTTTTATTTTATTTTATTATATTGAACCTGGAGTTTTGCATCACATTCATATTAACACTGCATTCTACATTTTTTTCAGATAAAAAAAAGGATTCTCGCACGCGACGCGACAGTGAAGCTGACGCGTCCGCGTCGTATGTGCGTTTGGAAGAAAATGAGGATGAACAGAGAGTCACGTGAAAGCGTGGCTGGAGGCACGCTAATGGCACAAATTGATCCACGCGACCGCGTCAGCGACGCGGCCGCGTCATTTGAAAAAATAGCCTCCCACGCGATCGCGTCACCCACGCGAACGCGTGGCTCTGAGAAATCGACGTAAATGGGTGCATGGCAGCAAGTTGGGCTGGAGTGAGGCTGGACTCGTGCTGGAAGTCCAAAACCCTCCCACGCGAACGTGTGCCCCACGCGTCCGTGTCGTTTTCAAAAGATGGCCAGTCACGCGACCGCGTCACCCACGCGATCGCGTCACCCAGATTTTTGGCAAAAAGGGTTTCGAACAGAGAGTTGCGCGACCGCGAGGCTGCACTCACGCCAATCACACAAAACAGTCCACGCGATCGCGTGACCCACGCGTCCGCGTCACCTGACCTTATCGCGCACCACGCGACCGCGTCACAAGCGGCGCACAGAATATCCTGATCAGCCAATTTTTCCTATCTTTTCTTCTCTAATCCTTATTTTTCTTATCTTTTCTTATTTCTTTCTTCTTCCTTTCTTATTTTCTTTCACCTCCGTTATATTTTACTTAGTTTATTTGCATATTTCATTCATTGCATCTTAATTTTGTGCATATTTTTATTTTCTTTTCTAAAATTAATTATTTTTCCTTTGGTGTTAAAAAAATTTTTTTTAACTGTTGCATTTTCTCTTGAATTATTTTGGGTGCTTCATGACTTGTTTTATTCTAATTGGGTAATATTATTTAAATCAATGCTAAATTTTTATTTTACTAATATTTCTTTTGCATTGACATGAACTTACATTGTCTTTCATTACCCACTCTCTTCCCCATTGTTGCAAATTTTGCACCACTAGTATGCCATGGCTTCTATTGTTTTCTCACGTACATGTTGAAGCTTCCATGTAAATGAGACCCTTATCATTTGGCATTAACACCTATACTTTATTTATTTTTTTATCTTTATTTCTGGGTTACTTTTCTTCCTTTTTTCTTTCAGGATGGCCACCCGGAAGGGAACTGGAAGAAGTTTACATGGGAAAACAGACAAGTCCATCTGCACATTCTTTATAGAGAAAAGCATCAGTTGTAACAGCCCGTCTACCTGCACATCTCAGCATGCACCGAGGACGGTGCAATCTTTAAGTGTGGGGAGGTCGATACCGATCTCTATGGGTTAGTACTTTCTTGACTCAACACCAATATTTAAATTTTCTTTGTAGTTAGTTGTTGCATTTGCATATTTGATTGCATGTTTATTTGATTTTGTGCATTTAGTTACTACTTGGTTGAAGTAATATTTTCTTTTTCAAGAAATTTTTATAGTATTTCATTAATTTAAATTGAAAAATTTTTATGTTAAATTTATTTGAAGTTGTATTTGGAACATGGTTTTTGAGCCAAAGAACACACAACCTGTGAGATTTGAGCTTATTTACATGGTTACATTATTTAACCATAAATTTTTATTCCTGTGTGTTCCCTTCTCTAGAATTGCAATCTTTGCTTTGTTCCATTCTATATGTCCAATATTTAATATATTTACATGCTTGCATATGATTGAGGCCATTATTTGTTATTAGCTCACTTATCCCAAATTAGCCTACCTTTTACATCACCCTTGTTAGCCACCTTGAGCCTTTTAATCCCCTTCTGTTCTATAACCACATCACTAGCCTTAAGCAGAAAAACAAAAGTAAAAAAAAAAATTTCCAAATTGAATCTTTGGTTAGCTTAAGATAGAGATTATGTATCAACTAAGTGTGGGAAAACATGGGAACATGGGTTGATAGGAAAGGATTAAATTAATAAGAATAAATCAGGAATTTGGGAGCATGCTCATGTGAAACCAAATTAAACTAAAATACCATGTGCATTGATATATGTTGTGTTTATGTTTCAAAAAAAAAAGAAGAGAAAAATAAAAAAATCCAAAAATATTCAATGAATAAATAAATAAATAAATAAGGGGACAAAATTACCCCAATGTTAAGTTAATGAAAAATCAATGCACATGTGATAAATTAAAAAGAAAAATTTGGTACATGAGTATGGAAATTATACAAAAGTGGGAATTATGGGTAGCTAGGCATGAATTAGAATTATATAGAGTATATGTATGTTAGGTGAAAGTTTAGGTTAATTAAAGATTCACTTTATAAAGCTCACTTGGCCATACATATATCCTTACCTTTACCTCAGCCCCATTACAACCCTAAAAAGACCTCATGATGTTTGCATTGGTACATTAAATATTTGTTGATTGGTTAGATGAAGAACAAAGTTTAGAAAGCATGAATAGGGAAGAGTAGAGTGATTAACCCTATACACTTGAGAGACTAGAGTGATATACACTTCCTATGAGGGCTCAGTGTTTAATTCTATGTTCCTTGCTTTCATGAGCTATCTTCTTACAAGTTTACTTGTTTTTACTATATGATTTGAATTAGTGGAATCTGATTTATATTTGTCTTGGAGAATTTATTTATTTTTAACCAAGTAGGTAGAAGCATTCTGCATGTAGTTGCATTCATAGGTAGCATTTCATACATTCTATCATTCCTCTTCATCTCTTTATAGTTTCTCTTGAGCTTAGCATGAGGACATGCTAGTGTTTAAGTGTGGGGAGGTTGATAAACCACTATTTCATGGTTTATCTTGTGCTCAATTGAGTGGATTTTATCAACTCTTTACCCACTTATTCATACTATTTGCATGGTTTTACATTTGCCTTCCTAATTATGTGCTTTGATTGAAAACATGCTTCGTTGGCCTTAAGTTCCCTATGTTTAATCCTCTCTTATTACCATTAGATGCCTTGATATGTGTGTTAAGTGATTTCAGAGATTACAGGGCAGGAATGGCTCAGAGGATGGAAAGGAAGCATGCAAAAGTGGAAGGAATACAAGAAGTTGGAGAAATTACTAAGCTGTTCAGCCTGACCTCTTTGCACTCAAACGGCTATAACTTTAGCTACAGAGGTCTAAACGACGCGGTTCCAGTTGCGTTGGAAAGCTAACGTCCGGAGCTTCGATTTAATATATAACATGCCATAGTTGCCTTGATACTAGGTGACGCGAACGCATCATCCACGCGGATGCATTGCAGTTACAAAAATCAGCGTGGCAGATTTCTTCTCCAGCGATTTCTGGGCTGTTTTCGACCCAATTTGTGGCCCAGAAAACACAAATTAGAGGCTATAAAGTGGGAAAATGTATCCATTCATAATTAAGCTCTCATAATTCACAATTTTAGGATTAGATGTAGTTTTTAGAGAGAGGTTCTCTCCTCTCTCTTAGGATTAGAATTTAGGATTATTTCTTCTTCATCACAGGTTCAATGTTACTTTAATTTATATTTCTCTTCCATTTGAAATACTCTAATGCTTTTATTTTATTACTTTAATTATTAATTATCTTTTCAATTTAGCTTATGCTACATTCATGTTATGATTTTAATGTTATTTGAGGTATTTCAGTTTATTATTGCTTTCTTTTATTTATGTTACTGTTGCTTCCCATCTAAGGGCATTTTTATTCCAGCAAATTTACTTTTTCCCCTTTTGGTCTTGGTTAAGAAATCAGTAACTCAGGAGTTATCTTAGCTCAATATAATTGATAACTGTTATCTTTGCTAATTGAATTGACTTTCAATAATCCCAATCTTTTCTTAGGAAATAAAAAGGATTCGAAGGTCAAACTAATTAATCCTTTGACTTTCCTTTGCTTTAGTAAAGGTTGACTAAGTGGAATTAAGATTCAACTTTCATTATTATTGATAAGGGTAACTAAGTCTGGACTTCCAATTTCTCATACCTTGCCAAAAGTTTATTTTACATTTATTTATTTATTTTTAATTGTCATTTAATTTACTCGTCATTAAATTACTTGTTCCTCATTCTTGAAACCCCAAATTTACAATCTCCATAACCAATAATAAGAACAAACTTCCCTGCAGTTCCTTGAGAAGACGACCTGAGGTTTGAATACTTCGGTTATCAATTTATTTAGGGGTTTGTTACTTGTGACAACCAAAACGTTTGTACGAAGGGATTTTTGTTGGTTTAGATACTATATCTACAACGCGACTATTTTTATGAAATTTCTTTACAAGCAAAAATCCTAACGTCAGGCACTTCATCTTGTTGAAGAGGTGGAAGGCGAGGTCGGGGTGGTCAGAGAGGGCGTAGGTAGCGGTGGTGGACGAGGAGGACGAGGAGGAGGAGAGAGAAGGGTGGGGAGAGTGGCGGAAGATGTGGAAGAAGGAGAGGAGGGTGGCGGAGTGGGTGCGGTGGAGTTGGGTGGAGGAGAGGACGGAAAGCACCGTGGGGAGGGTGAGATTTTGTATTAAGAGTTTGAGCGCGGAGTGGGGGTCAGGGTGGCTGGTGAGGATGGTTGTCACCGTTTTCAGCAGCTGAGCTTCAGATGAGGCTGCGGCGGCTGCGTCGGGGGTTGTGGTCATTTTTATCGCATTAGGGTTTAGGGTGGTAATCAGCTAAACGGGGAAGGAAAAAAATACAAATGATGTCTGGTTCTAATGACCAAGTAATAAGCGGGAAAAAAAATCATGTGAACTAACTCGACAGATATTGATGGAGTTGTCCACAGGATTGCATAAAAGCCATGCAGATTCATTGTAGGCAACCCAAACCTGTTATCCTACAAATAAATGAAATAATTAGGATACTCGAATAAAAAATACACTTTAACATGCTGATTCCCTAATTAAGTAATGAAGAGGATTTTTTTGAGTTTTTTTTCCCTTAAACATTTGTCTTTAATCATCTTAAGATCACTTAATGGCATGAATCCAAACAGATCATTTTCAAAACTTCTAACACTAACAATGCTATAGTTCCCTTATATTTTTATTTTTAGAAGCTTCACATTTTAATTTGGAGAGAAGGAAAAGGGGGAGGGGGGATATAATCTTCTTATTGTATTGAGAATCAGTGAGAAAGTCTCGAATAAGACACCCTTTTTCCTCCTAAATCTAATTCCACTATCACATTTCTCTCCAAAACTCTGAACTATCTTCCAATAAACAGTTCAGGGTATTAATACATTTGAACAAATCTCTCTCTCTTCTGTTCTGTTACAAATTCTTACATAATCTGCCGATTAGAGTGCCACCATTAGTCCACAAAGAAGGAAGTTGGCCCTAATTTAGACATCTGGTAAATCCAGTCGTACTGGTGCAACCACAACATCGATGTAGGAATCAAGTAGTGTATTTTTTTAGAGCTCATAACACTCACAGAGAAGACAAATAGGATGATATTCTAAGAATGAGAAAGTTCACGGTAAAATAATTACTTTCGGTCAAATTAGAGGCACCCTAAATCTTATCACAAGGAGAAGCAAGATTTAACGAAAAAACAAAAAGTAAAACTTTGACAAACGCGATGTTAAAAATAGAAAAATTAAGTCAGCCATATAGAAGACAGCTAAAATAAAATGATCCAGTCAAACATGAAGAGCGGAATGCAGTATTTTTGTGTCTACACAAAATAAAATCAGACGGACTGACGATTGTATTTATGAACAAATAAGGTGAAATTCAGTACACGGACCATGTTGGGTAGGCAACAGATTGGATAAGGACCAAGGACCTTCTGATCCTTCAAGAAATCCCGCTAAAATAGAATTCACCTTATTCCAAATGGTAGTTTGCTCTTATTATCATTTAAAATAATAAAAAACAAGTGGACTCTGTTCAGATCCCCTAACATGTCTGTTGCACAATGGATTGCAGAGTGAGAATAGATCTATAATTTCTATTAAAACAACACTCTGTTTGTGCAGATAATAAAGCATATAAAACATCTCTTGAGGACATGTATAAATTTCTCTAACCTTTAACTATGGATACCATCCATAATAATTACCAGGGAAGAAAATATTGATTACACAGTCACAGTTTAGTAAAACAGTCCGGTGAAAACCTACTCTCTACCATCTTTGCCACGACACAGCCAACTTCATCCATCTTACCTTCCTTACAGTACCACTTCACCATTATATTGTGAGTCACCGCGTTCGGCATGACTCCCTTTCCCTTCATTTCCTCAACCAACTTGAATGCCTCCACACTCCCCCGCCACTGAAAACACCCGTCAATCAGAGTATTGTAGGTAACCTCATCCGGCATCACCCTTAGGCTCTCCATATCATCCTTAAGGCTAATCGCCTCCTTGACCTTCCCCTCGTCGCACAAACCCCTCATGATTTTATTATAAGTCCAAATATCCGGTACCATGTCGTTTGCTCTCATCAACTCGACAACCTTGGCAGCCTCCTTCAACCACCTCAACTTACAATAGCCATGAAGCAAGATATTATAGGTGTTCCTATTTAGCTTTCATCTCAAGCAAAACCCCCCTAACCTTACTCAATTGGCCCTTATGCATCAACAATAGTATTGTAAGTGATATTATCAGGAGAACAAGTAAAATCAGTCATTTGGTTCATGAAGCTAAGAGCATTATTAAAATTATTATCAAGACAAGAACCATGGATCGAGATGTTGAAGGTGGTGGTGTTTGGGGTTATACCGAGCTTAAGGGAATCATTAAAGACTTGTTTGGAGAGGTGAATGGAGTGGGAGGAATGAGGGTGGCGGCGAACGAGGGAGGAGATGAGGGAGTGGCAGGTGAGGAGGTTGGGTTTAATGCGGAGGTGCTTCATCTTGTTGAAGAGCTGGAAGGCGAGGTCGGGGTGGTCAGAGAGGGCGTAGGCAGAGAGGGAGGTGTCGAATAAAATGGGTTCAACATGATGAACATCAGGAATCTAAATGCCAATTTGAATTTATTGTGTCAATCTGATAAGGAGGCCTTCGATATGCTTTTTCGCCTCTTCAATAGCCCATCCATTAACATGAAATACGCAGATTTATGCAAACTAACTCCTTTCTGCTCTGATTCTTGAAATAGTTTCATTGCCTATTTGTACTTTCCTTGAGTGCAAAAATTAGTTACCTGTTCTGAGTAATCCATGTCGCCTGAACTAAGTATTTGTGAAGTGTCTTCACTTATCATATTTGGACTTGTCTCTAGGAGTTTTGACATGAATTTCTTTGCTTCCTCAGTTCTCCCAGCATGAGTAAGTGCACCAATGATGGTAGTATAAGTATATCGGTCCGCCCCCAATTTTTTCTTCTCCGTCTCAGTCATGAGGTCAAATGCTTCATCAAGTTTCCCTTCTTTGCAAAGGACGGAAATCAACGTGTTGTACGTAACTGCATCAACGGACTTACCTTTAATGATCCATGTGTTAAATAAATTAAAGGCCTTCTCGAACATACCATGTTTGCAAATCCCTCGAAGAAGAATGTTCATGTAATAACATCAGGCTTGAATGAGTTCTCAACCATTCTGTTATAGAACAAGAATGCTTTCTCCAATGCTCCCTCCCGACAGAAACCATGAATAATTATGTTACACGTAGCTTCATCGGGGGCCAAACCTTTATCTAAAAGCTCATTCAATTTATCTACAGCCTGATCAGTTTTTAAAGAATGGCACAACCCCCCAATTATAGTATTATAAGTGACAACACTAGGAATGATCCCCTTCTCCTTCATCTCATCCCAAAGCTTCAGAGCTTTGTTTGATTGATCATTTTTAAAGTATCCCATGATTAGAGTTCCATAGGTTACCTCATCGAGAATATAACCTCGCTTTGTGGTCTTCACAGTCAACTCGTATGCCTCTTTCAGCAGCTTCTCCATGCACAATTTATGCACTATAGTGTTCAGAGTAAAAGTATCCATCTTTAAACCTTTTCTCCCCATTTCATCCATAATCTTAAAAGCTTCTCCCGGATTTCCTGCTTTACAATAACCATTGATCATAGTATTATAAGTAAAACAGTCCGGTGAAAACCCACTCTCTACCATCTTTGCCACGACACAGCTGGCTTCATCCATCTTACCTTCCTTACAGTACCACTTCACCATTATATTGTGAGTCACCGCGTTCGGCTTGACTCCCTTTCCCTTCATTTTCTCAACCAACTTGAATGCCTCCACACTCCCCCCCACTGAAAACACCCGTCAATCAGAATATTGTAGGTAACCTCATCCGGCATCACCCTCAGGCTCTCTATATCATCCCTAAGGCTAATCGCCTCCTTGACCTTCCCCTCGTCGCACAAACCCCTCATGATTGTATTATAAGTCCAAATATTCGGTACCATGTCGTTTGCTCTCATCAACTCGACAACCTCGGCAGCCTCCTTCGACCACCTCAACTTACAATAGCCATGAACCAAGATATTATAGGTGTTCCTATTTGGGGAAACCCCGCTACCTTTCATCTCTAGCAAAACCTCCCTAACCTTACTCAATTGGCCCTTATGCATCAAGAAAAGTATTGTAAGTGATATTATCAGGAGAACAAGTAAAATTAGTCATTTGGTTCATGAAGCTAAGAGCATTATTAAAATTATTATCAAGACAAGAACCATGGATCAAGATGTTGAAGGTGGTGGTGTTTGAGGTTATACCGAGCTTAAGGGAATCGTTAAAGACTTGTTTGGAGAGGTGAATGGAGTGGGAGGAATGAGGGTGGCGGCGGACGAGGGAGGAGAGGAGGGAGTGGCAGGTGAGGAGGTTGGGTTTAATACGGAGGCGCTTCATCTTGTTGAAGAGCTGGAAGGCGAGGTCAGAGTGGTCGGAGAGGGCGTAGGCAGAGAGGGAGGTGTCGAGGAGTGGCTGCGGGAGACGGGGGCAGCGGAGGAGGAGCTGGTGGAGGGAGTGGCGGGGGTGGTCGGAGGAGATGAAGTTGAGGAGGAGGGAGCG
>NC_029785.2:126761992-126779548 GCF_000816755.2 Arachis ipaensis | reverse complement strand
AGGGCGAGGAGGGGCTCAGAGGAGGAGGAGAGAGAAGGGTGGGGAGAGTGGCGAAGGATGTGGAAGAAGGAGAGGAGGGTGGCGGAGTGGGTGCGGTGGAGTTGGGTGGTGGAGAGGACGGAAAGCACCGTGGGGAGGGTGAGATTTTGGATTAAGAGTTTAAGCGCGGAGTGGGGGTCAGGGTGGCTGGTGAGGATGGTGGTCACTGTTTTCAGCAGCTGTGCTTCCGATGAGGCTGCGGCGGTTGCGTCGGTGGTGGTGGTCATTTTTATCGCATTAGAGGGGTGGTAATCAGCTAAACGGGGAAGGAGCTGCTTCCCTTATTTTATTTATTCAATTTAATTATTTTTTATTTTATTACTTTATATCTTAAATAAATACAGTGTAATTTGCCATCTACATTTTATCAAGATTTAATTATTCAATCAATTGTTCACCAAAAAAAATTATTAAATTAATTTATAATTTCTATTTAATTAGGCATTAATTTTTTAGCTTAATTTTGATATAAAATTGTCTCGTCATGTTCGTTATTATTTCTTGAATAATCAAGCCACCAATGTAATGGAAAATATGATTATTTTTGTTAACGTAATATTACATAATTAAATATATCATATATATGTAAAACTATTTTATACTAATAATATATTAAAATTATTTTATTTTTATGTTAAATTTTAATAAAAGATTAGCAGTAATATTCCAACTCAAATTTCAAATATTTTTTAGTTAGACAACCTAATATTCTAACAAATTTTAGTTGTCAAATTAATTTTTAACATTTTATTTTGTTATATATATTAATTTCAAATCAAATTTTGATAAAATGGTAAATAAATCCATCTTTATTATTACTCTTATTTAATAAACACATAAAATTCTAAAATTTTAAAATTTATTTTTAGAGTAAAGTTTTATATAGATCTTTGAGATTCAAATCATTACTCAGTGTGGTCTTTGAAATTTTAATTTTATCATTATAGTTTCTCATATATAACTCCGGACACTATAATAGTCTTTTAGCATCTTTTTGGTAATGTTTCAATAACTCCGGACACTATAATTGTCTTTGAGCATCTTTTCGATAAGGTGTTTGCTACGGTACGATGATAAATTCATACGTACCGATACCTTTAAAAATGGACAAATAATAACAAGTCACGTGAAATTTATTTTCCACATCAAAATTTAATTTTTGTTTTTTTAAATATATATTATATCACCATTTTTACTAATATACCCATTTAATTAAATAAAAATAAAAAATATTTTTTATTTAATTTTATAAAAAGTCTTAAACATCATTCTTTTATTTGATTAAACAAAAATATCCTTTTAAATTAACGAAATTTTAGAATTCAATTAATCCTAATTTTATAGTTTCAAATAATTTAAACAACAAAACAAAAACATATTAAAAAAACAAAAAATCAAAATTTCTTCATCTTCTCCAATTTCTCTAATCATTCATGCCCCCTCTAAGCAAAACATATCAAAGAAACAAAAAATCGATGGTTCTTCATCTTCTCCAATTACCCCTCAGAAGCAAAGTAGTGAAAGTCCCAAACCAAAACCCTAGGTTCTTTGCCGCCGCTGTTTAGAGAACAACTCAGCACTTGAGAACAACTCAGCACTTGAGACCAAGTCCCGGTTCAACGTCGGAGATAGGACAATATCACCTTCCGGTGACACTGGCATGTTGAGATCATGGGTGACAGATGAAGACTACAAGATTTCGCCAGGCGAAGTTGCCTCTGAGTTTGGGAAAATTACAAAGCTCAACTTCAGTTTGATCCCTAATTACACAGCACCAGACCTTGTCTACCGAACTCTACGGCACATGATGAGAGGAAACGCCACAGTCAACTGGAGCTTCAAAGAATCTAGGGTTTTGGTTTGAGATTTTCACTGTTTTGCTTCAGAGAGGTAATTGGAGAAGATGAAGAACAATTGATTTTTTGTTTCTTTGATATGTTTTGCTTAGAGGGAGGTACGAATGATTAGAAAAATTGGAGAAGATGAAGAAATTTTAATTTTTTTATTTTTTTAATATATTTTTGTTTTGTTGTTTAAATTATTTGAAACTATAAAATTAAGATGAATTGAATTCTAAAATTTCTTAATTTAAAAGGATATTTTTGTCTAATCAAATAAAAGAAAGATGTTTAAGACTTTTTATAAAATTATTTTTTATTTTTATTTAATTAAAGGGGTGTATTAGTAAAAGTGGTGATATAATAAATATTTAAAAAAACAAAAATTAAATGTTGATGTGAAAAATAAATTTTACATAAATTGTTATTATTTGTCCATATTTTAAACGTATCGATACGTATGAATTTATCATCATACCATAACAAATACCTTAAGTGAAACTTATGTATGGTGCTCAAGTGTGGATTATATTAGAACATGTCTTCTTCTAATCTAAGGAAGAAAGTTTTTATAGATGATCTTGCTATACATCTAACAAAATCGCATATTAATATATATATATATATTAATGAGTATCAAGTAGTTTGAGAATTGAGACTATATTATTATATGTTTAAATAACATGAGATGAAACCAAAATATATGTGAAGATTGATTTGCACTTCATAACTATCAATGCTGACATACACTCACATTGCAATATTTTTTTATTAATTTCCTCATTACAATATTTCTTTTGAAAAATAAAACCCGTCAAGCAGGCCAACCATACACTACCACACTAAAAGTTTAGAAGAAAAAAACAAAGAAGCAGCTAAGGAAATCTCCATTATTTCTCGTTATGTAAACTATTGTTCACCCCGTCCAAGATGCCACTATGGACCTTAATTAATTTGCTATGTTAATGTCTTTATTGACTTCAAGACCATGAAGTCAAAAGGTTGGAATACTTGAGAGTTAATAATTGAGATTGCATGCATTGTATCATCTTTAATTAATTCGTTCTGTTTCTATTATTTTCTATTTCCTTGTTATTTTTAATATAGTTATATATATAAACTTTACAAGAAAATAATTCAAATTTTGAATTTTAAATTTTTTTTACAAAAGTTTAAAAAATAATAATTCAATAAATAAGGCAGAAACCAAACAAAGGTTTAATTAGATGTTGATATATATATTTTGAGAAACGGACAAATCGATTCTTAATTTTTTAGTCTGCACCTCTGCGGATATTTAAGTCTCTGAAGTTTTAAGAATACATTTAAGTTTCAGATTTTTTCAAAATGTGGATACATCGATCCCTGAGTCTAATTTGTTTTATTTTAAAAATTCTCCCACATGTATATTCATATCGACCAGGTCAGTACAACGAGAATTACGTTTAATTTTTCTATTAGATCTGACAGATCCAATTGAACATAAGAGATCGATATATCCAAATTTAAAAAAAGTCAGTAACTTAAATATATTTTAAAATTTTAAAATATTTAAATGTCCATATATCAAAATATCAAGGATTTATTTCTCCTTTTCTCTTATTCTTTTGATGATCATCGTGTATGTCAAGCCAAAAGTATAAAGTATTATATGCTTGTGTAACCCAAACCATGTCATGATTCCATTCCTAGAATCAACACGATCTAATAAAGGAGAAAAATTATAAACTAATAAAATAAAAAGTTAATCACTTGTAATTTTTATTATGTACGAGTTTTATTATTTTAATTTAAAGGTAACTAAATTTTTATTTTTTCATTTTAAAAAAGAGTGTGATTTATATTATTATATAGAGAGAGATATTTCAATTTAGTTTAATTTCCGTGCATATATAATAGTTTTCATACAAACCTAAATATAATTTTCGAGTCATGCATACTTTAATGGGCTGGGTAATATATATACCCCAAGCAAGTATATATAGACATATAGTGGAGATGTAACTAACTATATATACATAATAAATCTGAATGTTTTGGTGGCCATTGATAACATGCCACTAATACATACCAACTATAGGGTATAGGGGGAGTCACATTCTTCAGCATATAGAATCATTGCCATTCTGAAAACTATAACAAATTCAAGGAATTCACACAAAGATCCCATTATACATATGGATACATCCATCAAGACTAAGATTAACCGCTCCGCTAGGAAAATAATAAAAAATCTAAATAATGTAAATAATGGGTTTTGAATTTAGTCCAATATAAAAAAAATAAGAAAATTTTTTAAAAAGATTCATCAAAACGCCTTCTTTTTCTTCAAATTGTCTGCTACCCCATCCTCATCAATCATCCCATCTCTCTGGTGTTAGAAGCTCTTTCATCGGTCATCATCGTTCACTCCTATAGCCTTTTCTTCCATCATCGTCGTAGAATCGTCATCAAACAACCATTCATATAGTTATTAAAATAATCATCCCACTACCTAGTAAAATGATTATCCAACATTTGTTAATTGTATATACTTAAACTGAATCGAACAAAATAACCATCCAATTAAGAATTAAAATACTATCTGTATACCTAGTAAATTGAACATCCAGCACATTTTCGGAGTGAAAAGAGTCGACAGCGATGCATAGAGGCAGGGGAGGAGATCCGGCGACGGAGGAGCCACGCAACGACAACTTCGGTTAGACGAGGTTGCGAATCTGCTCCGTGGGCTTCGAACCCGAACGCGCAGCGGCCAGAGATGGAAGAGGAGGAGGAGTCGAATCAGTGGGAAGAAGAGTGGCATCGATGAGGTGCAGCACAACAACAACAACGGCGCAACGGGAAGGACAGATGACGAGGATAACGTGCATCTCGAATAGCGCAACAGGAGGCAGCGACCTGCGGTGGGACCTACACGGTCGGCGACGGGTGGGCAGCGGTAATAAGGACGCACGGGCCTGCTACAGCCCCGTTGCTACGGCGCGTAAGCGGAACGCGGAGAGGCTGGGCGGTGTCGGACCGGACAGTAGAGAAGTGCAGCGGCACCGAGGTGACTCTACGAACCAGAGATTGCAAATGGAGAATGAGAGGTTTGCATAATATTAGGAGTAATTGTGCCAATTGTAATTTGGTTTAATTACAAATTCTTATTTTTTAAATTTTAAAATTTAAAATTTAAAATAATTAATTAATAATCTTATTTATGATTTTAAAATTAATTTCTTTTTTTATTCCATTATTCATATTTTTATTATTCTTTTGTACTTTTTCTAAGACTAAAAAGTAGGTCATGTATGTGAGGCTGCAGATAACATAGAAAATTATAGGAAAGAAGCTAACAAGGCATTACTTCTTGTTGCACGCAGTCAATGTAGAAGTTCATTTTCAATTTCAAGAGTACTACTATAATTATTCCATCAAGACTTAGAAATAATAATCAACTATTTAATTTCGAGTGACGTTAGGATTTCAACTAAGGTGTCGTACTAAGGGGGTAGTACGAGAATTGAAATGATCAAAACAAGACAAAGTATTTTAAGAAATGTTTAGCAAGAGTACATAGATTGCGTAAATGGATTGTGTCACGAAATTAGCTAAAAGTTAAGGAACACTTTAATTTGTCGAGTGATAAACCCCTATTTCATGGTTTATCTTGTGCTTAAATGAGTGGATTTTATCAACTCTTTACCCACCACTTATTCATAATATTTGCATGGTTTTATATTTCCTTCCTAATTATGTGCTTTGATTGAAAACATGCTTCTTTGAGCTTTAAATTGTTAATTAATAATCCTCTCTTATTACCATTAGATGTCTTGATATGTGTGTTAAGTGTTTTCAGAGATTATAGGGCAGTAATGGCTTGGAGGATGGAAAGGAAGCATGCAAAAGTGGAAGGAATACGAGAAGTTGGATAAATTACTAAGCTGTCCAGCCTGACCTCTTCGCACTCAAACGGCTATAACTTAAGCTAGAGGTCCAAATGATGCGGTTCCAGTTACGTTGGAAAGCTAACGTCCGGGGCTTCGATTTGATATATTATATGCCATAGTTGCCCTGACACTAGGCGACGCGACCGCGTGATCCATCCGGCCGCGTCACTTTGTCACGACCAGAACGTAACAGAAATCGCTGGGGGCGATTTCTAGGCTGTTTTTGACCCAGTTTTCAGCCCAGAACACACAGATTAGAGGCTATAATGTGGGAGAATGCATCCATTCATAGGGAGACTTCTCATAATTCACTTTTTATGTTTTTAGATGTAGTTTTAGAGAGAGAGGTTCTCTCCTCTCTCTCTCTTAGGATTAGGATTTAGGACTTCTCTTAGTTTTAGGAGTGACTCTCAATCCCAGGTTCTTTATTTTTATTTATTTTCTCAATTTAATTTATGAACATCTATGCCAGATTTAATTTCTTTTGTTAATGCAATTTGAGGTATTTTCAGATTTAATTTTGCTTTGCTTTATTCATATTGATGCTTTCAATTCAATTTAGATTTATTTTTCCCTTTTGGCTTTGGTTGAGTCATTGGAGACACTTGAGTTATCAAACTCATTGTTGATTGAAAATTGGATTTCTTCATTTCATTAATTCAAGTTCTAATAACTCTAGCCTTTCCCAAGGAAAGACTAGGACCTGAGGAATCAGAATTAATTCCTCCACTTAACTTACCTTCATAGTTAGAGGTTAACAAAGTGGGAGAAGAATCCAATTCTCATTACAATTGATAAGGATAACCAGAATAGGACTTCCTGTTTTCATACCTTGCCAAAAGTTTATTTTACAGTTATTTATTTATTTTAAATTGCAATTTAAATTACTTGCTCCCTATTCTCAAAACCCCAAATTTACAATCTCCATAACCAATAATAAGAACATACTTCCCTGCAATTCCTTGAGAAGACGACCCGAGGTTTAAATACTCGGTTATCAATTTTAAAGGGATTTGTTCCTTGTGACAACCAAAACGTTTGTACGAAGGGATTTCTGTCGGTTTAGAGACTATATCTACAACGCGACTGTTTTTATGACATTCTTTACTGGCAAAAATCCTAACGTCATCGAGTCTATCTGAGTTGATACAAGAAATATACCTATGTGAGAAATGCTTTGTTTTTGTATACTGATGCGAACTGAAATACAAACACTTCAATCCATGTAGATTTTAAAGTTTATTATTAATGAGTTAATTTGTTCATTTTGAACGAAAAAAAGAGAACTATTATTTGAACCATGCCCCCTCAAGCTAGAATGTCTTGGCATGTAAAAGTCAAGCATTCGAAGCTTGGAAGTGCACGAGCGAAAGGGAGCTGGAGCTAAGGGCTTGGTGAGGAAGTTAGCGACTTGTTCAGCTGACGAGACAGATAGCAAATGGATTACACCTTCAAGAAGCTTGTCACGGATGATGTGACAATTGATTTCAATATTTTTGTCCGCTCATGGAAGATTGAGTTAGCTGCAATGTGTTTGGAAGATTGGCTATCACAGTAGATTGGGGTTGTTTATGGGTGAAGGATCTTCAAATCGGTGAGTAAATTTCGTAGCCATTGAACTTCTCTTGTGGCTTTGGCTAAGGCTCTATATTCTGCTTCTGAGGAGGAGTTGGAGACTGTTTGTTGCTTCTTGCTTTTCCAGCTGATCAAAGCGGTTCCAACGAAGAAGCAGAAATCTGTGATTGATCTTCTTGAGTCTGGACACTATGCCCAATCAGCATCTGAGTAGCTAGTTAGGGTAAGATCTGGATTTGCAGCTGGGAAGAACAGGCCATTTTCTAGTGCCATCTTTAGATATTTTATTATTATTATTATTATTATTATTATTATTATTGAGTTACTATATATATATATATTATAAATACATACATAAAAATCTAATGAATAAATTTATCATTACTTTTGTCCAAAAAATTATGGTACAATATGATTGTGCAATTAATAATAAGAATAATAATTTTATTTTACTTTTTTTGGACGAAAGACTGTTATGTCTAATGGAGAAAAATGTTAGAAAAAGATCTGTATATTAATTTTTCTTGGAGACTAAAATATCTGTTTTTAAAATTCTTGGAGACTAATATGAGTAATTACTCTGCCAAAAAATGAACTAAAAACTTATTTGTCTGTCAGAATAAAACCATGAAGATGTTTTTGTGTAAATTTTTTTGGGAGACTAAAATATCTGCTTTTAAAATTGAGAACCGATTTGGGTAATTACTCCAACTTTTTTAATATCAATTTTAGTAGATCCTCAGTTCCCCTTTCTTATTAAGGGGTCTCAGGTTCAAGTCTCATGTAGTACAAGCTTGACCCAAAAAAAGGTATCATGTGTGTGTGGGTGTGGTGTGTGTGAGTGTGTAACCTAGGATTTGGGGGTTGTCCAATCCATCGACCAAAAAAAAAGTTATCAATGGTTTCTGCTTCTTCCTGCCAGCATTGGTTTTCATTGCTCAACCAAAACTTAATGCTCTTAATTGAGCATGTGTAACAAGAATGAAGTACAGATCATGATGCATAAATTACAAAGATGGAATTCTTTGATCTTTCACATAATCATGTATAACCTCTTCATTCTGTGTTCTTGTACTTTACCCTATGAATATCAATGGAAGTAAATACGAGAATCTATGGTCATATTTTCAAGGACAAAATAAGATGGACCTTACTTGCCTTTTAGCTCATAACCACTATTGCTATGTCACCTCATAAAGACAAACAAGGGCCCTTAATTTGCTTTCTGGCCTGCTGTTCAAAATTATTAAAGTTCTAAGAAAACTATGATCAGTAAAGTGGTAGTACAACATTGGATAAGATGACCCTTGATGCTTCTGCTCACTCTTATGGCAAAGTGATCGGTGGGCAGTGGCGGCGATAAAATTATCTGTTGCTGTACCATATCCAACTAACTTCTCAATAAAAAGTATTCTCCTAAAAAAAAATCAAACTTCAAAATATACAAGTTGTATACACTTCCTTGTCACATGTTAAACAAGGTAGCTAGACAGAGGACCTTGGCTGAGATATCCGGAACTGCCAAGCAATGTAGGACCAAGCGGTAGCGCTGATTCAAACAGTAAATTACTGTCATTCGCCAGAGTAAATTGCCAGAATTGTTGGTTATACATTATTATGCAACTCAAGGTTGGAACAGTCTCAACTTTTAGTTCACAACTTAGATACATAATTGCCAGAAAGAACTAAAAGAAAATGAAGATCTTCAACTATAAAAGGTTCTTACTGATCAAATTATTATAAGAGGCCCAAAAATACAATTATTATTTACTGAGGCATGGTCCTAAAGATCATAAAAAACAAAAGATATAACCCTTTTTTCCATATGAATGCTGACGGGATTGTCCTATAGTTTGGTCCATGCACTCAAATAGGTCCTTGTCCTAGTTTGGACTAGATCCTAATTCATTTATAAAATATGTTAGACACCAAGGTGACCACTTTTTACAAAGCGTCAAAGCCTTTTTTAGGCTTTTGCATGCCAACTTGTATAACTAAATAATGCATATTATATTAGTATTCTTATACTCATATATAATGTATTATTTATTTGATTTAGAAAGTTAAATATTGAAATTGTAAATTTGTTTGAAGGTCCTATATCTTTTAATAGACTTTTCGGTCAATACCTGATCATAAAAATGATTACTCTAGGCTTTAAAAAAGGCCCTATATTAAGCATATAGGCAAGGCCTAAGCCATCTATTTGAAATCAAGAGGCCTGTTTAAGACAACCTAGCTTATTTTCACCCCTTGGATAGAATTCTTTTTTTTTTTTGGATTCGGTAATAAAAAGTGAGGTGGAAACAAAAAAAGAGAGAAAACTATAAGAAAGATTGAAGATAAAAGGATGCAACTTTTTAACAACACATTTACTTTTGCAGGAGAGACCTTGATTTCATAAACACTGAAAAGAAAAAGCCATATGAAAGATGGAGAAAGACAATGCATCTCTTTAACCATACATAACACATTACTTTTGGAGGAAGGACCAAATTTTGATATCCTCGTATCAGAGACTCAGAGTATACTTGAAAAAAAAAACGAAAGTGATTGAGTATGACTTTTTTCACCTACCCCCAACCCCCCAGCCACTACTGAAGAAGGAAAAAAACACAAATGATGTCTGGTTCTAATGACCAAGCAATAAGCGGGAAAAAAAAATCATGAGAACTAACCCGACAGATGTTGATGGAGTTGTCTACAGTATTGCATAAAAGCCATGCAGATTCATTGTAGGCAACCCAAACCTGTTATCCTACGAATAAATGAAATAATTAGGATACTCGAATAAAAAATACACTTTAACATGCTTATTCCCTAATTAAGTAATGAAGAGGGTTTTTTTGAGTTTCTTTTCCCTTAAACATTTTGTCTTTAATTATCTTAAGATCACTTAATAGCATGAATCCAAACAGATCATTTTCAAAACTTCTGACACTAACAATGCTATAGTTCCTGGCATGGTTAAAACTTAGGAAGTCTATTAGCCAGAGATCCAATATGTAATTGTGAAGGCAAATTTATCTTATATTTTTATTTTTAGAAGCTTCACATTTTAATTTGGAGAGGAGGAAAAGGGGGAGGGGGGATATAATCTTCTTATTGTATTGAGAATCAGTGAGAAAGTCTCGAATAAGACACCCTTTTTCCTCCTAAATCTAATTCCACTATCACATTTCTCTCCAAAACTCTGAACTATCTTCCAATAAACAGTTCAGGGTATTAATACATTTGAACAAATCTCTCTCTTTTCTGTTCTGTTACAAATTCATACACAATCTGCCAATTAGAGTGCCACCATTAGTCCACAAAGAAGGAAGTTGGCCCTAATTTAGACATCTGGTAATTCCAGTTGTACTGGTGCAACCACAACATCGATGTAGGAATCAAGTAGTGTATCTTTTTCAGAGCTCATGACAATCACAGAGAAGACAAATAGGATGATATTCTAAGAATGAGAAAGTTCACGGTAAAATAATTACTTTTGCTCAAATTAGAGGCAACCTAAATCCTACCACAAGGAGAAGCAAGATTTAACGAAAAAACAAAAAGTAAAACTTTGACAGACGCGATGTTAAAAATAGGAAAATTAAGTCAACCACATAGAAGACAGCAAAAATAAAATGATCCAGTCAAACATGAAAAGCGGAATGCAGTATTTTTGTGGCTACACAAAATAAAATCAGACGGACTGACGATTATATTTATGAACAAATAAGGTGAAACTCAGTACACGGACCATGCTGGGTAGGCAACAGATTGGATAAGAACCAAGGACCTTCTGATCCTTCAAGAAATTTCACTAAAACAGAATGCACCTTATTCCAAATGGTAGTTTGCTCTTATTATCATTTAAAACAATAAAAAACAAGTGGACTCTGTTCAGATCCCCTAACATGTCTGTTGCACAATGGATTGCAGTGTGAGAATAGATCTATAATTTCTATTAAAGCAACACTCTGTTTGTGCAGATAATAAAGCATATAAAACATCTCTTGAGGACATGAATAACTTTTTCTAACCTTTAACTATGGATACCATCCATAATAATTACCAGGGAAGAAAATATTGATTACACAGTCACAGTTTACAAATGCCACAAAATCTAATATAATGTTGGAAAATTGGATACTTACATGAAATAATGGATCGTCATCACAGCAAAACCACCAATAAAATGGGTTTAACATGATGAACATCAGGAATCTAAATGCCAATTTGAATTTATTGTGTCAATCTGATAAGGAGGCCTTCGATATGCTTTTTCGCCTCTTCAATAGCCCATCCATTAACTTGAAATACACAGATTTATGCAAACTAACTCCTTTTTGCTCTAATTCCTGAAATAGTTTCATTGCCTCTTTGTACTTCCCTTGAGTACAAAAATTAGTTATCTGTTCTGAGTAATCCATGTCGCCTGATTTAAGTATTTGTGAAGTGTCTTCACTTATCATATTTGGACTTGTCTATAGGAGTTTTGACATGAATTTCTTTGCTTCCTCAGTTCTCCTAGTATGAGTGAGTGCACCAATGATAGAAGTATAAGTATATCGGTCCGGCCCCAATTTTTTCTTCTCCATCTCAGTCTTGAGGTCAAATGCTTAATCAAGTTTTCCTTCTTTGCAAAGGATGAAAATCAACGTGTTGTACGTAACTGCATCAACGGGCTTACCTTTAATGATCCATGTGTTAAATAAATTAAAGGCCTTCTCGAACATACCATGTTTGCAAAGCCCTCGAAGAAGAATGTTACATGTAATAACATCAGGCTTGAATGAGTTCTCAACCATTCTGTTATAGAACAAGAATGCTTTCTCCAATGCTCCCTCCCAACAAAAATCATTAATAATTATGTTACACGTAGCTTCATCGGGGGCCAAACCTTTATCTAAAAGCTCATTCAATTTATCTACAGCCTGATCAGTTTTTAAAGAATGGCACAACCCCCCAATTATAGTATTATAAGTGACAACACTAGGAATGATCCCCTTCTCCTTCATCTCATCCCAAAGCTTCAGAGCTTTGTTTGTTTGATCATTTTTAAAGTATCCTATGATTAGAGTTCCATAGGTTACCTCATCGAGAATATAACCTCGCTTTGCGGCCTTCACAGTTAACTCGTATGCCTCTTTGAGCAGCTTCTCCATGCACAATTTGTGCACTATAGTGTTCAGAGTAAAAGTATCCATCTTTAAACCTTTCCTCCCCATTTCATCAATCATCTTAAAAGCTTCTCCCAGATTTCCTGCTTTACAATAACCATTGATCATAGTATTATAAGTAAAACAGTCCAGTGAAAACCCAGTCTCTACCATCTTCACCACGACATAGCCAGCTTCATCCTTCTTACCTTCCTTACAGTACCACTTCACCATTATATTGTGAGTCACCGTGTTCGGCTTGACTCCCTTTCCCTTCATTTCCTCAACCAACTTGAATGCCTCCACACTCCCCCACCACTGAAAACACCCGTCAATCAGAGTATTGTAGGTAACCTCATCCGGCATTACCCTTAGGCTCTCCATATCATCCCTAAGGCTAATCGTCTCCTTGACCTTCCCCTTGTCGCACAAACCTGTCATGATTGTATTATAAGTCCAAATATCCGGTACCATGTCGTTTGCTCTCATCAACTCGACAACCTCGGCAGCCTCCTTCAACCACCTCAACTTACAAGAGCCATGAGCCAAGATATTATAGGTGTTCCTATTTAGGGAAATCCCGCTACCTTTCATCTCTAGCAAAACCTCCCTAACCTTACTCAATTGGCCCTTATGCATCAAGAATAGTATTGTAAGTGATATTATCAGGAGAACAAGTAAAATCAGTCATTTGGTTCATGAAGCTAAGAGCATTATTAGAATTATTATCAAGACAAAAATCATGGATCAAGATGTTGAAGGTGGTCGTGTTTGGGGTTATACCGAGCTTAAAAGAATCATTAAAGACTTGTTTGGAGAGGTGAATGGAGTGGGAGGAATGAAGGTGGCGGCAGACGAGGGAGGAGAGGAGGGAGTGGCAGGTGAGGAGGTTAGGTTTAATGCGGAGGCGCTTCATCTTGTTGAAGAGCTGAAAGGCGAGGTCGGGGTGGTCGGAGAGGGCGTAGGCAGAGAGGGAGGTGTCGAGGAGTGGCTGCGGGAGACGGAGGCGGCGGAGGAGGAGCTAGTGGAGGGAGTAGCGGGGGTGGTCGGAGGAGATGAAGTTGAGGAGGAGGGAGCGGGCGGAGGAGTAGTGGCGGTGGACGAGGAGGCCGGGGAGGAGGGGCTCAGGGGAGGAGGAGAGAGAAGGGTGGGGAGAGTGGCAGAAGATGTCGAAGAAGGAGAGGAGGGTGGCGGAGTGGGTGCGGTGGAGTTGGGTGGAGGAGAGGACGGCAAGCACCGTGGGGAGGGTAAGATTTTGGATTAAGAGTTTGAGCGCGGAGTGCGGGTCACGGTGGCTTGTGAGGATGGTGATCACCGTTTTCAGCAGCTGAACTTCCGATGAGGCTGCGTCGGTGGTGGTGGTCATTTTTATCGCATTAAGGTTTAGGGTGGTAATCAGCTAAATGGGGAAGGAAAAAAATACAAATGATGTCTGGTTCTAATAACCAAGCAATAAGCGGGAAAAAAAATCATGAGAACTAACCCGACAGATGTTGATGGAGTTGTCCACAGTATTGCATAAAAGCCATGCAGATTCATTGTAGGCAACCCAAACCTGTTATCCTACAAATAAATGAAATAATTAGGATACTCGAATAAGAAATACAGTTTGACATGCTTATTCCCTAATTAAGTAATGAAGAGGGTTTTTTTGAGTTTTTTTTTCCTTAAACATTTTGTCTTTAATCATCTTAAGATCACTTAATGGCATGAATCCAAACAGATCATTTTCAAAACTTCTGACACTAACAATGCTATAGTTCCTGACATGGTTAAAACTTAGGAAGTCTATTAGCCAGAGATCCAATATTAAATTGTGAAGGCAAATTTATTTTATTTTTTTATTTTTAGAAGCTTCACATTTTAATTTGGAGAGGAGGAAAAGGGGGAGGGAGATATAATCTTCTTATTGTATTGAGAATCAGTGAGAAAATCTCGAATAAGACACCCTTTTTCCTCCTAAATCTAATTCCACTCTCACATTTCTCTCCAAAACTCTGAACTATCTTCCAATAAACAGTTCAGGGTATTAATACATTTGAACAAATCTCTCTCTTTTCTGTTCTGTTACAAATTCATACACAATCTGCCGATTAGAGTGCCACCATTAGTCCACAAAGAAGGAAGTTGGCCCTAATTTAGACATCTGGTAAATCCAGTCGTACTGGTGCAACCACAACATCGATGTAGGAATCAGGTAATGTATTTTTTTCAGAGCTCATGACAATCACAGAGAAGACAAATAGGATGATATTCTAAGAATGAGAAAGTTCACGGTAAAATAATTACTTTCGCTCAAATTAGAGGCACCCTAAATCTTACCAAAAGGAGATGCAAGATTTAACGAAAAAATAAAAAATAAAACTTTGACAGACGCGATGTTAAAAATAGAAAAATTAAGTCAGCCATATAGAAGACAGTTAAAATAAAATGATCTGGTCAAACATGAAAAGCGGAATGCAGTATTTTTGTGGCTACACAAAATAAACTCAGACGGATTGACGATTGTATTTATGAACAAATAAGGTGAAATTCAGTACACGGACCATGCTGGGTAGGCAACAGATTGGATAAGAACCAAGGACCTTCTGATCCTTCAAGAAATCCCGCTAAAACAGAATGCACCTTATTCGAAATGGTAGTTTGCCCTTATTATCATTTAAAACAATAAAAAATAAGTGGACTCTGTTCAGATCCCCTAACATGTCTGTTGCACAATGGATTGCAGTGTGAGAATAGATCTATAATTTCTATTAAAGCAACACTCTGTTTGTGCAGATAATAAAGCATATAAAATATCTCTTGAGGACATGAATAACTTTCTCTAACCTTTAACTATGGATACCATCCATAAAAATTACCAGGGAAGAAAATATTGATTACACAGTCACACTTTACAAACGCCACAAAATCTAATATAATGTTGGAAAATTGGATACTTACATGAAATAATGGATCGCCATCACAGCAAAACTACCAATAAAATGGCTTCAACATGATGAACATCGGGAATCAAAATGCCAATTTGAATTTATTGTGTCAATCTGATAAGGAGGCCTTCGATATGCTTTTTTGCCTCTTCAATAGCCCATCCATTAACTTGAAATACGCGGATTTATGCAAACTAACTCCTTTCTGCTCTGATTCTTGAAATAGTTTCATTGCCTCTTTGTATTTCCCTTGAGTACAAAAATTAGTTATCTGTTCTGAGTAATCCATGTCGCCTGAACTAAGTATTTGTGAAGTGTCTTCACTTATCATATTTGGACTTGTCTCTAGGAGTTTTGACATGAATTTCTTTGCTTCCTCAGTTCTCCCAGCATGAGTAAGTGCACTAATGATGGCAGTATAAGTATATCGGTCCGGCCCCAATTTTTTCTTCTCCATCTCAGTCATGAGGTCAAATGCTTCATCAAGTTTCCCTTCTTTTCAAAGGACGGAAATCAACGTGTTGTACGTAACTACATCAACGGGCTTACCTTTAATGATCCATGTATTAAATAAATTAAAGGCCTTCTCGAACATACCATGTTTGCAAAGCCCTCAAAGAAGAATGTTACATGTAATAACATCAGGCTTGAATGAGTTCTCAACCATTCTGTTATAGAACAAGAATGCTTTCTCCAATGCTCCCTCCCAACAGAAACCATGAATAATTATGTTACACATAGCTTCATCGGGTGCCAAACCTTTATCTAAAAGCTCATTCAATTTATCTACAGCCTGATCAGTTTTTAAAGAATGGCACAACCTCCTAATTATAGTATTATAAGTAACAACACTAGGAATGATCCCCTTCTCCTTCATCTCATCCCAAAGCTTCATAGCTTTGTTTGTTTGATCATTTTTAAAGTATCCCATGATTAGAGTTCCGTAGGTTACCTCATCGATAATATAACCACGCTTTGTGGTCTTCACAGTCAACTCGTATGCCTCTTTGAGCAGCTTCTCCACGCACAATTTGTGCACTATAGTGTTCAGAGTAAAAGTATCCATCTTTAAACCTTTCCTCCCCATCTCATCCATCATCTTAAAAGCTTCTCCCAGATTTTCTGCTTTACAATAACCATTGATCATAGTATTATAAGTAAAACAGTCTGGTGAAAACCCACTCTCTACTATCTTTGCCACAATACAGTCGGCTTCTTCGATCTTACCTTCCTTATAGTACCACTTTACCATTATATTGTGAGTCACCGCGTTTGGCTTGACTCCCTTTCCCTTCATTTCCTCAACCAACTTGAATGCCTCCACACTCCCCCACCACTGAAAACACCCGTCAATCAGAGTATTGTAGGTAACCTCATCTGGCATCACCCTCAGACTCTCCAAATCATCCTTAAGGCTAATCGCCTCCTTGACCTTCCCTCGTCGCACAAACCCCTCATGATTGTATTATGAGTCCAAATATCCGGTACCATGTCGTTTGCTCTTATCAACTCGACAACCTCGGCAGCCTCCTTCAACTACCTCAACTTACAATAGCCATGAACCAAGATATTATAGGTGTTCCTATTTGGGAAAATCCTGCTACCTTTCATCTCTAGCAAAACCTCCCTAACCTTACTCAATTGGCCCTTATGCATCAAGAATAGTATTGTAAGTGATATTATCAGGAGAACAAGTAAAACCAATCATTTGGTTCATGAAGCTAAGAGCATTATTAAAATTATTATCAAGACAAGAACTATGGATCAAGATGTTGAAGGTGGTGGTGTTTGGGGTTATACCGAGCTTAAGGGAATCGTTAAAGACTTGTTTGGAGAGGTGAATGGAGTAGGGGGAATGAGGGTGGCGGCGGACGAGGGAGGAGAGGAGGGAGTGGCAGGTGAGGAGGTTGGGTTTAATGCGGAGGCGCTTCATCTTGTTGAAGAGCTGGAAGGCGAGGTCGGGGTGGTCGGAGAGGGCGTAGGCAGAGAGGGAGGTGTCGAGGAGTGGCTGCGGGAGACGGGGGCGGCGGAGGAGAAGCTGGTGGAGGGAGTGGCGGGGGTGGTCGGAGGAGATGAAGTTGAGGAGGAGGGAGCG
>NC_029785.2:126751901-126761832 GCF_000816755.2 Arachis ipaensis | reverse complement strand
GAAGAGAGAGAAGGGTGGGGAGAGTGGCAGAAGATGTGGAAGAAGGAGAAGAGGGTGGCAGAGTGGGTGCGGTGGAGTTGGGTGGAGGAGAGGACGGCAAGCACCGTGGGGAGGGTAAGATTTTGGATTAAAAGTTTGTGCGCGGATTGCGAGTTAGGGTGGCTGGTGAGGATGGTGGTCACCATTTTCAGCAGCTGAACTTCCGATGAGGCTGCGGCGGCTGCGTCGGTGGTGGTGGTCATTTTTATCGTATTAGGGTTTAGGGTGGTAATCAGCTAAACGGGGAAGGAAAAAAACACAAATGATGTCTGGTTCTAATGAGCAAGCAATAAGCGGGAAAAAAAATCATGAGAACTAACCCGACAGATGTTGATGGAGTTGTCCACAGTATTGCATAAAAGCCATGCAGATTCATTGTAGGCAACCCAAACCTGTTATCCTACAAATAAATGAAATAATTAGGATACTCGAATAAAAAATACACTTTAACATGCTTATTCCCTAATTAAGTAATGAAGGGGGTATTTTTGAGTTTTTTTTCCCTTAGACATTTTGTCTTTAATCATCTTAAGATCACTTAATGGCATGAATCCATACAGATCATTTTCAAAACTTCTGACACTAACAATGCTATAGTTCCTGACATGGTTAAAACTTAGGAAGTCTATTAGCCAGAGATCCAATATTAAATTGTGAAGGCAAATTTATTTTATTTTTTTATTTTTAGAAGCTTCACATTTTAATTTGGAGAGGAGGAAAAGGGGGAGGGGGATATAATCTTCTTATTGTATTGAGAATCAGTGAGAAAATCTCGAATAAGACACCCATTTTCCTCCTAAATCTAATTCCACTCTCACATTTCTCTCCAAAACTCTGAACTATCTTCCAATAAACAGTTCAGGGTATTAATACATTTGAACAAATCTCTCTCTTTTCTGTTCTGTTACAAATTCATACACAATCTGCCGATTAGAGTGCCACCATTAGTCCACAAAGAAGGAAGTTGGCCCTAATTTAGACATCTGGTAAATCCAGTCGTACTGGTGCAACCACAATATCGATGTAGGAATCAAGTAGTGTATTTTTTTCAGAGCTCATGACAATCACAGAGAAGACAAATAGGATGATATTCTAAGAATGAGAAATTTCATGGTAAAATAATTACTTTCGGTCAAATTAGAGGCACCTTAAATCTTACCACAAGGAGAAGCAAGATTTAACGAAAAAACAAAAAGTAAAACTTTGACAGACGCGATGTTAAAAATAGAAAAATTAAGTCAGCCATATATAAGACAGCTAAAATAAAATGATCCAGTCAAACATGAAAAGCGGAATGCAGTATTTTTATGGCTACACAAAATAAAATCAGACGGACTAACGATTGTATTTATGAAAAAACAAGGTGAATTTCAATACACGGACCATGCTGGGTAGGCAACAGATTGGATAAGAACCAAGGACCTTCTAATCCTTCAAGAAATCTCGCTAAAACAGAATGCACCTTATTCCAAATGGTTGTTTGCTCTTATTATCATTTAAAACAATAAAAAACAACTGGACTCTGTTCAGATCCCCTAACATGTCTGTTGCACAAAGGATTGCAGTGTGAGAATAGATCTATAATTTCTATTAAAGCAACACTCTATTTGTGCAGATAATAAAGCATATAAAACATCTCTTGAGGACATGAATAACTTTCTCTAACCTTTAACTATGGATACCATCCATAATAATTAACAGGGAAGAAAATATTGATTACACAGTCACAGTTTACAAACGCCACAAAATCTAATATAATGTTGGAAAAATGGATACTTACATGAAATAATGGATCGTCATCACAGCAAAACCACCAATAAAATGGGTTCAACATGATGAACATCAGGAATCTAAATGCTAGTTTGAATTTATTGTGTCAATCTATGCCAGGGCATCTTGGCTAGTTTTACTAGCCATTTTTTGTATGCTTTAGGTTGGTCTCATGCATTTTCTTAGGAAATAAGCCAGTATTTGGTTTAAAATGCATTCACTCCATGATTCAAGCAAACATTGTGAATTTTGAATGATTTCATGAGAATTATGGATGAATTGAATGATAAAATGGATGATGCATGATCCCATGATTAAGAGCAAGACTTTGATGCACTTTGTTTGATTAATTTCAGGTAACAAGAAGCAGAGAAGAGCCACGTTAGTGGCTACGTTAGTGCCACTAATGTGGCCATTAACGTTGAAGAAAAGAGAAGCCCCAATGTTAATGAGAACGTTAATGGCATTAACTTTGAAGAAGAAGAGCATGGAACGTTAGTGGTAAAAGTAAACACCACTAACGTTAGCGAAGGGCAAGAAGACCCACATTAGCTTCCACGTTAGTTACATTAACGTGGGAACTAACGTGGAAGGAAAGAAAAACGCCAACGTTAGTGGAAAAAGTGAACGCCAATAACGTTTGCGAAGCCAAGAAGACCCACGTTAGCTTCCACGTTAGTTACATTAACGTGGGAACTAACGTGGAAGGAAAGGGAAACGCCAACGTTAGTGAAAAAGGTGAACGCCACTAACGTTTGTGAAGCAAAGGAAGACCCACGTTAGTGGCCACGTTAGTTACACTAATGTGGACACTAACGTGGGCAAAAGTCCCATCTGGCAGCCCGACCATGCCATCTTCAAACAAGAATAACTTGAGCCACAAAGCTCCAAATGAGGTGATTCCAATGGCATTGGAAAGTAGAATTCCAGATCTTGCCAGGCATATATGGCACTACATGGTGGACACTAAATTTGAGGGAGAAATCCCGCCCCGAAAATGCAAAGATGAACATGGTATCAACCTGTAGTAAGGCCAGCTGACCTCTTCACCTTCCAAGAAGTGTAACTCGAGCTGTAAAGCTCGAAATGATGCGCTTTTAAAGGCGTTGGAAAGTAGACATCCAGGGCTTTCCAACAATATATAATAGTATGGGGTAAACATTAATTTTGAGCTCCAAAACCTGGCAATATTAAGCCCCTGATCGCTAACGTTATTGTGACTCGCTTTTTCTAGTAACGCTAGCGACTATGCCAACGACCCTGTCCCCTTCAAAGGAGCATAACTTGAGTTACAGAGATTCAATTAAGGTAATTCTAGTTGCTTTAGAAAGCTGACATTCAGAGCTTTCCAACGATATATAATACTTTATAGTGGGCATGAAATTGGAGTACAAACAAGAGGCATCTTTTAAGCCCCAAAAGCACCAACTGGGTAGCAAGTGTGACGTTAGCCACACTAACTTCAGCACTAACGCCACACTTGTAGCATTAGTGTGGCTAACGGAAGCAATAAAGCCAAGTCACCCTGGACCTCAATTTGATTCACTTCTCTTTCAAGGACCACCCAACCTCAAGGAAGCAAGCCCACAAGTGTTAACCAATTAAGGCCACAAGAAGCATCTAGAATAGAAATTTTCATTTAATTGTAATTTGCTTTTAATTTCATTTCATTTTGTACTTTAGGAGAGCCTATATAAAGGCCTTAGTTTTTACATTCAAGATTCACTGAATCCGGGGGGATTGAAGAAGGGTCTTCGGACTCCCTCCCCTCACACACTTTTCCTTCTCTTTCTTTTCTTTGTACTTTTCATTTATGAATTTTGAAGTTTTAATTTTAGTTTTAATCTTCATCTTTACTTTTCTGCACTTTTTTTCTTTTCTATTTTGGTAGAGCAATGATCAACTAACTCTTTTCATTGGGTTAGAGAGCTCTATTGTGATTCAATGGATCAATTGTAGTTCTTATTCTTCTTCTTCTTTCTTTTCTCTTGATTTTACTAGAGAGCTTTCGATCTTCATCCAATTGGGTAATTGTCTCGGAAGAGAAATTGCTCATACTTGGATTTCCTCTGAACCTTGGAAGAAGAATGAGGAAATCATGCTAGAAATGCTCTCTCACATTGGATTAGGTTCGGGGTTGGATGGATATTGTGACATTTAATCCTACCAATACTTTGATCTATGAATGTGTGTGGTATAATCAGTGACCAAACTTCATCTCTTCTCATGAGAAATTAAATCAAGGAATTGGGAAATTGTTCAAGCTTAGAGAGATTGGATTGCCAAGGAATTGGGATCCAATCACTTAAGATTGCCAAGGAGATCAATGAATGCAATGATTGAGGAAGAGATGAGAATAAACTTGATCCAGAGGATTGCAATATCTCTTGATCCCAATATTCATTTTCTTTTTAGTTCTTACATTTACTTTTCTTGCCATTTTACTTTTCTACACTTTATTGCTTTCTTTACTTTTATGCCATTTATATTTCCTTGTTACTTATCACTCCAATATGATCCGTCTAACTAGGATAATCAATTTACTATTGATTGCTTAATCCGTTAATCCCTGTGGATACGATCCCACTCCATTGTGGGTTATTACTTGACGACAATTCGGTATACTTGCCGAGGAAAATTTGTTGAGAGACAAGTTTCCGTGCATCATCAATCTGATAAGGAGGCCTTCGATATGCTTTTTCGCCTCTTCAATAGCCCATCCATTAACTTGAAACACGCAGATTTATGCAAACTAACTCCTTTCTGCTCTGATTCTTGAAATAGTTTCATTGCCTCTTTGTACTTCCCTTGAGTACAAAAATTAGTTACCTGTTCTGAGTAATCCATGTCGCCTGAAATAAGTATTTGTGAAGTGTCTTCACTTATCATATTTGGACTTGTCTCTAGGAGTTTTGACATGAATTTCTTTGCTTCCTCAGTTCTCCCAGCATGAGTAAGTGCACCAATGATGGCAATATAAGTATATCGGTCCGGCCCCAATTTTTTCTTCTCCATCTCAGTCATGAGGTCAAATGCTTCATCAAGTTTCCCTTCTTTGCAAAGGACAGGAATCAACGTGTTGTACGTAACTGCATCAACGGGCTTACCTTTGATGATCCATGTGTTAAATAAATTAAAGGCCTTCTCGAACATACCATGTTTGCAAAGCCGTCAAAGAAGAATGTTACATGTAATAACATCAGGCTTGAATGAGTTCTCAACCATTCTGTTATAGAACAAGAATGCTTTCTCCAATGCTCCCTCCCAACAGAAACCATGAATAATTATGTTACACGTAGCTTCATCGGGGCCAAACCTTTATCCAAAAGCTCATTCAATTTATCTACAGTCTGATCAGTTTTTAAAGAATGGCACAACCCCCCAATTATAGTATTGTAAGTGACAACACTAGAAATGATCCCCTTCTTCTTCATCTCATCCCAAAGCTTCAGAGCTTTGTTTGTTTGATCATTTTTAAAGTATCCCATGATTAGAGTTCCATAGGTTACCTCATCGAGAATATAACCTCACTTTGTGGTCTTCACAGTCAACTCGTATGCCTCTTTGAGCAGCTTCTCCACGCACAATTTGTGCACTATAGTGTTCAGAGTCAAAGTATCCATCTTTAAACCTTTCCTCCCCATTTCATCCATCATCTTAAAAGCTTCTCCCAGATTTCCTGCTTTACAATAACCATTGATCATAGTATTATAAGTAAAACAGTCCGGTGAAAACCCACTCTCTACCATCTTTGCCACGACACAGCCGGCTTCATCCATCCTACCTTACTTACAGTACCACTTCACCATTATATTGTGAGTCACCGCGTTCGGCTTGACTCCCTTTCCCTTCATTTCCTCAACCAACTTGAATGCCTCCACACTCCCCCACCACTGAAAACACCCGTCAATCAGAGTATTGTAGGTAACCTCATCCGGCATCACCCTCAGGCTCTCCATATCATCCCTAAGCCTAATCGCCACCTTAACCTTTCCCTCGTTGCACAAACTCCTCATGATTGTATTATAAGTCCAAATATCTGGTACCATGTCGTTTGCTCTCATCAACTCGACAACCTCGGCAGCCTCCTTCAACCACCTCAACTTACAATAGCCATGAACCAAGATATTATAGGTGTTCCTATTTGGGGAAACCCCGCTACCTTTCATCTCTAGCAAAACCTCCCTAACCTTACTCAATTGGCCCTTATGCATCAAGAATAGTATTGTAAGTGATATTATTAGGAGAACAAGTAAAATCAGTCATTTGGTTCATGAAGCTAAGAGCATTATTAAAATTATTATCAAGACAAGAACCATGGATCAAGATGTTGAAGGCGGTGGTGTTTGGGGTTATACCGAGCTTAAGGGAATCGTTAAAGACTTGTTTGGAAAGGTGAATAGTGTGGGAGGAATGAGGGTGGCGGCGGACGAGGGAGGAGATGAGAGGAGGGTGGCGGAGTGGGTGCGGTGGAGTTGGGTGGAGGAGAGGACGGAAAGCACCGTGGGGAGGGTGAGATTTTGTATTAAGAGTTTGAGCGCGGAGTGGGGGTCAGGGTGGCTGGTGAGGATGGTGGTCACCGTTTTCAGCAGCTGAGCTTCTGATGAGGCTGCGGCAGCTGCGTCGGTGGTGGTGGTCATTTTTATCGCATTAGGGTTTAGGGTGGTAATCAGCTAAATGGGGAAAGAAAAAAAACACAAATGATGTCTGGTTCTAATGACCAAGCAATAAGCGGGAAAAAAAATCATGAGAACTAACCCGACAGATGTTGATGGAGTTGTCCACAGTATTGCATAAAAGCCATGCAGATTCATTGTAGGCAACCCAAACCTGTTATCCTACAAATAAATGAAATAATTAGGATACTCGAATAAAAAATACACTTTAACATGCTTATTCCCTAATTAAGTAACGAAGGGGGTATTTTTGAGTTTTTTTCCCTTAGACATTTTGTCTTTAATCATCTTAAGATCACTTAATGGCATGAATGCAAACAGATTATTTTCAAAACTTCTGACACTAACAATGCTATAGTTTCTGACATGGTTAAAACTTAGGAAGTCTATTAGCTAGAGATCCAATATGTAATTGTGAAGGCAAATTTATCTTATATTTTTATTTTTAGAAGCTTCACATTTTAATTTGGAGCGGAGGAAAAGGGGAAGGGGGATATAATCTTCTTATTGTATTGAGAATCAGTGAAAAAGTCTCGAATAAGACACCCTTTTTCCTCCTAAATCTAAATCTACTATCACATTTCTCTCCAAAACTCTAAACTGTCTTCCAATAAACAGTTCAGGGTATTAATACATTTGAACAAATCTCTCTCTTTTCTATTCTGTTACAAATTTATACACAATCTGCCGATTAGAGTGCTACATTAGTCCACAAAGAAGGAAGTTGGCCCTAATTTAGACATCTAGTAAATCCTGTCGTACTGGTGCAACCACAACATTGATATAGGAATCAAATAGTGTATTTTTTTCAGAGCTCATGACAATCACAGAGAAGACAAATAGGATGATATTCTAAGAATGAGAAAGTTCACAGTAAAAGAATTAATTTCGCTCAAATTAGAGGCACCCTAAATCCTACCACAAGGAGAAGCAAGATTTAATGAAAAAACAAAAAGTAAAACTTTTGATAGACGCGATGTTAAAAATAGAAAAATTAATTCAACCATATAGAAGACAGCTAAAATAAAATGATCCAGTCAAACATGAAAAGCAGAATACAGTATTTTTGTGGCTACACAAAATAAAATCAGACAGAGTGACGATTGTATTTATGAACAAACAAGGTGAAATTCAGTACACAAACCATGCTGGGTAGGCAACAGATTGGATAAGAACCTAGGACCTTCTGATCCTTCAAGAAACCCTGCTAAAACAGAACGCACCTTATTCCCAATGGTAGTTTGCTATTATTATCATTTAAAACATTAAAAAACAAGTGGACTCTATTCAGACCCCTAACATGTCTGTTGCATAATGGATTGCAGTGTGAGAATAGATCTATAATTTCTATTAAAGCGACACACTGTTCGTGCAGATAATAAAGCATATAAAACATCTCTTGAGGACATGAATAACTTTCTCTAACCTTTAACTATGGATACCATCCATAATAATTACCAGGGAAAAAAATATTGATTACACAGTCACAGTTTACAAACGCCATAAAATCTAATATAATATTGGAAAATTGGATACATACATGAAATAATGGATCGTCATCACAGCAAAACCACCAATAAAATGGGTTCAACATCATGAATATCAGGAATCCAAATGCCAATTTGAATTTATTGTATCAATCTGATAAGGACTCCTTCGATATGCTTTTTCGTCTCTTCAATAGCACATCCATTAACATGAAATACGCAGATATATTCAAACTAACTCCTTTCTGCTCTGATTCTTGAAATAGTTTCATTGCCTCTTTGTACTTCCCTTGAGTACAAAAATTACTTATCTGTTCTGAGTAATCCATGTCGCCTGAACCAAGCATTTGTGAAGTGTCTTCACTTATCATATTTGGACATGACTCTAGGAGTTTTGACATGAATTTGTTTGCTTCCTCAGTTCTCCCAGCATGAGTAAGTGCACCAACGATGGCAGTATAAGTATATCGGTCCCGCTCCAATTTTTTCTTCTCCATCTCAATTATGAGGTCAAATGCTTCATCAAGTTTTCCTTCTTTGCAAAGGACGGAAATCAACGTGTTGTACGTAACTGCATCAACGGGCTTACATTTGATGATCCATGTGTTAAATAAATTAAAGGCCTTCTCGAACATACCATGTTTGCAAAGCCCTCGAAGAAGAATGTTACATGTAATAACATCAGACTTGAATGAGTTCTCAACCATTCTATTATAGAACAAGAATGAATTCTCCACTGCTCCCTCCCAGCAGAAACCATGAATAATTATGTTACACGTAGCTTCATCAGGGGCCAAACCTTTATCTAAAAGCTCATTCAATTTATCTACAGCCTGATCAGTTTTTAAAAAATGTAACAACCCCCCAATTATAGTATTATACGTGACAACACTAGGAATGATCCCCTTCTCCTTCATCTCATCCCAAAGCTTCAGAGCTTTGTTTGTTTGATCATTTTTAAAGTATCCCATGATTAGAGTTCCATAGGTTACCTCATCGAGAATATAACCTCGCTTTGCGGCCTTCACAGTCAACTCGTATGCCTCTTTGAGCAGCTTCTCCACGCACAATTTGTGCACTATAGTGTTCACAGTAAAAGTATCCATCTTTATACCTTTCCTCCCCATTTCATCCTTCATCATAAAAGCTTCTCCCAGATTTCCTGCTTTACAATAACCATTGATCATAGTATTATAAGTAAAACAGTCCGGTAAAAACCCACTCTCTACCATCTTTGCCACGACATAGCCGGCTTCATCCATCTTACCTTCCTTACAGTACCACTTCACCATTATATTGTGAGTCACCGCGTTCGGCTTGACTCCCTTTCCCTTCATTTTCTCAACCAACTTGAATGCCTCCACACTCCCCCGCCACTGAAAACACCCGTCAATCAGAGTATTGTAGGTAACCTCATCCGGCATCACCCTCAGGCTCTCCATATCATCCCTAAGGCTAATCGCCTCCTTGACCTTCCCCTCTTCGCACAAACCCCTCATGATTGTAGTATAAGTCCAAATATCCGGTACCATGTCGTTTGCTTTAATCAACTCGACAACCTCGGCAGCCTCCTTCAACCACCTCAACTTACAATAGCCATGAACCAAGATATTATAGGTGTTCCTATTTGGGGAAACCCCGTTATCTTTCATCTCTAGCAAAATCTCCCTAACCTTACTCAATTGGCCCTTATGCATCAAGAATAGTATTGTAAGTGATATTATCAGGAGAACAAGCAAAATCAGTCATTTGGTTTATGAAGCTAAGAGCATCATTAAAATTATTATCAAGACAAGAACCATGGATCAAGATGTTGAAGGTGGTGGTGTTTGGGGTTATACCGAGCTTAAGGGAATCGTTAAAGACTTGTTTGGAGAGGTGAATGGAGTGGGAGGAATGAGGGTGGCAGCAGACGAGGGAGGAGAGGAGGGAGTGGCAGGTGAGGAGGTTGGGTTTAAT
>NC_029785.2:126693825-126751159 GCF_000816755.2 Arachis ipaensis | reverse complement strand
CGGGAGGAGGGCGAGGAGGGGCTCAGGGGAGGAGGAGAGAGAAGGGTGGGGAGAGTGGCGAAGGATGTGGAAGAAGGAGAGGAGGGTGGCGGAGTGGGTGCGGTGGAGTTGGGTGGAGGAGAGGACGGAAAGCACCGTGGGGAGGGCGAAATTTTGGATTAAGGGTTTGAGCGCGGAGTGGGGTCAGGGTGGCTGGTGAGGATGGTGGTCACCGTTTTCAGCAACTGAGCTTCCGATGAGGCTGCGGCGGCTGCTGCGTCGTATTTTATACTAATAATATATTAAAATTATTTTATTTTCATGTTAAATTTTAATAAAAGATTAGCAGTAATATTCCAACTCAAATTTCAAATATTATTTAGTTGGACAACCTAGTATTCTAACAAATTTTAGTTGTCAAATTAATTTTTAACATTTTATTTTGTTATATATATTAATTTCAAATCAAATTTTGATAAAATGATAAATAAATCCATCTTTATTATTATTCTTATTTAATAAACACATAAAATTCTAAAATTTTAAAATTTATTTTTAGAGTAAAATTTTATATAGATCTTTGAGATTCAAATCATTACTCAGTGTGGTCTTTGAGATTTTAAATTTATCATTATAGTTTTTCATATATAACTCCGGACAATATAATAATCTTTGAGCAACTTTTTGATAATGTTTCAATAACTCCAGACACTACAATTGTCTTTGAGCATTTTTTGGATAAGGTGTTTGCTACGGTACGATGATAAATTCATACGTACCGATACATTTAAAATATGAAAAAATAATAACAAGCCACGTGGAATTTATTTTTCACATCAAAATTTAATTTTTATTTTTTTAAATATATATTATATCACCATTTTTATTAATACACCCATTTAATTAAATAAAAATAAAAAATATTTTTTATTTAATTTTATAAAAAGTCTTAAACATCCTTTTTTTATTTGATTAGACAAAAATATTCTTTTAAATTAACGAAATTTTAGAATTCAATTAATCCTAATTTTATAGTTTCAAATAATTTAAATAACAAAACAAAAACATATTAAAAAAATAAAAAATCAAAATTTCTTCATCTTCTCCAATTTCTTTAATCATTTGTGTTCCTTCTAAGCAAAACATATCAAAGAAACAATAAATCGATGGTTCTTTATCTTCTCCAATTACTTTGGCCCTCTAAAACAAAGTAGTAAAAATCTCAAATCAAAACCTTAGGTTCTTCGCTACGTTAATGTCTTTATTGACTTCAAGACCATGAAGTGAAAAGGTTGGACTACTTGAGAGTTAATAATTGAGATTGCATGCATTGTATCATCTTTAATTAATTCGTTCTGTTTCTATTATTTTCTATTTCCTTGTTATTTTTAATATAGTTATATATATAAACTTTATAGGAAAATAATTCAAATTTTGAATTTTAAATTTTTTCTTTTACAAAAGTTTACAAAATAATAATTCAATAAATAAGGCAGAAACCAAACAAGGATTTTATTAGATGTTGATATATATACTTTGAGAAACGGACAAATCGATTCTTAATTTTTTAGTCTGCACTTCTGTGGACATTTAAGTCTCTAAGGTTTTAAGAATACATTTAAGTTTTTTATTTTTTCAAAATTTGGACACATCGATCCCTAAGGCTAATTTGTTTTATTTTAAAAATTCTCCTACATGTATATTCATATCGACCAGGTCAGTACAACGAGAATTACGTTTAATTTTTCTATTAGATCTGACAGATCCAAGTGAACATAAGAGATCGATATATCCAAATTTAAAAAAAGTCAGTAACTTAAATATATTTTCAAATTTTAATATATTTAAATGTCCATATATCAAAATATCAAGGATCTATTTCTCCTTTTCTCTTATTCTTTTGATGGTCATCGTGTATGTCAAACCATGTCATGATTCCATTCCTAGAATCAACACGATCTAATAAAGGGAGAAAAATTATAAAGTAATAAAATAAAAAGTTAATCACTTGTAATTTTTATTATGTATGAGTTTTATTATTTTAATTTAAAGGTAACTAAATTTTTATTTTTTTACTTTAAAAAAGAGTGTGATTTATATATTATTATATAGAGATATTTCAATTTAGTTTAATTTTCGTGCATATATAGTAGTTTTCAATTACAACTGTGATATGTTCCCAAAATGTCAACATATAATGACTTTTGAATCCTTCACAAGACAATATTAAAGACTCACGACCGCGTCCATGTCTAACACAATATATATTTTTATTTTTAGTGTATACGCAACATATATTTGTAATAATGGATTTATAGTTGATGAACATGTTGATTGTATAATTTAGGATGCTATTGATTGTTAATTACAAACCTAAATATAATTCACGAGTCATGCATACTTTAATGGGCCGGGTAATATACTAATATATATACCCCAAGCAAGTATATATAGATATATAGTGGAGATGTAACTAACTATACATACATAATAAATCTGAATGTTTTGGTGGCCATTGATAACATGCCACTAATACATACCAACTATAGGGTATAGGGGGAGTCACATTCTTCAGCATATAGAATCATTGCCATTCTGAAAACTATAACAAATTCAAGAAATTCACACAAAGATCCCATTATACATATGGATACATCTATCAAGACTAAGATTAACTGCTCCGCTAGGAAAATAATAAAAAATCTAAATAATGTAAATAATGGATTTTAAATTTAGTCCAACATAAAAAAAAATAAGAAATTTTTTAAAAAAAATTCATCAACACACCCTCTTTTTCTTCAAATCGTCTGCTATCCCACTCTCATTAATTATCCCATTTCTTTGGTGTTAGAAGCTCTCTCATCGGTCATCATCGTTTATCTCTGTAGCCCTTTTTCCCATCATCGTCGTGGAATCGTCATCAAACAACTATTCATATAGTTATTAAAATAATCATCCGACTACCTAGTAAAATGATTATCCAACATTTGTTAATTGTATATACTTAAACTGAATCGAATAAAATAACCATCCAATTAAGAATTAAAATACCATCTGCATACCTAGTAAATTGAACATCCAGCACATTTGCGGAGTGAAAAGAGTCGACAGCGATGCATAGAGGCAGGGGAGGAGATCCGGCGACGGAGCAGCCACGCAACGACAACTTCGGTTAGACGAGGTTGCGAATCTGCTCCGTGGACTTCGAACCCAAACGCGCAGCGGTCAGAGATGGAAGAGGAGGAGGAGTCGAATCAGTGGGAAGAAGAGTGGCGTCGATGAGGTGCAGCACAACAACAACAACGGCGCATTGGGGAGGACAGATGACGAGGATAATGTGCGTCTCGAATAGCGCAACAGGAGGCAGCGACCTGCGGTGGGACCTACACGGTCGGCGACATGTGGGCAGCGGTAATAAGGACGCACGGGCCTGCTGCGGCCCCGTTGCTACGGTGCGTAAGCGAAACGCGGAGAGGCTAGGCGTTGTCGGCTGGGCGGTGTCGGATCGGACAGCACAGAAGTGCAGCGGCGCCGAGGTGACTCTACGGACCAGAGATCGCAAATGGAGAATGAGAGGTTAGCATAATATTAGGAGTAACTGTGCCAATTATAATTTGGTTTAATTACAAATTCTTATTTTTAAAATTTTAAAATTTAAAATTTAAAATAATTAATTAATAATCTGATTTATGATTTTAAAATTAATTTCTTTTTTTATTCCATTATTCATATTTTTATTATTCTTCTATACTTTTTCTGAGACTAAAAAGTAAGTCATGTATGTGAGGCTGCAAATAACATAGAAAATTATAAGAAAGAAGCTAACAAGGCATTACTTTTTGTTGCACGCAGTCAATGTAAAAGTTCATTTTCAGTTTCAAGAGTACTACTATAATTATTCCATCAGGACTTAGAAATAATAATCAACTAATTAATTTCGAGTGACGTTAGGATTTCAACTAAAATGCCGTACTAAGGGGGAAGCATCACTTGACTAGTGTATATATATATATATAGCTTAGTGGATGAACTTGAAAAAAAATAAAATAAAATAAAATCTGGTAGTACGAGAATTAAAATGATCAAAACAAGACAAAGTATTTTAAGAAATGTTTAGCAAGAGTACATAGATTGCGTAAATGGATTGTGTCACGAAATTAGCTAAAAGTTAAGGAACACTTTAATTTGTCGAGTCTATCTGAGTTGATACAAGAAATATACCTATGTGAGAAATGTTTTGTTTTTGTATACTGATGCGAACTGAAATACAAACACTTCAATCCATGTAGATTTTAAAGTTTATTATTAATGAGTTAATTTGTTCATTTTGAACGAAAAAAAGAGAACTATTATTTGAATGTTTTAAAAGTTTCTAGACAAAAGAGCACATAACATAGTGTAAAATTGAAGGGTGTAAATTAACTTAAAAAATATATTTATTTTATTCAAATATAATATTTAATCTTTTTATATTTTATAATATCAAATATTATTTATATATTATTAACAAATTGAATTTATATTTCAATGATACTAAATATTTGGGCGGATGTATATATATTATACGAATATTCATATTAAAAATTAAGAGTGTTAGTTGGACAGATAAAATTATCCTATCACTAAATTTGATGTTATTCTGTATGTAGGTTGAATTGCTAATCTATAGCGACTGAAATACAGCGAGTTGGATATCCACAGATGTAAATAGTGCTATCAGCTCCTTATCGATGCATTATTTTTTTTTTGTTGTAGGTGGTGAATGTATGTGTTTATTTTTAAGTGCTTTACTATTTACTTGAAATCATAAGCTTGGAGAATCTTTGAGATGGCTGGATTAATTTAATTTGCACATTGAAAAGTTAGCAGAGGATAGCATACGTTTCGATAATATTTTTTTTGACAATGTAAAGAGGTAGCATTCGTTCATGAATAGGACGCATGATATCTGAATAGGCCAAATTACATATAAACGGAAGTGTATCTTCTATCAGTCTTTATAATTGAAAAAAAAAATAACGAATATTTTATATACTTTAATTTTAAATATTTAGATTTCTAACCTTACTTTATAAATAAAAAAAAATTAATTTACTTAACTCCAATTTTTGTTAAATTAACATTTAAATGAAAATAATTTAAAAATTGTATTTAGAAGGTATTTTTGAGATAAATACTCTATATTTAATTTGGTTTTCAATTATTATTCTATTTTTATTTATTTTATAAAATTACATTATTATCCCTATTTTTATTTAAATTTCCTAATCTACCCCCACACCACCCCAAACCCTAACACTACACTCACCTCACCCCACTCACCCCCACTCACCGTCACAGACTAACGCGCACACACACGCTTTGGAAAAGAAAGAAAGAAAGGAAAGAAAGAAAGAAAAGAAGAAAGAGAGAGGGAAACGAGGAACCGAGAGGGAGGGGGCGCCGAGGATGAAGGAACGCTAGGAGAGGTGGAGCTCGCCGCCACCATCGCATCAGCGCCTCGCCGCCGTCATACTCGCAGGCATGGAAGAAGCCCTTCACTGCCGCTGCTGCTCGTGAAGCCGACGCCGTCGCGGGTTAGAACTGGGGCGAGAGAGAAGGTCGCGAAGGAGGAGAGAACCGCGCCGTCCAGTCGCCGTCTGTGAAGCCTGGGTCGCCGTCCACGCTCGCCGCCGCCGTTTGTCCTCCCCACTGCCAGACGCCGTCGCCGTTTGTGAAGAAGAGAGGGAGCTCACCTTGCCTTCAGGTCCGCCACCAGATCCGCCGTTGGAGTCCCGAACAGAGGACGAGAGAGAGAACCGTCGCGGAGCTGCCGTCGCCGCCGTGTTGCTGGCTCCGCCATCATTATGCTCGCGCTCTGCTGTGTCGCCGGAGCTCCACGCCGCCGTTGCTGCCGCTAAGAACCGCCACTGAAGTCCTTTTTCCCTGGGTAAGCCTTATCGTCTCTGAACCTTCGAAATCAGTTTTCCGTCATAGCCTATTAGAGTAACTGAGATGATGGTAATGTAGGGCCGAGTTGTGGTTCTTGCATGCTGAGTTCAGTACCCGTGCATGCGACATCAAGTTGCTGCGTCGTCAACGGAGTCGCCGCCGTTCCGTTTTTCCGGATACTCGTAGGTTCAGTAAGCCTTTCCCTGTTCCGATTTTTAGTCACTATTCTGTGATATATGTTTAAGGTCCTTGCAACGTTAATGTTTTAGGTTGAGTTCGGTTCTTACGTGCCGTGGTTAAAGTTGCTGTGTTTGCTGTGAAAGAGATTAGGGCTGAGGTCTAAGTTGTCGTTGATTTTGGGCTGAGCAAAAAGAGTTCAGTTGACACGTGTGGGTTATGGTTTTGCTTATCGAGGTAGGGGCTTTTTTTCAAAGAACTTAATTTCATGATTTGGAGATGTTATAAATGGATATTAATGTGATAAATGTACTTTTAGTGGTTGTATAAGCCTTATGTATTGCTGGGCTGTTTTGGGATGAACGTGTTTGTGGTTTGATTGGATTGTGGTTTGATTTGGTTATATAGTTGGTTGCTGAAATATTTTCTTACAATTTTGGAAAAGGAGTTTGGTTCATTGAAAATGGATTGAGTCTGGATTTGATTTCTTGAATTATGAAAAGGATATGAATTTTCGAAATTAGTCTGGTTTTAAACTGATTTGGTTTTGAACCTGTGGAAGGGGTTGTATAATGGTTTGGTTGGGACCCGAAATGGGTGGCAAAGTCCAAGTTTTAGGGGAGATACTGCCGAATTTTTATAAAAAATTTAGATTCTGTTTTAAAATGTGATTTAGAAAAGGATTGGGATTTGAGAGGTTCTACGAATTGGTTCTTAATTTATTAAGAAATTGGTGTTTCGAGTTTAAGCTGTTTAATAAAAATTTATGTTTCCCGATTGATTTAAATATGAAGGGGCCTATGTTTTGAAGTTTGATTAAAGAAGTACTTTTGGAAGAGTTTTAGTGGATTTTAAAAGAAGTTGAACTTTGATTAATTATGTTTGTTTTGCTTTTGAAGTATTCTTTAAATTTTGACTTAACAAGACTAAACAACTCCGAGCTTTGGAAAGGTTTCCGATTTACAAACGAAATGAAACTGGCTTTGAAGCATAAATAAGTTGGTTTTGAAAGTGGCTCGGAACTTTTGGCCTACATGCCTTGGTTTTGGTTTTAAGTCTCCATTTTAAATGATTTCAATTTGAGTAATTATGATTCTGAGGATTTCTAAAGAGTTTGAGAAGTGAGGCAGGTTATTCTTCCCTAAAGTCTTGTGTCTTCTCAAAGAAAGTTCCATTTTAAGGTGATGATTGAAATTCTCTTGGAAGTTTTGTAAAATGTTATATTAAGCGATTACGATTTGAAAAGGAATTGATTTTGAGGGAAGTTGAATTATGAGTTTGAAGAGATTTGAGAAATAAAAAGTGACTTATGGCTTGAATAATGATTGGTTTGATATGAATTGCTAATGAAATGCGGAAATGATGATGGATGAATGATTATGAATAAACATATGTGGCTTTCGCACGTTTATCTGAGATACGAGTTCCCTGGGTAAAGAACCGTGGTTTGCCACCACGTGTTCCAGGTTGGGTCTCGATACTCTGTTGACCCTACGTCGTAAGGGTGACCGGGCACGTATAAATTCCCGGGTATGGATAGCTCCCAGTGAGTGATTTGAATGATATATGAATGTAAAATCTATGTATAGACTTATGGGGATGCGCGACAGGGGACGGTCTAAGGACAATTCAGACTTGTCGGGTTGGTTGGATAACTGACAGATGAGCCTCATTAGCCATAGGACAGGCATGCATCATATGCATTTGTATGCTTTGTTTGGGTTTGCACTTGTTTGGGTTTGCCTAATTGCTAAACTGTTCTTAACTGCTACTTGAACTATTTGCTGTAATTGCTACCTACTTGTGCTTTCCTTGTCTGTCTTGCCTGTGTTTGTCCTGATGTGCTACATTTGAGAATGAACTTTGGTGCTGAATTAATGATTGTGTTGTTGATTGCGTGATTGGTTTCTGATTGAGATTTTCTATTAAGAAAGGAACGGTTTCGGATTTCTGAAAGATTAAACGTTGTTTCTTTGAAGAAGTTTTGAACGTTTACTTATTGGTTTTTAAAAGATTCATAAGGCAATGATAATCACTGAGCTTGAAAATAGTTTTCTTATTAAATATCTTCTTATGACAACTTTGAAACTCTGTGGTGAGACCGTGTGGTTAGGTTCTCACCCCTCTACAGCTTTACCTTTTCAGGAACCGGAAGAAGAAGCATTAAGAGGAGTTATACTGCGTTTGGTTTATATGTTGTTGAATTAATTAGATTATTCTCTTCCCTCGTCTTTGTTATTACAATTTTGTAAGAGGGATAGGAGTTGTATGTTTTATGTATATTATATTATATGATATTATGTAAGAAGTCTTGTATTTGAATCTATGTGTTTGTTTTTTTAAGATAAATTTTTATTTTCGGTTTTAAAAGTAATCAGCGATACGGTTTGTAATATTTCTTGCTATTAGAGTGGCGCAGCCGGAAGCGTGACTTTCTGGTAGTGAGAGTGTTACAGATAGCATACGTTTCAATAATATTTTTTTTTGACAATGTAAAGAGGTAGCATTCGTTCATGAATAGGGCGCATAATATCTGAATAGGCCAAATTACATATAAACGGAAGTGCATCTTCCATCCACACTGTATTTGAATTAGTAAGAGTCATTTGAGTCAATTCATAATTTTTGCAAAAGAATTTAAGATGAGTTAATTTGTCTAGATAGCAAGAGAATTTAGTATAGTAAAAGAGAAAGGGGTTAAAGATGAGATGAGAAAAGAAGCAAAGATATACAAAAATCATTGAATGAGGGAGCAACTTGGAGGGAGAGTATAACAGAGACACTCCAAGAAAACTAACTTGTTGCATAATTTCTACTCACTCAATTAACTAGGTTTAGTTGCTCTAATCTCTATATACAAAGAAGTGAAGTCGTAATTAACTCAGTAATTAGCTTGCTAAGTTTGGCAACTTGGCTGATCAGTAACATGCCCCCTCAAGCTAGAATGTCTTGGCATGTAAAAGTCAAGAATTCGAAGCTTGGAAGTGCACGAGCGAAAGGGAGCTGGAGCTAAGGGCTTGGTGAGGAAGTTAGCGACTTGTTCAGCCGACGAGACAGATAGCAAATGGATTACACCTTCAAGAAGCTTGTCACGGATGATGTGGCAATTGATTTTAATATTTTTGTCCGCTCATGAAAGATTAAGTTAGCTGCAATGTGTCTGGAAGATTGGCTATCACTGTAGACTGGGGTTGTTTGTGGGTGAGGGATCTTTATATTGGTGAGTAAATTTCGTAGCCATTGAACTTCTCTTGTGGCTTTGGCTAAGGCTCTATATTCTGCTTTTGAGGAGGAGTTGGAGACTGTTTGTTGCTTCTTGCTTTTTTTTTATTTTACTTTTTTTTGGACGAAAGACTGTTATGTCTAATGGAGAAAAATGTTAGAAATTGATCTGTATATTAATTTTTTTTGGAGACTAAAATATCTGTTTTTAAAATTCTTGGAGACTAATATAAGTAATTATTCTGCCAAAAAATGAACTAAAAACTAATTTGTCTGTCAGAATAAAATTATGAAGATGTTTTTGTGTAAATTTTTTGGGAGACTAAAATATCTGCTTTTAAAATTGGGAATCGATTTGGATAATTACTCCAACTTTTTTAATATCAATCTTAGTAGATCCTCAGTTCCCCTTTCTTATTAAGGGGTCTCAGGTTCGAGTCTCATGTAGTACAAGCTTGACCCAAAAAAAAAGGATATAGTGTGTGTGGGTGTAGTGTGTGTGAGTGTGTAACCTAGGATTTGGGGGTTGTCCAATCCATTGACCCAAAAAAAAAAGTCATCAATGGTTTCTGGTTCTTCCTGCCAGCATTGGTTTTCATTGCTCAACCAAAACTTAATGCTCTTAATTGAGCATGTGTAACAAGAATGAAGTACAGATCATGATGCATAAATTACAAAGATAGAATTCTTTGATCTTTCACATAATCATGTATAACCTCTTCATTCTATGTTCTTGTGCTTTACCCTATGAATATCAATGGAAGTAAATACGAGAATCTATGGACATATTTTCAAGGACAAAACAAGATGGACCTTACTTGCCTTTTAGCTCATAACCACCATTGCTATGTCACCTCATAAAGACAAACAAGGGCCCTTAATTTGCTTTCTGGCCTGCTGTTCAAAATTACTAAAGTTCTAAGCAAACTATGATCTGTAAAGTGGTAGTATAACATTGGATAAGATGACCCTTGATACTTCTGCTAACTCTTATGGCAAAGTGATCGGTGGGCAGTGGCGGCGATAAAATTATCTGCTGCTGTACCATATCCAACTAACTTCTCAACAAAAAGTATTCTCCTAAAAAAATCAAACTTCAAAATATACAAGTTGTATACACTTCCTTGTCACATGTTAAACAAGGTAGCTAGACAGAGGACCTTGGCTGAGATATCCGGAACAGCTGCCAAGCGATGTAGGACCAAGCGGTAGCACTGATTCAAACAGTAAATTACTGTCATTCGCCAGAGTAAATTGCCAGAATTGTTAGTTATACATTATTATGCAACTCAAGGTTGGAGCAGTCTCAACTTTTAGTTCACAACTTAGATACATAATTGCCAGAAAGAACTAAAAGAAAATGAAGATCTTCAACTATAAAAGGTTTTTACTGATCAAATTATTATAAGAGGCCCAAAAATACAATTATTATTTACTGAGGCATGATCCTAAAGATCATAAAAAACAAAAGATATAACCCTTTTTCCATATGAATGCTGACAGGATTGTCCTATAGTTTGGTCCATGCACTCAAATAGGTCCTTGTCCTAGTTTGGACTAGATCCTAATTCATTTATAAAACATGTTAGACACCCAGGTTACCACTTTTTACAAAGCGTCAAAGCCTTTTTTAGGCTTTTGCATACCAACTTGTATAACTAAACAATGCATACTATATTAGTGTTCTTATACTCATATATAATGCATTATTTATTTGATTTAGAAAGTTAAATGTTGAAATTGTAAATTTGTTTGAAGGTCCTAGATCTTTTAATAGAATTTTAGGTCAATACCTGATCTTAAAAATGATCACCCTAGGCTTTAAAAAAGGACCTATATTAAGCATATAGGCAAGGCCTAAGCCATCTATTTGAAATCAAGAGGCCTGTTTAAGACAACCTAGCTTATTTTCACCCCTTGGATAGAATTCTTTTTTTTTTTTTTTGGGTTCGGTAATAAAAAGTGAGGTGAAAAAAAGAGAGAAAACTATAAGAAAGATTGAAGATAAAAGGATGCAACCTTTTAAAAACACATTTACTTTTGCAGGAAAGACCTTGATTTCATAAACACTGAAAAGAAAAAGCCAAATAAAAGATGGAGAGAGACAATGCATTTCTTTAACCATACATAATACATTACTTTTGGAGGAAGGACCAAATTTTGATATCCTCATATTAGAGACTCAGAGTATAATTGAAAAAAAAATGAAAGTGATTGAGTGTGATTTTTTTCACCTACCCCCAACCACCCAGCCCCTACTGAAGAAGGAAAAAAACACAAATGATGTCTGGTTCTAATCACCAAGCAATAAGCGGGAAAAGAAAATCATGAGAACTAATCCGACAGATGTTTGCATAAAAGCCATGCAGATTCATTGTAGGCAACCCAAACCTGTTATCCTACAAATAAATGAAATAATTAGGATACTCGAATAAAAAATAAACTTTAACATGCTTATTCCCTAATTAAGTAATGAAGAGGGTTTTTTTGAGTTTTTTTTCCCTTAAACATTTTGTCTTTAATCATCTTAAGATCACTTAATGGCATGAATCCAAACAGATCATTTTCAAAACTTCTGACACTAACAATGCTATAGTTCCTGACATGGTTAAAACTTAGGAAGTCTATTAGCCAGAGATCCAATATGTAATTGTGAAGGCAAATTTATCTTATATTTTTATTTTTAGAAGCTTCACATTTTAATTTGGAGAGGCGGAAAAGGGGGAGGGGGGATATAATCTTCTTATTGTATTGAGAATCAGTGAGAAAGTCTCGAATAAGACACCCTTTTTCCTCCTAAATCTAATTCCACTATCACATTTCTCTCCAAAACTCTAAACTATCTTCCAATAAAGAGTTCAGGGTATTAATACATTTGAACAAATCTCTCTCTTTTCTGTTTTGTTACAAATTCAGACACAACTCTGCCGATTAGAGTGCCACCATTAGTCCACAAAGAAGGAAGTTGGCCCTAATTTAGACATCTGGTAAATCCAGTCGTACTGGTGCAACCACAACATCGATGTAGGAATCAAGTAGTGTATTTTTTCAGAGCTCATGATAATCACAGAGAAGATAAATAGGATGATATTCTAAGAATGAAAAGGTTCACGGTAAAATAATTACTTTCGCTCAAATTAGAGGCACCCTAAATCTTACCACAAGGAGAAGCAAGATTTAACGAAAAAATAAAAAGTAAAACTTTGATAGACGCGATGTTAAAAATAGAAAAATTAAGTCAACCATATAGAAGACAGCTAAAATAAAATGATCCAGTCAAACATGAAAAGCGGAATGCAGTATTTTTGTGGCTACACAAAATAAAATCAGACGGACTGACGATTGTATTTATGAACAAATTAGGTGAAACTCAGTACACGGACCAGGCTGGGTAGGCAACAGATTGGATAAGAACCAAGGACCTTCTGATCCTTCAAGAAATCCCGCTAAAACAGAATGCACCTTATTCCAAATGGTAGTTTGCTCTTATTATCATTTAAAACAATAAAAAATAAGTGGACTCTGTTCAGATCCCCTAACATGTCGGTTGCACAATAGATTGCAGTGTGAGAATAGATCTATAATTTCTATTAAAGAACCACTCTGTTTGTGCAGATAATAAAGCATATAAAACATCTCTTGAGGACATAAATAACTTTCTCTAACCTTTAACTATGGATACCATCCATAATAATTACCAGGGAAGAAAATATTGATTATACAGTCACAGTTTACAAACGCCACAAAATCTAATATAATGTTGGAAAATTGGATACTTACATGGAATAATGGATCGTCATCACAGCAAAACCACCAATAAAATGGGTTCAACATGGTGAACATCAGGAATCTAAATGCCAATTTGAATTAATTGTGTCAATCTGATAAGGAGGTCTTCGATATGATTTTTCGCTTCTTCAATAGCCCATCCATTAACTTGAAATATGCAGATTTATGCAAACTAACTCCTTTCTGCTCTGATTCTTGAAATAGTTTCATTGCCTCTTTGTACTTCCCTTGAGTACAAAAGTCAGTTATCTGTTCTGAGTAATTCATGTCGCCTGAACCAAGCATTTGTGAAGTGTCTTCACTTATCATATTTGGACTTGTCTCTAGGAGTTTTGACATGAATTTCTTTGCTTCCTCAGTTCTCCTAGCATTAGTAAGTGCACCAATGATGACAGTATAAGTATATTGGTCCGGCCCTAATTTTTTCTTCTCCATCTCAGTCATGAGGTCAAATACTTCATCAAGTTTCCCTTCTTTGCAAAGGACGAAAATCAACGTGTTGTACGTAACTGCATCAACGGGCTTACCTTTAATGATCCATGTGTTAAACAAATTAAAGGCATTCTCGAACATACCATGTTTGCAAAGCCCTCGAAGAAGAATGTTACATGTAATAACATCAGGCTTGAATGAGTTCTCAACCATTCTGTTATAGAACAAGAATGCTTTCTCCAATGCTCCCTCCCAACAGAAATCATGAATAATTATGTTACACGTAGCTTCATCGGGGGTCAAACCTTTATATAAAATCTCATTCAATTTATCTACAGCCTGATCAGTTTTTAAAGAATGACACAACCCCTCAATTATAGTATTATAAGTGACAACACTAGGAATGATCCCCTTCTCCTTCATCTCATCCCAAAGCTTCAGAGCTTTGTTTGTTTGATCATTTTTAAAGTATCCCATGATTAGAGTTCCATAGGTTACCTCATCGAGAATATAACCTCGCTTTGCGGCCTTCACAGTCAACTCGTATGCCTCTTTGAGCAGCTTCTCCACGCACAATTTGTTCACTATAGTGTTCAGAGTAAAAGTATCCATCTTTAAACCTTTCCTCCCCATTTCATCCATCATCTTAAAAGCTTCTCCTAGATTTCCTGCTTTACAATAACCATTGATCATAGTATTATAAGTAAAACAGTCCGGTGAAAACCCACTCTCTACCATCTTTGCCACGACATAGCCAGCTTCATCCATCTTACCTTCCTTACAGTACCACTTCACTATTATATTGTGAGTCACCGCATTTGGCTTGACTCCCTTTCCCTTCATTTCCTCAACTAACTTGAATGCCTCCACACTCCCCCGCCACTGAAAACACCGGTCAATCAGAGTATTGTAGGTAACCTCATCCGGCATCACCCTCAAGCACTCCATATCATCCCTATGGCTAATCGCCTTCTTTACCTTCCCCTCGTCGCACAAACCCCTCATGATTGTATTATAAGTCCAAATATCCGGTACCATGTCATTTGCTCTTATCAACTTGATAACCTCGGTAGCCTCCTTCAACCACCTCAACTTACAATAGCCATGAACCAAGATATTATAGGTGTTCCTATTTGGAGAAACCCCGCTACCTTTCATCTCTAGCAAAATCTCCCTAACCTTACTCAATTGGCCCTTATGCATCAAGAATATTATTGTAAGTGATATTATCAGAAGAACAAGCAAAATCAGTCATTTGGTTCAAGAAGCTAGAGCATCATTAAAATTATTATCAAGACAAGAACCATGCATCAAGATGTTGAAGGTGGTGGTGTTTGGGGTTATACCGAGCTTAAGGGAATCGTTAGAGAGAAGGGTGGGGAGAGTGGCGAAGGATGTGGAACAAGGAGAGGAGGGTGGCGGAGTTGGTGCGGTGGAGTTGGGTGGAGGAGAGGACGGAAAGCACCGTGGGGAGGGTGAGATTTTGGATTAAGGGTTTGAGCGCGGAGTGGGGGTCAGGGTGGCTGGTGAGGATGGAGGTTACCGTTTTCAGCAACTGAGCTTTCGATAAGGCTGCGGTGGTTGCTGCGTCGGTGGTGGTGGTCATTTTTATCGCATTAGGGTTTAGGGTGGTAATCAGTTAAACGGGAAAGGAGCTGCTTCCCTTATTTTATTTTTTCAATTTAATTTTTTTTATTTTATTACTTTATATCTTAAAAATAGAAAAATTAAGTCAACCATATAGAAGACAGCTAGAATAAAATGATCCAGTCAAACATGAAAAGCAGAATACAGTAGTTTTATCGCTACAAAAAATAAAATCAGACGGACTGATGATTGTATTTATGAACAAACAAGGTGAAATTCAATATACGGACCATGCTGGGTAGGCAACAGATTGAATAAGAACCAAGGGCCTTCTGATCCTTCAAGAAATCCTGCTAAAACAGAATGCACCTTATTCCAAATGGTAGTTTGCTCTTATTATCATTTAAAACAATAAAAAACAACTGGACTCTGTTCAGATCCCCTAACATATCTGTTGCACAAAGGATTGCAGCGTGAGAATAGATCTATAATTTCTATTAAAGCAACACTCTGTTTGTGCATATAATAAAGCATATAAAACATCTCTTGAGGACATCAATAACTTTCTCTAACTTTTAACTATGGATACCATCCATAATAATTACTAGGGAAAAAATATTGATTACCCAGTCACAGTTTACAAACGCCACAAAATCTAATATAATGTTGGAAAATTGGATACTTACATGAAATAATAGATCGTCATCACAGCAAAACCACCAATAAAATGGGTTCAACATGGTGAACATCAGGAATTTAAATGCCAATTTAAATTTATTGTGTCAATCTGATAAGGAGGCCTTCGATATGCTTTTTCGCCTCTTCAATAGCCCATCCATTAACTTGAAATATGCAGATTTATGCAAACTAACTCCTTTTTACTCTGATTCTTGAAATAGTTTCATTGCCTCTTTGTACTTCCTTTGAGTACAAAATTAGTTATCTGTGCTGAGTAATCCATGTCGCCTGAACCAAGCATTTCTGAAGTGTCTTCACTTATCATATTTGGACTTGTCTCTAGGAGTTTTGACATGAATTTCTTTGCTTCCTCAATTCTCCCAGCATGAGTAAGTGCACCAATGATGGCAGTATAAGTATATCGGTCCGGCACCAATTTTTTTCTTCTCCATTTCATTCATGAGGTCAAATGCTTCATCAAGTTTCCCTTCTTTGCAAAGGACAGAAATCAACGTGTTGTACGTAACTACATCAGTGGGCTTACCTTTAATGATCCATGTGTTAAATAAATTAAAGGCCTTCTCGAACATACCATGTTTGCAAAGCCCTCGAAGAAGAATGTTACATGTAATAACATCAGGCTTGAATGAGTTCTCAACTATTCTGTTATAGAACAAGAATGCTTTCTCCACTGCTCCCTCCCAGCAAAAGCCAGGAATAATTATGTTACACGTAGCTTCATCGGTGGACAAACCTTTATCTAAAAGCTCATTCAATTTATCTACAGCCTAATCAAATTTTAAAGAATGGCACAACCCCCTAATTATAGTATTATAAGTGACAACACTAGGAATGATCCCCTTCAACTTCATCTCATCCCAAAGCTTCAGAGCTTTGTTTGTTTGATCATTTTTAAAGTATCCCATGATTAGAGTTCCATAGGTTACCTCATCGAGAATATAACCTCGCTTTGCGGCCTTCACAGTCAACTCGTATGCCTCCTTGAGTAGCTTCTCCACGCACAATTTGTGCACTATAGTGTTCAGAGTAAAAGTATCTATCTTTAAACCTTTCCTCCCCATTTCATCCATCATCTTAAAAGCTTCTCCCAGATTTCCTGCTTTACAATAACCATTGATCATAGTATTATAAGTAAAACAGTCCGGTGAAAACCCACTCTTTACCATCTTTGCCAAGACACAGCCGGCTTCATCCATCTTACCTTCCTTACAGTACCACTTCACCATTATATTGTGAGTCACCGCGTTCGGCTTGACTCCCTTTCCCTTCATTTCCTCAACCAACTTGAATGCCTCCACACTCCCCCGCCGCTGAAAACACCCGTCAATCAGAGTATTGTAGGTAACCTCATCCGGCATCACCCTCAGGCTCACCATATCATCCCTAAGGCTAATCGCCTCCTTGACCTTCCCCTCGTCGCACAAACCCCTCATGATTGTATTATAAGTCCAAATATCTGGTACCACGTCGTTTGCACTCATCAACTCGACAACCTCGGCAGCCTCCTTCAACCACCTTAACTTACAATAGCCATGAACCAAGATATTATAGGTGTTCCTCTTTGGGGAAACCCCGCTACCTTTCATCTCTAGAAAAACCTCCCTAACCTTACTCAATTGACCCTTATGCATCAAGAATAGTATTGTAAGTGATATTATCAGGAGAACAAGCAAAATCAGTCATTTGGTTCATGATGCTAAGAGCATCATTAAAATTATTATCAAGACAAGAAGCATGGATCAAGATGTTGAAGGTGGTGGTGTTTGGGGTTATACCGAGCTTAAGGGAATTGTTAAAGTCTTGTTTGGAGAGGTGAATGGAGTGGGAGGAATGAGGGTGGCGGAGAGTGGTGAAGGATGTGGAAGAAGGAGAGGAGGGTGGCGGAGTGGGTGCGGTGGAGCTGGGTGGAGAAGAGGACGGAAAGCTCCGTGGGGAGGGTGAGATTTTGTATTAAGGGTTTGTGCGCGGAGTTAGAGTCAGGGTAGCTGGTGAGGATGGTGGTCACCGTTTTCAGCAGCTGAGCTTCCGATGAGGCTGCGGCGGCTGCTGCGTCGGTGGTGGTGGTCATTTTTATCGCATTAGGGTTTAGGGTGGTAATCAGCTAAACGGAGAAGGAGCTGCTTCCCTTATTTTATTTTTTCAATTTAATTGTTTTTTATTTTATTACTTTATATCTTAAAAATTGAAAAAATTAAGTCAACCATATAGAAGACAGCTAAAATAAAATGAACCAGTCAAACATGAAAAGCAGAATACAATATTTTTATGGCTACACAAAATAAAATCAGACGGACTGACGATTGTATTTATGAACAAACAAGGTGAAATTCAATACACAGACCATGCTGGGTAGGCAACAGATTGGATAAGAACCAAGGACCTTCTGATCCTTCAAGAATTCCCGCTAAAATAGAATGCACCTTATTCCAAATGGTAGTTTGCTCTTATTATCATTTAAAACAATAAAAAACAAGTGGACTCTGTTCAGATCTCCTAACATGTCTGTTGCACAAAGGATTACAGTGTGATAATAGATCTATAATTTCTATTAAAGCAACACACTGTTTGTGCAGATAATAAAGCATATAAAACATCTCTTGAGGACATGAATAACTTTCTCTAACCTTTAACTATCGATACCATCCATAATAGTTACCAGGGAAAAAAATATTGATTACACAGTCACAGTTTACAAACGCCACAAAATCTAATATAATGTTGGAAAATTGGATACTTACATGAAATAATAGATCATCATCACAGCAAAACCACCAATAAAATGGGTTCAACATGATGAACATCAGAAATTTAAATGCCAATTTAAATTTATTGTGTCAATCTGATAAGGAGGCCTTCGATATGCTTTTTCGCCTCTTCAATAGCCCATCCATTAACTTGAAATATGCAAATTTATGCAAACTAACTCCTTTTTACTCTGATTCTTGAAATAGTTTCATTGCCTCTTTGTACTTCCCTTGAGTACAAAAATTAGTTATCTGTTCTGTGTAATCCATGTCGTCTGAACCAAGCATTTGTGAAGTGTCTTCACTTACTATATTTGGACTTGTCTCTAGGAGTTTTGACATGAATTTCTTTGCTTCCTCAATTCTCCCAGCATGAGTAAGTGCACCAATGATGGCAGTATAAGTATATCGGTCCGGCCCCAATTTTTCTTCTCCATCTCAGTCATGAGGTCAAATGCTTCATCAAGTTTGCCTTCTTTGCAAAGGACAGAAATCAACGTGTTGTACGTAACTGCATCAATGGACTTACCTTTAATCATCCATGTGTTAAATAAATTAAAGGCCTTCTCGAACATACCATGTTTGCAAAGCCCTCGAAGAAGAATGTTACATGTAATAACATCAGGCTTGAATGAGTTCTCAACCATTCTGTTATAGAACAAGAATGCTTTCTCCACTGCTCCCTCCTAGCAGAAACCATGAATAATTATGTTACACGTAGCTTCGTCGGTGGCCAAACCTTTATCTAAAAGCTCATTCAATTTATCTACAGCCTGATCAGTTTTTAAAGAATGGCACAACCCCCTAATTATAGTATTATAAGTGACAACACTAGGAATGATCTCCTTCTCCTTCATCTCATCCCAAAGCTTCAGAGCTTTGTTTGTTTGATCATTTTTAAAGTATCCCATGATTAGAGTTCCATAGGTTACCTCATCGAGAATATAACCTCGCTTTGTGGCCTTCACAGGCAACTCGTATGCCTCCTTGAGTAGCTTCTCCACGCACAATTTGTGCACTATAGTGTTCAGAGTAAAAGTATCTATCTTTAAACCTTTCCTCCCCATTTCATCCATCATCTTAAAAGCTTCTCCCAGATTTCCTGCTTTACAATAACCATTGATCATAGTATTATAAGTAAAACAGTCCGGTGAAAACCCACTCTTTACCATCTTTGCCAAGACACAGCCGGCTTCATCCATCTTACCTTCCTTACAGTACCACTTCACCATTATATTGTGAGTCACCGCGTTCGGCTTGACTCCCTTTCCCTTCATTTCCTCAACCAACTTGAATGCCTCCACACTCCCCCGCCGCTGAAAACACCCGTCAATCAGAGTATTGTAGGTAACCTCATCCGGCATCACCCTCAGGCTCTCCATATCATCTGTAACATCCCGCATTTTTGAAAAACCTAAATGTAAATAAATTGTGATTTTATCTTGTTTAGTTTAAATTTTGTAATTTTAGAAATTATTTTGTTAGAAATAATTAAATAGATTCGGAAATAGTTTTATTTTAAATCAATTAATATTTTTAAGTAATCTTATTATAATAGAATATTTTGTATAATTTTAGTAATTGAAAAATAAGAAAAAAATTGTATAATTTAATTCAAGTAACTTTTATTCTGAAAAGGTTACGATTTATTTTATTAATTTGATATCTTATTTTATAAATTAATCAATTAAGAGTAATTAAATTAGTTTTATTAATATTTAGAGTTAAGTTAATTAATATTTTTGTGTAAATTCTTATAATTGGTTATTTTATATATTTTGAAAATTATATAATTTAATTTAAATAATTTCTATTATGGATAAATTATGGTTTATTTTATTAGTTTGAGCTCCTAGAGATTAATTTATTAGGAATGATTAAATGGATTTTTATAAATACTTAAAGTTTAAGTAATTTTATTATAATTAGATATTTTGTAAATTGAAATTAAAATTCCAGTGATAGAAAAATAATAAAAAGTTATATCATTTAATTTGAATAATTAGTATTGAGTTTAAACTATATTTTATAAAAATGTGATTAATATGCTTATTTTATAATTTAAATTAGAAATAATTAATTCAACTTAGCAATATGTTGATAAATGATGTTCCTAAATATTTTAAGAGAGTATATTTGGTTTTAAAATTACTCTACCTTCCAATTTTATCAAAATATCTATTCATATCTATCCATATCTTTTTATAAAATCCTAATTTTAACCCTAATATCACAAATTCCTAATTTATAACCTAAATCCCTAAATCTACAATCAGAAAGGGGGGCACGGATTCGGTACGCGCTCCCTCTTAGCGCACTGAAACGCCAAAAATGTGTTTGGCGTACCCGTAAGCTAAAAAATGTCAAAATAACAATATTTACTTTTTGGGGTTCTTTTTGCAATTGCACATAAAATAAAGGGTTATTTTTTTATTTTTTAAATGAATACCCATATTTAATTATCTATTATTGGCTTACTGCCATTAACATTCTTCTCCAAGTTTTCTTCTTCCCCTTTCTCTGCTGTCGTAAGCGCACGGCCTCCTCCATTATCTCCAACGCCAACAACGACTGAATCCCCAAGACCTCTTCTACTCGCTTCTTCGTCACGCTACCAACTCCTTCTCCTCCCCCGTTCAGTCATGGTGGTTTCGGCAGCTTTTTATTGGGCACGTCTGAAGTCCATTGCCCACATTCTACCGAAAATTTCAGTGACTCATATCGTCCATCCCTTTAGAAGTGCCCACATCCTCATGCTCAACAGTGAGATTCACTCTCATAGCATAGAAATTGGTGAAGCTATTGACTAAATTTGGAGTCTTTGTGAATCGTTGTTGAAAAGCATCGCTGAGATTATGAGTTGGGTCGGTGGAGATTATGAGAACAGAGTCACGAACAGTGGCGAGAAGAATGAAATGAGAGTATTGAGCTGCATGTAGTTTTGCCAACGCCATCTTTGCCACCAACGAAGACCCATTTGAGAGTTTCTTGTTCTAGAATATTCCTGTTTCTCTCAACTGGGGTTTCGAATAATCCGTCAAAGCCTAAAATCAGATTCGGCATTTTTAAACCATGAATTATCATTTATACAAATACAATTATATCTTTTCATAAATAAATTATTAAGCAGTTTAATGGAATTAATTTTGATTATTATTTTTTACTTTTATAATAACTAAAATAACTTAAAATTAAAAATTAAACTCTTTGTACTCTCTATTTGTACTAATTTTTATAGTATCTTACTATGATTAATATTCTATATAATTAATAATTTTTCATGACATATTACTATAGTTAATAAAATTAATTTAACATAATTATTAATTTCTCATCATATTAATATAATTAATAAAATTACTTTAAAAATTTACTAATTTCTCATATCATATTTCTATAATTTATAAAATTACTAAAAAAATAACTAACTTTTTAAATTATATTATTATAATCTATACAATTATTCTAAAAAAGTACTAATTTTATATGATATCTTACTATAGTTAATAAAATTATTTTCGATATCATATAACTATAATTAATAAAATTAATTGAACCAAATGACTTAGCTTATAATAATTGGTTTAGAATATAAAATTAATTTAAAATATAAATTCATTTATAATTTTTTTTTATAAAGTGTTCCATTCTTATCAAAACTTCAAAAATTAATGATCAGTAGACGAATATGACCAACCTTATTTTTGACTTTGTTTGACAAAAAATTCAAAATGGTAATCATCCAACAAATTGTACACTACTATTCATTAGAATTCCAAATGATTAATTAACGCGCTGAGTATTGAAAATATCAATGTGGTCAATGCAAGTATGATCCGAATCTTAAATTAGTTCCAAAATAAATTTAAGATCAAATTTAAAACTATTTGAAAATCGAAATTTAATATTTAATTGAATTTAAATCTATAATAAAAGCCAAAGGTTAATCAATGTAAATATACATAAATTCAAATTCAAAACATGGTGAGAATTAACGTGTCTAACAGGTTTTCTATATATATTAAACGACAGAGGTCCTCCGTAACGTGTGTCCGTGGTCTCGCCAGTTACCGGTACCCATCAGTTTACAGCAATCTTTGCTTTGCTGGCCACCAAGCTACACTTGCCACGACACGCGACTGTTTACTTCCCATTGTTATCCGATGGTGATCTTTTCCAGATCCGGCGAGGACACTATGCAGATCTTCATCCTCCGAACCAACGAGTCGCAACAGATGCGCCATTCGAAGAGTAGGCAGCTTTGCAGTGTGATTCAACGAGGGAAACTTCCTGCAACTCCATTGATGGTCAGTGACGAAAACGTAAACTTCCGCACGATTCTAGTATACGTCAAATGACATCAGCGGTGAAACTCCTTCCTTTCCAGCCCAACCCCATCGTCTCTGATTAACCGTAACCCAGAATCATTAACTTCAAATAATTCCATCTTAAAAATTGTTAACTAATTCTACATAAACCTAGATAGTTTTCAGATCTAATAAAACTAACCAGTAACAAAATAAATTTGTAAAATAATCCCTCTGACACAAGATATCCATTAACCAATCAAAGGAGGGAAGAGAAAAGGTAATCTCTACCATTAGATTAAAAGAACAAGATAGATCCGACGAACATCATTTAAAAACGCACCGATCGGCCAAAAATAAGTGCTATGCGCACAGGTGTGCCAAAGATCTTCGGCACATGGAATCCGTGTCCCAGAAATAGAAGGGAAGAAAGAAGGAAACGGAGAGCAGAGGAAGAGGGTGACGGAACAGAGAAGAAGAGGGAAAAGTGGATCGTCATCGGGGGAGGAGGAGACTGCCGCCGTCGTGAGCCATCACTGCGCGCTGCCATCGAGTACACGGACCAGAGGGAGACGCGAGCAGTGACCGAGAGGAAGCTCCGTCCTCGTCGCCGTTCCATAGTCACTGTTGAAGCCAACCTCGTTGTCATTGGAGAAGCTGCGCGTTGAAAACGTAAACTTCCGCACGATTCTAGTATACGTCAAATGACATCAGCGGTGAAACTCCTTCCTTTCCAGCCCAACCCCATCGTCTCTGATTAACCGTAACCCAGAATCATTAACTTCAAATAATTCCATCTTAAAAATTGTTAACTAATTCTACATAAACCTAGATAGTTTTCAGATCTAATAAAACTAACCAGTAACAAAATAAATTTGTAAAATAATCCCTCTGACACAAGATATCCATTAACCAATCAAAGGAGGGAAGAGAAAAGGTAATCTCTACCATTAGATTAAAAGAACAAGATAGATCCGACGAACATCATTTAAAAACGCACCGATCGGCCAAAAATAAGTGCTATGCGCACAGGTGTGCCAAAGATCTTCGGCACATGGAATCCGTGTCCCAGAAATAGAAGGGAAGAAAGAAGGAAACGGAGAGCAGAGGAAGAGGGTGACGGAACAGAGAAGAAGAGGGAAAAGTGGATCGTCATCGGGGGAGGAGGAGACTGCCGCCGTCGTGAGCCATCACTGCGCGCTGTCGTCGAGTACACGGACCAGAGGGAGACGCGAGCAGTGACTGAGAGGAAGCTCCGTCCTCGTCGCCGTTCCATAGTCGCTGTTGAAGCCATCCTCGTTGTCGTCGAATCGTCGCTGCTAAACCGCTGCTGTGCCGCCATCAAGTCTGAGTTAAGGAAAGGAGACGTGGAGTCGGCGTCGCCCAGAGAGAAACGCGAATGGAGAGGAGAAGCAGAACGCATGGTGGGGAGGCTTTTCTTGTCACTGCCACCGCCGGAATCATGAACCAAGGTGGAGGAGAAGGCCGTCTTCCCCGTTGCTGCTATAATCGTCCGTGCTGCTGCCGGTGCTTCTTTGTTCTGTTATTCCTTTCTCATTCTTGTAAGACATTCTTGTTCTGAACCTCCACTTGACGTTCTTGTTTATTCCGCTGCCATTTTATTAGCCTTACTCTTGTTCCAATTTAATTTAGCCCCTGTTCCACCCTTGAATTTCTAGAATTATTATTCTACCCAATATGAATTCATTGTTTTGCTCACTGTCGTGGCCAACTCGCGTTGCTGCTGCCCTGTCAAAGCTGCTGTGAGTGTTACTAACATTAGCGGATAAGGGATGAAGGAGCTACTGCATTTTGGGTGCAGCCCAACCAGTCATCACGCCACAATTCCGCCGTCGGTTTCTGTGAAATTTGACATCGAAGTAGGGGGTTTAAAACGATTTCAATTTAAGAATGCCTACAAGGTTTATTGAGTAACTGCAAATAGATTTAATACCGGTGAGTAATTGATTGATTATGTGAATATTGAATTGTGGCTGAAATTGTGATTGGAATGGTTGAGATTGTAATTTGAAATTGTTGATTAGTGATATTGATTGATTATGTGGATTGGGAATTGTTTGATGACCAATTGTTGTGAATTTCTGAATTTTAATGGGTTATATCAGATTGGTTGCCGTTGAGCTGTTATTTGATATATTGTAAAGTTAATGAACTTGCTTGGTGGTTGATTTGGAATTGATTTTGAGGGATATTGAAGGGTTGGATCTTGAACCTAAATGATTTGCTGAAAATCAGGTTCTCTTGAAATAAAACGGAAACTTTGAAAGTGATTTAGTAACTCTATAGTGACTGAAATTATAAGAATTTAAATGTTAAGTAAATTTTAAGTGTAATTGTGAAAATTCAATTTTTAAGGTTTCGTATCAACTAGAGAATTAGTTATGATTTTTCAAAGTTGAACTCTAAGATCTGATTTTCTGCATAATTTTAAACGAAGTCAGAAACTTTGAAAAGCTATAACTACTTACGTAATGATCAGAATTGCATGAGACCAAGCCTGGATTAAACTTAGGGATATAAGGAACTAAACTGGTAAATTTGAGACTTTTTCATTAAGTTTATGATTTATGGTGAATTTTTGAATTGGGGATGTCAAATTTGGTTTTTCTGTAGAACGTTTAACACAGCAGCAACTTGATTCCTTTATTGGAAATTTTTCAGTTTGAATTTTGAAATGGAACCAAATTTAAATGAAACTTTAGTCCTATTATTTTTATGTCGTAAAATTTCAGAACGGTTGAACTTGCGGTTTAAAAGATACGAATTTTTGAAATACGATGCATTATGCAGTAAAGGCCAGATTCTGTTTTCTTAACTCAGTAAATTTGGAAGTTTATAACTTTTGAACCTGGTTGGATATCAAGGTGAAACCAATTGGAAGTGAAAATTAAGTATGTTTAGCATATGTGACTTAAATTTCAAGGCTATCCATATTTTGATGAGTAAGTTATAGGACTTGGAAGAAGATAAGTTTATTAAGTTTTAAAACAGAATTCTGCAGAAAATTAGTCAACTTCTAGGTTATATTACTTCTTCATTAAAAATGATACTGACCTGAAACCAATTGGAAAAGAAACTTGTATGAGTGAAGTTTAACTATATCAATTTTTAAAGTCATTGAATTTAACTTGGATTTTATATTGAATTTTGAATATCACATGCTGCTGCTGTTTTTCTGGTTTTACGTACTACAGAGCAGTCACGGTTTTTCCTCTATTTCTAAGGCTAGAGAAACCAGAAAATTATGATCTATGGTTTGTTAGAAAGCTTATTTCAAGATGAACGCCTGGACATAAAGTTTGTGCGATTCCGAGTTCATTTTCTATATTAAAAACAGAAAAGAAGATAGGGTGTTGAGAATGCCTGAGTGAGAGTTATGAGTTCATAAAATTAAAGATGAACCTTAGCGTTATATGGCTGATTCAATATTGGAACTTGTTTGATTCTGAATTGATTTGATATTGGAAAGGTTGAAAAGAGCTTGGTGAATTGTTTGGTTGGGACCCGTAAGGGTGGCTAAGTCCTATTTTTAAAGGAGATTATGTTGAAATTTTTCTAAAAGCATAAGGACTTAATCAAAATAAATATTTAAGGCTTATTTAATGATAATAACTTCAATGGTTCTTTTAAAAAAAGAATATTTGGTTTATGGGATTGTTGGCAGGGGCGTGGGTCTAGTCCCGCTTGCTCAGTGCGTAAACCATTGTGCAGGGATGGTGGTTTTATCCCGCCTGCAGTGAGGACGGTAGTTTTATCCCGCTCACGTATTGATAAATTGTTCAGCAAGGACGGTGGTGTGATCCCACTTGCATATTGTTTTATGTACACAATAAGGATGGTGGTTTAATCTCGCTTACTGTGGAGGCAAGGACGGTGGTTTAATCCCGCTTGCATGTTCTGGACAAGGATGGTGGTTTAATTTCCGCTTGTCTATGGAACCTACGGATAAGGATGGTGGTCTAATTCCGATTATCTGAGTCGGGTCTGGCAACATAATCGACGCGTGAGCTCATGGCCAGTAGGACAGGCATGCATCATATGCATCTATGTGACATTGTTTGGGTGTGTATATTGTAATTAGTTTGCCTAAATGAATAATCCTGTTTAACTACTAATTACTATACTTGATGTAATTGCTCTTGATTGTGTTTGAACCTCATTACCTGTGTTTGTAACTGATTGTTTGGATTGTGGTGATTGGATGTTGATTGAGTTGTTTGGGCCTGAGGCCGTGATTGGTACGTTTGAGGTCTAGTTTTGTATAAAGTATCTGACTGGTTCAGCATAGACTTAATGAACCTATGCTTGGAGCAGGATGATCATTTATACCGCGTAGGTAACTTTTTTTATGTTATGGTCTAGGAAAATATGAAAAATCAAACTGGTTCAGCATAGACTTAATGAACCTATGCTTGGAACAGGTTGGTCATTCATACAGTTTAGAAAACTTTTAAGAGTTTTATAAAGAAAATATGGGTCTAGGATTTTAAATAATTAACTAATCTTTTTAAAGGAGGTTAATTTTCTTTTAGATGTCTCTGAATGAAATTAACTATTTGTGCTTTATTCTTTACTTTCACGGCATTCTCGACCTCTACTGAGAACATGTGGTTTGGTTCTCACCCCCAAATTTTTTACCCTTTCAGTGACATAGGTTTGAAGACGCAATTTGAAGCTGTGAGCGATTAGTGGGTTTTCTTTATGGTTTTAATTGGTCTGGTAGAGTCCCCTCGCTGATTGTCCCTTGAGATTTTATTTCATATAGAGGGGTAGGTTTGGTATATTGTATTTGAGTTTTATTTGGTTTCTTTTGTATAAGAATTATTATCAATAATATTTATGTGATTATTATTATTTGTAAATGTTTGAATTATGACTTTAATGAATAAAAAACAAAATTTTCTGGAATTTTCTTAAAACTGAAACGCGAACTCGATACAAAGGCTCGATAATTAAGTAGTTAATACTAGAAAAGGTTACGTAACGTTCTTTCTAGTAGAAATACCCTGACTTAAGCAAGGTATTTTGCTGGAAGGGATGTTACATCATCCCTAAGGCTAATCGCCTCCTTGACCTTCCCCTCGTCACACAAACCCCTCATGATTGTATTATAAGTCCAAATATCTGGTACCACATCGTTTGCACTCATCAACTCGACAACCTCGGCAGCCTCCTTCAACCACCTCAACTTACAATAGCCATGAACCAAGATATTATAGGTGTTCCTATTTGGAAAAACCCTGCTACCTTTCATCTCTAGCAAAACCTCCCTAACCTTACTCAATTGGCCCTTATGCTTCAAGAATAGTATTGTAAGTGACATTATCAGGAGAACAAGCAAAATCAGTCATTTGGTTCATGAAGCTAAGAGCATCATTAAAATTATTATCAAGACAAGAACCATGGATCAAGATGTTGAAGGTGGTGGTGTTTGGGGTTATACCGAGCTTAAGGGAATCGTTAAAGATTCTCCACTGCTCCCTCCCAGCAGAAACCATGAATAATTATGTTACACGTAGCTTCATCGGTGGCCAAACCTTTATCTAAAAGCTCATTTAGTTTTTCTACATCCTGATCAGTTTTTAAAGAATGGCACAACCCCCTAATTATAGTATTATAAGTGACAACATTAGGAATGATCCCCTTCTCCTTCATCTCATCCCAAAGCTTCAGAGCTTTGTTTGTTTGATAATTTTTAAAGTATCCCATGATTAGAGTTCCATAGGTTACCTCATCGAGAATATTACCTCGCTTTGCGGCCTTCACAGTCAACTCGTATGCCTCTTTGAGTAGCTTCTTCACGCACAATTTGTGCACTATAGTGTTCAGAGTAAAAGTATCCATCTTTAAACCTTTCCTCCCCATTTCATCCATCATCTTAAAAGCTTCTCCTAGATTTCCTGCTATACAATAACCATTGATCATTGTATTATAAGTAAAACAGTCCGGTGAAAACCCACTCTCTACCATCTTTGCCACGACACAGCCGGCTTCATCCATCTTACCTTCCTTACAGTACCACTTCACCATTATATTGTGAGTCACCGCGTTCGGCTTGACTCCCTTTCCCTTCATTTTCTCAACCAACTTGAATGCCTCCACACTCCCCCCCACTGAAAACACCCGTCAATCAGAATATTGTAGGTAACCTCATCCGGCATCACCCTCAAGCTCTCCATATCATCCCTAAGGCTAATCGCCTCCTTGACCTTCCCCTCGTCACACAAACCCCTCATGATTGTATTATAAGTCCAAATATCTGGTACCACGTCGTTTGCACTCATCAACTCGACAACCTCGGCAGCCTCCTTCAACCACCTCAACTTACAATAGCCATGAACCAAGATATTATAGGTGTTCCTATTTGGGGAAACCCCGCTACCTTTCATCTCTAGCAAAGTGGAAGAAGGAGGGGAGGGTGGCGGAGTGGGTGCGGTGGAGTTGGGTGGAGGAGAGGACGGAAAGCACCGTGGGAAGGGTGAGATTTTGGATTACGGGTTTGAGCACGGAGTTGGGGTCAGGGTGGCTGGTGAGGATGGTGGTCACCGTTTTCAGCAGCTGAGCTTCCGATGAGGCTGCGGCGGGTGCTGCGTCGGTGATGGTGGTCATTTTTATCGCATTAGGGTTTAAGGTGGTAATCAGCTAAACGGGGAAGGAGTTGCTTCCCTTATTTTATTTTTTCAATTTAATTATTTTTTATTTTATTACTTTATATCTTAAAAATAGAAAAATTAAGTCAACCATATAGAAGACAGCTAAAATAAAATGATCCAATCAAACATGAAAAGCATAATACAGTATTTTTATGGCTACACAAAATAAAATCAGACGGACTGACGATTGTATTTATGAACAAACAAGGTGAAATTCAATACACGGACCATGCTGGGTAGGCAACAGAATGGATAAGAACCAAGGACCTTCTGATCCTTCAAGAAATCCCGCTAAAACAGAATGCACCTTATTCTAAATGGTACCCTCGTCGCACAAACCCCTCATGATTGTATTATAAGTCCAAATATCTGGTACCACGTCGTTTGCACTCATCAACTCGACAACCTCGGCAGCCTCCTTCAACCACCTCAACTTACAATAGCCATGAACCAAGATTTTATAGGTGTTCTTATTTGGGGAAACCCCGCTACCTTTCATCTCTAGCAAAACCTCCCTAACCTTACTCAATTGGCCCTTATGCATCAAGAATAGTATTGTAAGTGATATTATCAGGAGAACAAGCAAAATCAGACATTTGGTTCATTAAGCTAAGAGCATCATTAAAATTATTATCAAGACAAGAATCATGGATCAAGATGTTGAAGGTGGTGGTGTTTGGGGTTATACCGAGCTTAAGGGAATCGTTAAAGACTTGTTTGGAGAGGTGAATGGAGTGGGAGGAATGAGGGTGGCGGCAGACGGGAGGATGGCGAGGAGGGGCTCAGGGGAGGAGGAGAGAGAAGGGTGGGGAGAGTGGCGAAGGATGTGGAACAAGGAGAGGAGGGTGGCGGAGTTGGTGCGGTGGAGTTGGGTGGAGGAGAGGACGGAAAGCACCGTGGGGAGGGTGAGATTATTGATTAAGGGTTTGAGCGCGGAGTAGGGGTCAGGGTGGCTGGTGAGGAAGGTGGTCACCGTTTTCAGCAGCTGAGCTTCCGATGAGGCTGCAGTGGCTGCTGCGTCGTTGGTGGTGGTCATTTTTATCGCATTAGGGTTTAGGGTAGTAATCAGCTAAACGGGGAAGGAGCTGCTTCCCTTATTTTATTTTTTCAATTTAATTGTTTTTTATTTTATTACTTTATATCTTAAAAATAGAAAAATTAAGTCAACCATATAGAAGACAGCTAAAATAAAATGATCCAATCAAACATGAAAAGCGTAATACAGTATTTTTATGGCTACACAAAATAAAATCAGACGGACTGACGATTGTATTTATGAACAAACAAGGTGAAATTCAATACACGGACCATGCTGGGTAGGCAACTGATTGGATAAGAACCAAGGACCTTCTGATCCTTCAAGAAATCCCGCTAAAACAGAATGCACCTTATTCTAAATGGTAGTTTGCTCTTATTATCATTTAAAACAATAAAAAAATAAGTGGACTCTGTTCAGATCCCCTAACATGTTTGTTGCACAAAGGATTTCATTGTGAGAATAGATCTATAATTTCTATTAAAGTAACACTCTGTTTGTGTAGATAATAAAGCATATAAAACATCTCTTGAGGACATGAATAACTTTCTCTAACCTTTAAGTATGGATACCATCCATAATAATTACCAGGGAAAAAAATATTGATTACACAGTCACAGTTTACAAACGCCACAAAATCTAATATAATGTTGGAAAATTGGATACTTACATGAAATAATGGATCGTCATCACAGCAAAACCACCAATAAAATGGTTTCAACATGATGAACATCAGGAATTTAAATGCCAATTTAAATTTATTGTGTCAATCTGATAAGGAGGCCTTCGATATGCTTTTTCGCCTCTTCAATAGCCCATCCATTAATTTGAAATACGCAGATTTATGCAAACTAACTCCTTTCTGCTCTGATTCTTGAAATAGTTTCATTGCCTCTTTGTACTTCCCTTGAGTACAAAAATTAGTTATCTGTTCTGTGTAATCCATGTCGTCTGAACCAAGCATTTGTGAAGTGTCTTCACTTATCATATTTGGACTTGTCTCTAGGAGTTTTGACATGAATTTCTTTGCTTTCTCAATTCTCCCAGCATGAGTAAGTGCACCAATGATGGCAGTATAAGTATATCGGTCTGGCCCCAATTTTTTCTTCTCCATCTCAGTCATGAGGTCAAATGCTTCATCAAGTTTCCCTTCTTTGCAAAGGACAGAAATCAACGTGTTGTACGTAACTGCATCAATGGGCTTACCTTTAATGATCCATGTGTTAAATAAATTAAAGGCCTTCTCGAACATACCACGTTTGCAAAGCCCTCGAAGAAGAATGTTACATGTAATAATATCAGGCTTGAATGAGTTCTCAACCATTCTGTTATAGAACAAGAATGCTTTCTCCACTGCTCCCTCCCAGCAGAAACCATGAATAATTATGTTACACGTAGCTTCATCGGTGGCCAAACCTTTATCTAAAAGCTCATTCAATTTATCTATAGCCTGATCAGTTTTTAAAGAATGACACAACCCCCTAATTATAGTATTATATGACAACACTAGAAATGATCCCCTTCTCCTTCATCTCATCCCAAAGCTTCAGAGCGTTGTTTGTTTGATCATTTTTAAAGTATCCCATTATTAGAGTTCCATAGGTTACCTCATCGAGAATATAACCTCGCTTTGCGGCCTTCACAGTCAACTCATATGCCTCTTTGAGTAGCTTCTCCACGCACAATTTGTGCACTATAGTGTTCAGAGTAAAAGTATCCATCTTTAAACCTTTCCTCCCCATTTCATCCATCATCTTAAAAGCTTCTCCTAGATTTCCTGCTATACAATAACCATTGATCATTGTATTATAAGTAAAACAGTCCGGTGAAAACCCACTATCTACCATCTTTGCCACAACACAGCCGGCTTCATCCATCTTACCTTACTTACAGTACCACTTCACCATTATATTGTGAGTCACCGCGTTCGGCTTGACTCCTTTTCCCTTCATTTCCTCAACCAACTTGAATTCCTCCACATTCCCCCGCCACTGAAAACACCCGTCAATCAGAGTATTGTAGGTAACCTCATCCGGCATCACCCTCAGGCTCTCCATATCATCCCTAAGGCTAATCGCCTCCTTGACCTTCCCCTCGTCACACAAACCCCTCATGATTGTATTATAAGTCCAAATATCTGGTACCACGTCGTTTGCACTCATCAACTCGACAACCTCGGCAGCCTCCTTCAACCACCTCAACTTACTATAGCCATGAACCAAGATTTTATAGGTGTTCTTATTTGGGGAAACCCCGCTACCTTTCATCTCTAGCAAAACCTCCCTAACCTTACTCAATTGGCCCTTATGCATCAAGAATAGTATTGTAAGTGATATTATCAGGAGAACAAGCAAAATCAGTCATTTGGTTCATTAAGCTAAGAGCATCATTAAAATTATTATCAGGACAAGAACCATGGATCAAGATGTTGAAGGTGGTGGTGTTTGGGGTTATACCGAGCTTAAGGGAATCGTTAAAGACTAGTTTGGAGAGGTGAATGGAGTGGGAGGAATGAGGGTGGCGGCGGACAAGGGAAGAGAGGAGGGAGTGGCAGGTGAGGAGGTTGGCGGAAAGCACCGTGGGGAGGGTGAGATTTTGGATTAAGGGTTTGAGCGCGGAGTAGGGGTCAGGGTGGCTGGTGAGGATGGTGATCACCGTTTTCAGCAGCTGAGCTTCCGATGAGGCTGCAGCGGCTGCTGCGTCGTTGGTGGTGGTCATTTTTATCGCATTAGGGTTTAGGGTAGTAATCAGCTAAACGGGGAAGGAGCTGCTTCCCTTATTTTATTTTTTCAATTTAATTGTTTTTTATTTTATTACTTTATATCTTAAAAATAAAAAAATTAAGTCAACCATATAGAAGACATCTAAAATAAAATGATCCAGTCAAACATGAAAAGCAGAATACAGTATTTTTATTGCTACACAAAATAAAATCAGACGGACTGACGATTGTATTTATGAACAAACAAGGTGAAATTCAATACACGGACCATGCTGGGTAGGCAACAGATTGGATAAGAACCAATGACCTTTTGATCCTTCAAGAAATATCGCTAAAACAGAATGCACCTTATTCTAAATGGTAGTTTGCTCTTATTATCATTTAAAACAATAAAAAACAAGTGGACTCTGTTCAGATCCCCTAACATGTCTATTGCACAAAGGATTGCAGTGTGAGAATAGATCTATAATTTCTATTAAAGCAACACTCTGTTTGTACAGATAATAAAGCATATAAAACATCTCTTGAGGACATGAATAACTTTCTCTAACCTTTAACTATGGATACCATCCATAATAATTACCAGGGAAAAAAATATTGATTACACAGTCACAGTTTACAAACGCCTCAAAATCTAATATAATGTTAGAAAATTGGATACTTACATGAAATAATGGATCGTCATCACAGCAAAACCACCAATAAAATGGGTTCAACATGATGAACATCAGGAATTTAAATGCCAATTTAAATTTATTGTGTCAATCTGATAAGGAGGCCTTCGATATGCTTTTTCGCCTCTTCAATAGCTCATCCATTAACTTGATATATGCAGATTTATGCAAACTAACTCCTTTTTACTCTGATTCTTGAAATAGTTTCATTGCCGCTTTCTACTTCCCTTGAGTACAAAAATTAGTTATCTGTTCTAAGTAATCCATGTCGCCTGAACCAAGCATTTGTGAAGTGTCTTCACTTATCATATTTGGACTTGTCTCTAGGAGTTTTGACATGAATTTCTTTGCTTTCTCAATTTTCCCAGCATGAGTAAGTGCACCAATGATGGCCGTATAAGTATATCGGTCTGGCCCCAATTTTTTCTTCTCCATCTCAGTCATGAGGTCAAATGCTTCATCAAGTTTCCCTTCTTTGCAAAGGACAGAAATCAACGTGTTGTACGTAACTGCATCAATGGGCTTACCTTTAATGATCCATGTCTTAAATAAATTAAAGGCCTTCTCGAACATACCATGTTTGCAAATCCCTCGAAGAAGAATGTTACATGTAATAACATCAGGCTTGAATGAGTTCTCAACCATTCTGTTATAGAACAAGAATGCTTTCTCCACTGCTCCCTCCCAGCAGAAACCATGAATAATTATGTTACACGTAGCTTCATCGGTGGCCAAACCATTATCTAAAAGCTCATTCAATTTATCTACAGCCTGATCAGTTTTTAAAGAATGACACAACCCCCTAATTATAGTATTATAAGTGACAACACTAGAAATGATCCCCTTCTCCTTCATCTCATCCCAAAGCTTCAGAGCGTTGTTTGTTTGATCATTTTTAAAGTATCCCATGATTAGAGTTCCATAGGTTACCTCATCGAGAATATAACCTCGCTTTGCGGCTTTCACAGTCAACTCGTATGCCTCTTTGAGTAGCTTCTCCACGCACAATTTGTGCACTATAGTGTTCAGAGTAAAAGTATCCATCTTTAAACCTTTCCTCCCCATTTCATCCATCATCTTAAAAGCTTCTCCCAGATTTCCTTCTTTACATTAACCATTTATCATAGTATTATAAGTAAAATAGTCCGGTGAAAACCCACTCTCTACCATCTTTGCCACGACACAGCCGGCTTCATCCATCTTACCTTCCTTACAGTACCACTTCACCATTATATTGTGAGTCACCGCGTTCGGCTTGACTCCCTTTCCCTTCATTTCCTCAACCAACTAAAATGCCTCCACACTCCCCCGCCACTGAAAACACTCGTCAATCAGAGTATTGTAGGTAACCTCATCCGGCATCACCCTCAAGCTCTCCATATCATCCCTAAGGCTAATCGCCTCCTTCAGCCTCCTTCAACCACCTCAACTTACAATAGCCATGAACCAAGCTATTATAGGTGTTCCTATTTGGGGAAATCCCGCTACCTTTCATCTCTAGCAAAACCTCCCTAACCATACTCAATTGGCCCTTATGCATCAAGAATAGTAGTGTAAGTGATATTATCAGGAGAACAAGCAAAATCAGTAATTTGGTTAATTAAGCTAAGAGCATCATTAAAATTATTATCAAGACAAGAACCATGGATCAAGATGTTGAAGGTGGTGGTGTTTGGGGTTATACCGAGCTTAAGAGAATCATCAAAGACTTGTTTGGAGAGGTGAATGGAGTGGGAGGAATGAGGATCTATAATTTCTATTAAAGTAACACTCTGTTTGTGCAGATAATAAAGCATATAAAACATCTCTTGAGGACATGAATAACTTTCTCTAACCTTTAAGTATGGATACCATCCATAATAATTACCAGGGAAAAAAATATTGATTACACAGTCACAGTTCACAAACGCCACAAAATCTAATATAATGTTGGAAAATTGGATACTTACATGAAATAATGGATCGTCATCACAGCAAAACCACCAATAAAATGGGTTCAACATGATGAACATCAGGAATTTAAATGCCAATTTAAATTTATTGTGTCAATCTGATAAAGAGGCCTTCGACATGCTTTTTCTCCTCTTCAATAGCCCATCCATTAACTTGATATATGCAGATTTATGCAAACTAACTCCTTTTTACTCTGATTCTTGAAATAGTTTCATTGCCGCTTTGTACTTCCCTTGAGTACAAAAATTAGTTATCTGTTCTGAGTAATCCATGTCGCCTGAACCAAGCATTTGTGAAGTGTCTTCACTTATCATATTTGGACTTGTCTATAGGAGTTTTGACATGAATTTCTTTGCTTTCTCAATTCTCCCAGCATGAGTAAGTGCACCAATGATGGCAGCATAAGTATATCGGTCTGGCCCCAATTTTTTCTTCTCCATCTCAGTCATGAGGTCAAATGCTTCATCAAGTTTCCCTTCTTTGCAAAGGACAGAAATCAACGTGTTGTACGTAACTGCATCAATGGGCTTACCTTTAATGATCCTAATATCTGGTACCACGTCGTTTGCACTCATCAACTCGACAACCTCGGCAGCCTCCTTCAACCACCTCAACTTACAATAGCCATGAACCAAGATTTTGTAGGTGTTCTTATTTGGGGAAACCCCGCTACCTTTCATCTCTAGCAAAATCTCCCTAACCTTACTCAATTGGCCCTTATGCATCAAGAATAGTATTGTAAGTGATATTATCAGGAGAACAAGCAAAATCAGTCATTTGGTTCATTAAGCTAAGAGCATCATTAAAATTATTATCAAGACAAGAACCATGGATCAAGATGTTGAAGGTGGTGGTGTTTGGGGTTATACCGAGCTTAATGGAATTGTTAAAGACTTGTTTGGAGAGGTGAATGGAGTGGGAGGAATGAGGGTGGCGGCGGACAAGGGAAGAGAGGAGGGAGTGGCAGGTGAGGAGGTTGGGTTTAATACGGAGGCGCTTCATCTTGTTGAAGAGCTGGAAGGCGAGGTCAGAGTGGTCGGAGAGGGCGTAGGCAGAGAGGGACGGGAGGATGGCGAGGAGGGGCTCAGGGGAGGAGGAGAGAGAAGGGTGGGGAGAGTGGCGAAGGATGTGGAACAAGGAGAGGAGGGTGGCGGAGTTGGTGCGGTGGAGTTGGGTGGAGGAGAGGACGGAAAGCACCGTGGGGAGGGTGAGATTTTGGATTAAGGGTTTGAGCGCGGAGTAGGGGTCAGGGTGGCTGGTGAGGATGGTGGTCACCGTTTTCAGCAGCTGAGCTTCCGATGAGGCTGCAGCGGCTGCTGCGTCATTGGTGGTGGTCATTTTTATCGCGTTAGGGTTTAGGGTAGTAATCAGCTAAACGGGGAAGGAGCTGCTTTCCTTATTTTATTTTTTCAATTTAATTGTTTTTTATTTTATTACTTTATATCTTAAAAATAGAAAAATTAAGTCAACCATATAGAAGACAGCTAAAATAAAATGATCCAGTCAAACATGAAAAGCAGAATACAGTATTTTTATGGCTACACAAAATAAAATCAGACGGACTGACGATTGTATTTATGAACAAACAAGGTGAAATTCAATACACGGACCATGCTGGGTAGGCAACAGATTGGATAAGAACCAAGGACCTTCTGATCCTTCAAGAAATCCCGCTAAAACAGAATGCACCTTATTTCAAATGGTAGTTTGCTCTTATTATCATTTATAATAATAAAAAAATAAGTGGACTCTGTTCAGATCCCCTAACATGTCTGTTGCACAAAGGATTGCAGTGTGAGAATAGATCTATAATTTCTATTAAATTAAAGGCCTTCTCGAACATACCATGTTTGCAAAGCCCTCGAAGAAGAATGTTACATGTAATAACATCAGGCTTGAATGAGTTCTCAACCATTCTGTTATAGAACAAGAATGCTTTCTCCGCTGCTCCCTCCCAGCAGAAACCATGGATAATTATGTTACACGTAGCTTCATCGGTGGCCAAACCTTTATCTAAAAGCTCATTCAATTTATCTATAGCCTGATCAGTTTTTAAAGAATGACACAACCCCCTAATTATAGTATTATAAGTGACAACACTAGAAATGATCCCCTTCTCCTTCATCTCATCCCAAAGCTTCAGAGTGTTGTTTGTTTGATCATTTTTAAAGTATCCCATGATTAGAGTTTCATAGGTTACCTCATCGAGAATATAACCTCGCTTTGCGGCCTTCACAGTCAACTCGTATGCCTCTTTGAGTAGCTTCTCCATGCACAATTTGTTCACTATAGTGTTCAGAGTAAAAGTATCCATCTTTAAACCTTTCCTCCCCATTTCATCCATCATCTTAAAAGCTTCTCCCAGATTTCCTGCTTTACAATAACCATTGATCATAGTATTATAAGTAAAACAGTCCGGTGAAAACCCACTCTCTACTATCTTTGCCACGACACAGCCGGCTTCATCCATCTTACCTTCCTTACAGTACCACTTCACCATTATATTGTGAGTCACCGCGTTCGGCTTGACTCCCTTTCCCTTCATTTTCTCAACCAACTTGAATGCCTCCACACTCCCCCGCCACTGGAAACACCCGTCAATCAGAGTATTGTAGGTAACCTCATCCGGCATCACCCTCAGGCTCTCCATATCATCCCTAAGGCTAATCGCCTCCTTGACCTTCCCCTCATCGCACAAACCCCTCATGATTATATTATAAGTCCAAATATCTGGTACCATGCCGTTTGCACTCATCAACTCGACAACTGGTACGCGGAATCGTGATTACACTTTAATTTCGTAAAATTCATTGCTCTTTCTTTCCCTGGTAATGGCACCAAAAACATGATGCCAACACCATTGAGAATCTCTTCATTTGTGATGGCAAGTTGAAACCCCAGTCCAAAAAATTAGACATAGCTTACAGCCAGCCAGGCTTCAACATGCTTCATGAAACACTAGAATTCATTCTTAAAAATTCTGAAGAAAAATATATTTTTGAAAACATTTTTTTTTTCGAAAACAGATGAGAGAATTTTTGAAAGATTTTTGAAAATTTTTTGAAAAGAAAACAAAAAGAAAATTACCTAATCTGAGCAACAAGATGAACCGTCAGTTGTCCAAACTCGAACAATCCCCGGCAACGGCGCCAAAAACTTGGTGCGCAGAAATTGTGATTACACTTTAATTATGTAAACTTCATTGCTCTTTCTTTCCCTGGTAATGGCGCCAAAAACATGATGCCAATACCATGGTTCACAACTTCGCACAACTAACCAGCAAGTACACTGGGTCGTCCAAGTAATACCTTACGTGAGTAAGGGTCGAATCCCACGGAGATTGTTGGTATGAAGCAAGCTATGGTCACTTTGTAAATCTCAGTCAGGCGGATATAAAATAGTAATGGAGTTTTCGAAAATAATTAATAAAATAGGGATAGAAATACTTATGTAAATCATTGGTGAGAATTTCAGATAAGCGAATAGAGATGCTTTCGTTCCTCTGAACCTCTGCTTTCCTGCTATCTTCATCCAATCAGTCTTACTCCTTTCCATGGCTGGCTTTATGTGATGCATCACCATTGTCAATGGCTACTTTCGGTCTTCTCTCGGGAAAATGATTCAAATGCCCTGTCACGGCACGGCTAATCGTCTGGAGGCATCACCCTTGTCAATGGTTTACATCCTATCCTCTCAGTGAAAATGATCAACGCACCCTGTCACGGCACGGCTATTCATCTGTCGGTTCTCGATCATGCTGGAATAGGATTTACTATCCTTTTGCGTCTGTCACTAACGCCCTGCAATCGCGAGTTTGGAGCTCGTCACAGTCATTCAATCATTGAATCCTACTCGGAATACCACAGACAAGGTTTAGACCTTCCGGATTCTCTTGAATGCCGCCATCATTCTAGCTTACGCCACGAAGATTCTGGTTAGGAGATCTAAGAGATACTCATTCAGTCTAATGTAGAACGGAAGTGGTTGTCAGGCACGCGTTCATAGGGAATGATGATGATTGTCACATTCATCACATTCAGATTAAAGTACAAATGAATATCTTAGAAGCGAAACAAGATGAATTGAATAGAAAACAGTAGTACTTTGCATTAATCTTTGAGGAACAGCAGAGCTCCACACCTTAATCTATGGAGTGCAGAAACTCTACCGTATGAAAATACATAAGTGAAAGGTCCAGGCATGGCCGAATGGCCAGCCCCCAAAACGAGATCACAGGATCAAAATACAATCCAGGATCCAGGATGTCTAATACAATAGTAAAAAGTCCTATTTATAATAAACTAGCTACTAGGGTTTACAGAAGTAAGTAATTGATGCATAAATCCACTTCCGGTGCCCACTTGGTGTGTGCTTGGACTGAGCTTTGAGTGTTACACGTGCAGAGATCATTTGTGGAGTTGAACGCCAGCTTTTGTGCCATTTCTGGCGTTCAACTCTGGTTTTAGCTCCTTTTCTGGCGCTGGATGCCAGATTTGGGCAGAGAGCTGGCGTTGAACGCCAGTTTGCGTCGTCTAAAATTAGCCAAAGTATGGACTATTATATATTGCTGGAAAGCCCTGGATGTCTACTTTCCAACGCAATTGGAAGCGCGCCATTTCGAGTTTTGTATCTCCAGAAAATCCACTTTGAGTGCAGGGAGGTCAGAATCCAACAGCATCAGCAGTCCTTCTTTAACCTCTGAATCTGATTTTTGCTCAAGTCCCTCAATTTCAGCCAGAAAATACCTGAAATCACAGAAAAAACACACAAACTCATAGTAAAGTCCAGAAATGTGAATTTAACATAAAAACTAATGAAAACATCCCTAAAAGCAACTAGATTCTACTAAAAACATACTAAAAACGCATCTCCGGGATCTCATGGTGATGAGCTTCCTGCGCCTCTTGAGCTCCATGAATGGGCTCTCTTGCTTGCTCCATCCTTTTCTTAGTGATGGGCTTCTCTTCCTTAATAGGAATGTCCCCTTCTATGAAAGCTCCAGCTGAGTAACATAGATGGCAAATAAGATGAGGAAAAGCTAGCCTTGCCATGGGAGAGGACTTGTCAGCCACTTTGTAGAGTTCTTGAGGTATAATCTCATGAACTTCCACCTCTTCTCCAATCATGATACTATGAATCATGATGGCCCGATCCACTGTAACTTCAGATCGGTTGCTAGTGGGGATGATGGAGCATTGGATGAACTCCAACCATCCTCTAGCTACAGGCTTGAGATCCAGTCTTCTTAGTTGAACTGGCTTGCCTTTGGAGTCAATCTTCCATTGAGTTCCTTCCACACATATGTCCATAAGGACTTGGTCCAACCTTTGATCAAAGTTGACCCTTCTTGTGTAGGGGCGTTCATCTCCTTGCATCATAGGCAAGTTAAACGCCAACCTCACATTTTCCGGACTAAAATCTAAGTATTTCCCCCGAACCATTGTAACATAGTTCTTTGGATCTGGGTTCTTACTTTGATCATGGTTCTTGGTGATCCATGCATTGGCATAGAACTCTTGAACCATTAAGATACCGACTTGTTGGATGGGTTTTGTTAGAACTTCCCAACCTCTTCTTTGAATCTCATGTCGGATCTCCGGATACTCATTTCTTTTGAGTTGGAAGGGGACCTCGGGGATCACCTTCTTCTTGGCCACAACATCATAGAAGTGGTCTTGATGGGCTTTAGAGATGAACCTTTCTATCTCCCATGACTCGGATGTGGAAGCTTTTGTCTTCCTTTTTCCTCTTCTAGAGGATTCTCCGGTCTTAGGTGCCATCAATGGTAATGGAAAAACAAAAAAAAGCTATGCTTTTACCACACCAAACTTAGAATATTGCTCGCCCTCGAGCAATAAACAAAGGAATAGAAGAAGAAGAAGAAATGGAGGAGAGGGAGGGGAGAAGGTGTTTCAGCCAAGAAGGGTATAGAGGGGTGTGTTGTGTGAAATTGATGAAGAATGGAGGGCTTTTTATAGGGAAGGGAGGGGGGGTAAGGTTTCGGCCATATAGGTGGGTTTGGGTGGGAAATTGGTTTTGAATTTTGAAGGTAGGTGAAGTTTATGAGGTAGGTTTATGGGGAAGAGTGGATGGATGTGAGTGGTGAAGAGGTGATGGGGAGGAGAGTTTGAGGTGATTGGTGAAGGGTTTTTGGGGAAGAGTGTTTATGGGGTTGTGTGAAAGAGAGTGGTGAGAAGAAGTGAGTGGAGGTAGGTGGGCATCCTGTGGGGTCCACAGATTCTGAGTGGATCCTGTGGGGTCCACAGGTCCTGAGTGGATCCTGTGGGGTCCACAAATCCTGAGGTGTTCAAGGATTTGCATCCCTGCACCCATTAGGCATGTAAAAATGCCTTTGCACACAACTCTGGGCGTTCAGCGCCAGGTTGGTGGCCATTTTGGGCGTTCAACGCCCATTTGTGTGCCATTTCTGGCGTTGAACGCCAGAACCATGCCTGTTCTGGCGTTCAGCGCCCGTAAGCTGCCCTTTTTGGGCGTTCAGCGCCAGAACCATGCTCTGTTCTGGCGCTGAACGCCAGACAGATGCTCCTCCAGGGTGTGATTTTTCTTCTGCTGTTTTTGATTCTGTTTTCAATTTTTATATTTATTTTGTGACTCCATATGATCATGAACCTAAGAAAACATGAAAAACAAGAATAATAGAGTTAGATAAATAAGCATTGGGTTGCCTCCCAACAAGCGCTTCTTTAATGTCAATAGCTTGACAGTGGGCTCTCATGGAGCCTTACAGATATTCAGAGCATTGTTGAAACTCTCCAACACCAAACTTAGAGTTTGACCGTGGGGGCTTGGGTTGACTCTGTTTTGAGAGAAGCTTTTCATGCTTCCTCTCCATGGTTGCAGAGAGAGATCCTTGAGTTTTAAACACAAGGGAGTCCTCATTCCATTGAAGGACTAGTTCACCTCTGTCAACATCAATCACAGCTCTTGCTGTGGCCAGGAAAGGTCTTCCTAGGATGATGGATTCATCCTCTTCCTTTCCAGTATCCAGGACTATGAAATCAGTAGGGATGTAAAGGCCTTCAACCTTTACTAACACGTCCTCTACTTGTCCATATGCCTGTTTTCTTGAATTGTCTGCCATCTCTAATGAGATTCTAGCAGCTTGCACCCCATAGATTTCCAGCTTCTCTATTACAGAGAGAGGCATGAGGTTTATCCCTAAACCAAGGTCACACAAAGCTCTGACTGTCATGGTGCCTATGGTACAAGGTATTAGGAACTTTCCAGGATCCTGTTTCTTCTGAGGCAATCTCAGTTGATCCAGATCACTCAGTTCATTGGTGAACAAGGGAGGTTCATCTTCCCAAGTCTCAATACCAAATAATTTGGCATTCAGCTTCATGATTGCACCAAGAAACTTGGCAGTTTGCTCTTCAGTAACATCCTCATTCTCTTCAGAAGAGGAATACTCATCAGAGCTCATGAATGGCATAAGGAGGTTCAATGGAATCTCTATGGTCTCTAGGTGAGCCTCAGATTCCTTGGGTTCCTCAAAGGGAAGCTCCTTATTGATCACTGGACGTCCCAGGAGATCTTCCTCCTTGGGATTCATGTCCTCCTCTCCCTCATTGGGTTTGGCCATTTTGGTTATGTCAATGGCCTTGCACTCTCCTTTTGGATTTTCTTCTGTATTGCTTGGGAGAATACTAAGAGGGATTTCAGTTATCCTTTTACTCAGCTGGCCCACTTGTGCCTCCAAATTTCTAATGGAGGATCTTGCTTCATTCATGAAACTCAGAGTGGCCTTAGATAGATCAGAGACTAAGTTTGTTAAATTAGAGGAATTTTGTTCAGAGTTCTCTGTCTTTTGCTGAGTGGATGATGGAAAAGGCTTGCTGTTGCTAAACCTGTTTCTTCCACCATTATTAAAGCCTTGTTGAGGCTTTTGATCCTTCCATGAGAAATTTGGATGATTTCTCCATGATGAGTTATAGGTGTTTCCATAAGGTTCACCCATGTAATTTACCTCTGCTATTGCAGGGTTCTCAGGATCATAGGCTTCTTCTTCAAAAGATGCCTCTTGAGTACTGTTGGATGCAGCTTGCATTCCATTCAGACTCTGAGAAATCATGTGAGGTTTCAGCTCAAAGTTGTTTGCTCCAATGGCAGGAATGGAGATGCTTCTTCCATGTAGATTGGAATTAGGTGCAGTAAAGTCACCAAGCATTCTTCTTGCATTATTGTTGGGTTCAGCTGCCATCTCCTTTACTTGTTCGAAATTTTCAATCAAGTTATCTCTGGATTGTTGTAATTTAGCTTCTCTTAGTTTTCTCTTCAGAGTCCTTTCAGGTTCTGGATCAGCTTCCATAATTATGCCTTTTTCTTTGTTCCTGCTCATAAGAAAGAGAAGAGAACAAGAAAAGAAGAAGAAATTCGAACACAGACAGAAGAGGGGGTTCGAATTTGGTGATGATGTGAGGAAGAGATGTTAGTAGATGAATGAATAAATAAGATGAGAGAAGAAGAGTATTTTCGAAAATTAATTTTTTTGAAAAAGAGTTAGTGATTCTTGAAAATTGTTTTTGAAAAAGGTTAGTAAATTTTCGAAAATAAAAATAATTAATTAAAAAGAATTTTTGAAAAAGAGGGAAGATGTTTTTGAAAATTAGAGAGAGAGTTAGTTAGTTAGTTGAAACAATTTTGAAAAGATAAGATAAGAAGTTAGAAAAGATATTTTGAAATCAAATTTTTTTTGAAAAAGATAAGATAAGAAGATATTTTTGAGAAGATATGATTGGAATTAGTTTTGAAAAAGATTTGATTTTTAAAATCACAATTAATGACTTGATTCACAAGAAATCACAAGATATGATTCTAGAATTTAAAGTTTGCATCTTTCTTAACAAGCAAGTAACAAACTTGAAATTTTTGAATCAAAACATTAATTGATGATGTTATTTTCGAAAATCATGTGAGAAAAATAGAAAAAAAAGATTTTTGAAAAATGTTTTAAAGATTTTCGAAAATAACTAAAAAAAATGAAAAAGATTTGATTTTTGAAAAAGATTTTGAAAAAGATATTTTTTTTATTTTTGAATTTTTAGAGATGAGAGAGAAAAACATGAAGAAAAATGCAATGCATGAAGATTTTTGGATCAAAACTATGAATGCATGGAAGAATGGTATGAATGTCAAGATGAACACCAAGAACACTTTGAATGTCAAGATGAACACCAAGAACATGTTTTTGAAAATTTTTTTATGCAAAGAAAACATGCAAGACACCAAACTTAGAAATCTTTCATGTATAGACACTAAGATTTCAATAATGCATATGAAAAACAAGAAAAGACACAAAACATGCAAATGCAAAGATCAAACAAGAAGACTTACCAAGAACAACTTGAAGATCATGAAGAACACCATGAATGCATGAAATTTTCGAAAAAAATGCAAGATGCACATGCAATTGACACCAAACTTATAACATGACTCAAGACTCAAACAAGAAACACAAAAATATTTTTTTTTTTTTATGATTTTCTAATTTTTTTTGTATTTTTCAAAAATTAATGTAAAAAAAGAAAAATAAGGATTCCAAAATTTTTAATATGAATTCCAGGAATCTTGCATTGTTAGTCTAAAGCTTCAGTCCAGGAATTAGACATGGCTCACTAGCCAGCCAAGCCTTCAATGAAAGCTCCAGTCCAAAACACTAGACATGGCCAATGGCCAGCCAAGCTTCAGCAGGTGAATTAGGAACAGCAGCAGGTGGATTAGCAACAACTAGCTTGCTCTTGATAACAAATTGCAAGCCTCAGTCCAAATAAATTTAGACATGGCTTTACAGCCAGCCAGGCTTCACATGCTTCATGAAACACTAGAATTCATTCTTAAAAATTCTGAAGAACAATATATTTTTGAAAACATTTTAAAATTTTTTCGAAAACAGATGAGAAATTTTTGAAAGATTTTTGAAAAATTTTTGAAAACAAAACAAAAAAAGAAAATTACCTAATCTGAGCAACAAGATGAACCGTTAGTTGTCCAAACTCGAACAATCCCCGGCAACAGCGCCAAAAACTTGGTACGCGGAATCGTGATTACACTTTAATTATGTAAAATTCATTGCTCTTTCTTTCCCTGGTAATGGCACCAAAAACATGATGCCAACACCATGGTTCACAACTCCGTGTAACTGACCAGCAAGTGCACTGGGTCGTCCAAGTAATACCTTACGTGAGTAAGGGTCAAATCCCACGGAGATTGTTGGTATGAAGCAAGCTATGGTCACCTTGTAAATCTCAGTCAGGCGGATATAAAATAATTATGGAGTTTTCGGGAATGATGATGATTGTCACGTTCATCACATTCAGATTGAAGTACGAATGAATATCTTAGAAGCGAAACAAGATGAATTGAATAGAAAACAGTAGTACTTTGCATTAATCTTTGAGGAACAGCAGAGCTCCACACCTTAATCTATGGAGTGCAGAAACTCTACCGTATGAAAATACATAAGTGAAAGGTCCAGGCATGGCCAAATGGCCAGCCCCCAAAACGAGATCACAGGATCAAAATACAATCCAGGATCCAGGATGTCTAATACAATAGTAAAAAGTCCTATTTATAATAAACTAGCTACTAGGGTTTACAGAAGTAAGTAATTGATGCATAAATCCACTTCTGGGGCCCACTTGGTGTGTGCTTGGGCTGAGCTTTGAGTGTTACACGTGCAGAGATCATTTGTGGAGTTGAACGCCAGCTTTTGTGCCATTTCTGGCGTTCAACTCTGGTTTTGGCTCCTTTTCTGGCGCTGGATGCCAGATTTGGGCAGAGATCTGGCGTTGAACGCCAGTTTGCGTCATCTAAAATTGGCCAAAGTATGGACTATTATATATTGCTGGAAATCCCTGGATGTCTACTTTCCAACGCAATTGGAAGCGCGCCATTTCGAGTTCTGTAGCTCCAGAAAATCCACTTTGAGTGTAGGGAGGTCAGAATCCAACAGCATCAGCAGTCCTTTTTTAACCTCTGAATCTGATTTTTGCTCAAGTCCCTCAATTTCAGCCAGAAAATACCTAAAATCATAGAAAAACACACAAACTCATAGTAAAGTCCAGAAATGTGAATTTAACATAAAAACTAATGAAAACATCCCTAAAAGCAACTAGATTCTACTAAAAACATACTAAAAACAATGCCAAAAAGCGTATAAATTATCCGCTCATCAACAACCTCGGCAGCCTCCTTCAACCTCCTCAACTTACAATAGCCATGAACCAAGATATTATAGGGGTTCCTATTTGGGGAAACCCCGCTACCTTTCATCTCTAGCAAAACCTCCCTAACCTTACTCAATTGGCCCTTATGCATCAAGAATAGTATTGTAAGTGATAAATAAATCCATCTTTATTATTATTCTTATTTAATAAACACATAAAATTCTAAAATTCTAAAATTTATTTTTAGAGTAAAATTTTATATAGATCTTTGAGATTCAAATTATTATTCAGTGTGGTCTTTGAGATTTTAAATTTATCATTATAGTTTCTCATATATAACTCCGGATACTATAATAGTCTTTGAGCATCTTTTTAATAATGTTTCAATAACTCCGGATACTATAATTGTCTTTAAGCATCTTTTCGATAAGGTGTTTGCTACGGTACGATGATAAATTCATACGTACCGATACGTTTAAAATATGGACAAATAATAACAAGTCACGTGAAATTTATTTTTCACATCAACATTTAATTTTTGTTTTTTTAAATATATATTATATCACCATTTTTACTAATACACCTATTTAATTAAATAAAAATAAAAATTATTTTTTATTTAATTTTATAAAAAGTCTTAAACATCCTTCTTTTATTTGATTAGACAAAAATATCCTTTTAAATTAACGAAATTTTAGAATTCAATTAATCCTAATTTTATAGTTTCAAATAATTTAAACAACAAAACAAAACATATTAAAAAAATAAAAAATCAAAATTTCTTCATCTTCTCCAATTTTTCTAATCATTCATGCCCCCTCTAAGCAAAACATATCAAAAAAATAAAAAATCAATGGTTCTTCATTTTTCCCAATTACCCCTCTAAAACAAAGCAGTGAAAGTCCCAAATCAAAACCCTAGGTTCTTTGCTAGTTAATGTCTTTATTGACTTCAAGACCATGAATTCAAAAGGTTGGACTACTTGAGAGTTAATAATTGAGATTGCATGCATTGTATCATCTTTAATTAATTCGTTCTGTTTCTATTATTTTCTATTTTCTTGTTATTTTTAATATAGTTATATATATAAACTTTACAAGAAAATAATTCAAATTTTGAATTTTAAAATTTTTCTTTTACAAAAGTTTAAAAAATAATAATTCAATAAAAAAGGCAGAAACCAAACAAGGGTTTAATTAGATGTTGATATATATATTTTGAAAAACGGACAAATCAATTCTTAATTTTTTAGTCTGCACTTCTGCGGACATTTAAGTCTCTGAGGTTTTAAGAATACATTTAAGTTTCTGATTTTTTCAAAATTTGGACACATCGATTCTTGAGTCTAATTTGCTTTATTTTAAAAATTCTCCCACATGTATATTCATATCGACCAGGTCAGTACAACGAGAATTACGTTTAATTTTTCTATTAGATCTGACAGATCCAAGTGAACATAAGAGATCGATATATCCAAATTTAAAAAAAGTCAATAACTTAAATATATTTTTAAATTTTAAAATATTTAAATGTCCATATATCAAAATATCAAGAATCTATTTCTCCTTTTCTCTTATTCTTTTGATGGTCATCGTGTATATCAAGCCAAAAGTACAAAGTATTATATGCTTGTGTAACCCAAACCATATCATGATTCCATTCCTAGAATCAACACGATCTAATAAAAAAAAATTATAAAGTAATAAAATAAAAAGTTAATCACTTGTAATTTTTATTATGTATGAGTTTTATTATTTTAATTTAAAGGTAACTAAATTTTTATTTTTTTTCATTTTAAAAAAGAGTGTGATTTATATTATTATATAGACAGAGATATTTCAATTTAGTTTAATTTCCGTGCATATATAGTAGTTTTCAATTACAACTGTGATATGTTCCCAAAATGTCAACATATAATAGCTTTTGAATCCTTCACAAGACAATATTGAAGACTCAAGACCGCGTCCGTATTATTAAATCAGTTATTATATATATTATTTAATTTATTTTTAATATATATTTTATATTTAAATATGTATTTTTATTTTTAGTGTATACGCAACATATATTTATAATAATGGATTTAAAGTTGATGAACATGTTGATTGTATAATTTAGTATGCTATTGATTGTTAATTACAAACCTAAATATAATTCACGAGTCATGCATACTTTAATGGGCCGGGTAATATATATACCCCAAGCAAGTATATATAGACATATAGTGGAGATGTAACTAATTATGTATACATAATAAATCTGAATGTTTTGGTGGCCATTGATAACATGCCACTAATACATACCAACTATAGGGTATAGGGGGAGTCACATTCTTCAGCATATAGAATCATTGCCTTTCTGAAAACTATAACAAATTCAAGGAATTCACACAAAGATCCTATTATACATATGGATACATCCATCAAGACTAAGATTAACCGCTCCGCTAGAAAAATAATAAAAAATCCAAACAATGTAAATAATGGGTTTTGAATTTAGTCCAATATAAAAAAAATAAGAAAATTTAAAAAAAAAATTCATCAAAACACCCTTTTTTTCTTCAAATCGTCTGCTACCCCACCCTCATCAATCATCCCATCTCTCTGGTGTTAGAAGTTCTCTCATCGGTCATCATCGTTCACTCCTGTAGCTCTTTCTCTCATCATCGGCATGGAATCGTCATCAAACAACCATCCACATAGTTATTAAAATAATCATCCGACTACTTAGTGAAATGATTATCCAATATTTGTTAATTGTATATACTTAAACTGAATCGAACAAAATAACCATCCAATTAAGAATTAAAATACCATCTGCATACCTAGTAAATTGAACATCCAGCCCATTTGCGGAGTGAAAAGAGTCGACAGCGATGCATAGAGGCAGGGGAGGAGATCCGGCGACGGAGCAGCCACGCAACGACAACTTCGGTTAGACGAGGTTACGAATATGTTCTGTGGGCTTCGAACCCGAACGCGCAGCGGCTAGAGATGGAAGAGGAGGAGGAGTCGAATCGGTGGGAAGAAGGGTGGCGTCGATGAGGTGCAGCACAGCAACAACAACGGTGCAACGGGGAGGAAAGATGATGAGGATAACGTGCATCTCGAATAGCGCAACAGGAGGCAGCGACCTGCGGTGGGACCTACAAGGTCGGCGACGGGTGGACAGCGATAATAAGGACGCACGGGCCTGCTGCAGCCCCGTTGCTACGGCAAGTGAGCGGAACACGGAGAGGCTGGGCGTCGTTGGCTGGGCGGTGTCGGACCGGACAGCAGAGAAGTGCAGCGGTGCCGAGGTGACTCTACAGACCAGAGATCGCAAATGGAGAATTAGAGGTTAGCATGATATTAGGAGTAACTGTGCCAATTGTTTAATTACAAATTCTTATTTTTTAAATTTTAAAAATTAAAATTTAAAATAATTAATTAATAATCTGATTTATGATTTTAAAATTAATTTCTTTTTTTATTCCATTATTCATATTTTTATTATTCTTCTGTACTTCTTCTAAGACTAAAAAGTAAGTCATGTATGTGGGACTGCAAATAACATAGAAAATTATAGGAAAGAAACTAACAAGGCATTACTTCGTGTTGCACACAGTCAATGTAAAAGTTCATTTTCAATTTCAAGAGTACTATAATTATTCCATCAAGACTTAGAAATAATAATCAACTAATTAATTTCGAGTGACGTTAGAATTTCAAATAAGGTGTCGTACTAAGGGGGAAGCACTTGACTAGTGTGTGTGTGTGTCTATATATATATATATATATATATATATAGCTTAGTGGATGAACTTGAAAAAAAATAAAATAAAATAAAATCTGGTAGTATGAGAATTGAAATGATCAAAATAAGACAAAGTATTTTAAGAAATGTTTAACTAGAGTACATAGATTGCGTAAATGGATTGTGTCACGAAATTAGCTAAAAGTTAAGGAACACTTTAATTTGTCGAGTCTATCTGAGTTGATACAAGAAATATATCTATGTGAGAAATGTTTTGTTTTTGTATATTGATGCGAACTGAAATACAAACACTTCAATCCATGTAGATTTTAAAGTTTATTATTAATGAGTTAATTTGTTCATTTTGAACGAAAAAAAAAAGAGAACTATTATTTGAATGTTTTAAAAGTTTCTAGACAAAAGAGCACATAACATAGTGTAAAATTGAAGGGTGTAAATTAACTTAAAAAATATATTTATTTTATTCAAATATAATATTTAATCTTTTTATATTTTATAATATCAAATATTATTTATATATTATTAACAAATTGAATTTATATTTCAATGATACTAAATATTTGGGCGGATGTATATATATTTTACAAATATTCATATTAAAAATTAAGAGTGTTAGTTGGACAGATAAAATTATCCTACCACCAAATTTGATGTTATTCTGTATGTGGGTTGAATTGCTAATCTATAGCGACTGAAATACAGCGAATTGGATATCCACAGATGTAAATAGTGTTATCAACTCCTTATCGATGCATTATTTTTTTGTTGTAGGTGGTGAATGTATGTGTTTGTTTTTAAGTGCTTTACTATTTGCTTGGAAATCATGAGCTTGGAGAATCTTTGAGATGGCTGGATTAATTTAATTTGCACATCGAAAAGTTTGCAGAGGATAGCATACGTTTCAATAATATTTTTTTGACAATGTAAAAAGGTAGCATTCGTTCATGAATAAGACGCATGATATCTGAATAGGCCAAATTACATATAAACGGAAGTGCATCTTCCATATCCACACTGTATTTGAATTAGTAAGAGTCATTTGAGTCAATTCATAATTTTTGTGAAAGAATTTAAGATGAGTTAATTTGTCTAGATAGCAAGAGAATTTAGTATAATAAAAGAGAAAAGGGTTAAAGATGAGATGAGAAAAGAAGTAAAGATACACAAAAATCATTGAATGAGGGAGCAACTTGGAGGGAGAGTATAACAGAACTCTCTGACTCTAAGAAAACTAACTTGTTGCATAATTTCTACTCACTCAATTAACTAGGTCTAGTTGCTCTAATCTCTATATACAAAGAAGTGAAGTCGTAATTAACTCAGTAATTAGCTTGCTAAGTTTGGCAACTTGGATGATCAGTAACATGCTCCCTCAAGCTAGAATGTCTTGCCATGTAAAAGTCAAGCATTCGAAGCTTGGAAGTGCACGAGCGAAAGGGAGCTGGAGCTAAGGGCTTGGTGAGGAAGTTAGCGACTTGTTCAGCTAACGAGACAGATAGCAAATGGATTACACCTTCAAGAAGCTTGTCACGGATGATGTGGCAATTGATTTCAATATTTTTGTCCCCTCATGAAAGATTGAGTTAGCTGCAATGTGTCTAGAAGATTGGCTATCACAGTAGATTAGGGTTGTTTGTGGGTGATGGATCTTTAAATCGGTGAGTAAATTTCGTAGCCATTGAACTTCTCTTGTGACTTTGGCTAAGGCTCTATATTCTGCTTCTGAGGAGGAGTTGGAGACTATTTGTTGCTTCTTGCTTTTTCAGCTGATCAAAGCTGTTCCAACGAAGAAGCAGAAATCTGTGATTGATCTTCTTGAGTCTGGACACTATGCCCAATCAGCATCTGAGTAGCTAGCTAGGGTAAGATCTAGATTTGTAGTTGGGAAGAACAGGCCATTGTCTGGTGCCATCTTTAGATATTTTAGGATCCGATAAGCTGCCTTGAGATGCAAATCGGTTGGTTGTTCAAGAAATTGACTCAACTTTGCCAGACCGAACAATGGTTTCTTGAGCAAGCACACTAATTCTCCATGAAAGTCTTCTAATCCTGATGGCAATTTCATATAAACTTCTTCATTGAGGTCTCTGTGCAAGAAAGCTGTGTTGACATCGAGTTGTTTGCAATGCCAACCTTTGCTGGTTGCTATGGTGAGAAGTAGTCTCAATGTGGTCATTTTTATCACTGGACTGAATGTGTCAAGGTAATCAAGGCTATGTGTTTGAGTGAATCCCTTCACTACCAAATGCGCTATGTGTCTCTCTATTCCCATCAAGGTTGAACTTCACTTTAAACACCCATGTACAGCCAATTGCTCTTTTCCCAACAGGTAAGATAGTAATGCTCCACGTTTTGTTTTGATAAAGTGCTTTGAGTTCCTCTTTAATGACATTTCTCCAACATTCATCTTTGACAGCTTTCTCATATGATTTTGGCTCGAATATAGAAGAGACACCAAGAAAGAAATATTTTTGTAAGTATGAGGATTCAGAAAAAGATATATAATTTCTTATGAGATATCTAGATATATGAAAACATGTGGATGATGCTTTGGAGGCATGCATGCATTGGTAATCTGATAGGTATACAAGTGTTTTTCAGATTCTAAGGGATTTTCTAATTGCTAGTTGCGATTCTTGTGCTTGCGGTAGTGAAGCAACTAGTTCGGAGAGTGTGTCAAGATTTTGTGATATAGTTGGAGATGTATGAGTGGTGGGCTCAGTAGGTTGTGTATGTGGTGTATTGAGTTGATTGTGTGAGGTGTATGGATGGTATTGATATGATGCATTATAAGTAAATGTGTCTAAAAATGGTTCAATTATTTAATTATACATGGTTTGTGAATTTGTATGTTTAGATTCACTTATGAAATTTTCTCCTTTTAGTAATTTTCATAAAAACAATTACATTTTTTGAAATAAAGATTTTTTTTAGTGTGTAAATTAAACAAATGTCCCTTAACTCGTTCTTTGTATCCTAAGAATGCACACTTCATTGATCTAGGATCTAGCTTTTTCCTATTTGTAGTGAGTGTGACAGCAAAGGAAAAGCACCCAAATACCTTAAGTTGCTGCAAATTAGGTTTTGTGTTAAAAATTATCTCATAAGGTATGGCATTGAATAGGACTGAGCTGGGAACTCTGTTGATGATGTGAACTGAGTGAGCCACAACTAAATTCCAGAAGCACTTGGGTATGTTTGCTTGAAAAAATAGTATTCTTGTCATGACCAAAATGTGTTAGTACTTCTTTTCAACAATACCATTTTCTTGAGGAGTTTTTACACATGAGGTTTGGTGCAAAATACCCTATTATTTTAAAAAGTCTCAATTTTGAATTCAGGACCATTGTCTGATTTAACACTCTTAATGGTCCTTTAAATTGAGTTTTAACCAATTGAATGAAAGAAATAAAAAGTTGAGATGCCTCTGATTTTTTTTTTCATGAAAAATACCCAAGTGAATATGCTTTTTTAATTAATAATAGTTAAAAAGTATTTATGTCCAGATATGGAAAGAGTAGATAAGGGACTCTATATGTCAATGTGAATCAAATCAAATATATTTCGTGAATTACTAGTGCTTAGAGGAAAAGAAAGTTTCTTTTGTTTTGTCAAATGACAAAATTCATAAGAATCAAATTCATTATTACAATACACATAAGAAAATTGTTTTTGCATAAGAGAAAGCTTGCTATATCCTACGTGACCTAATCGAATGTGCCATAGACTGTTTTGTGCATAATCTTTGCATTTATGTAGTGTTGAGACATGTGATGAAATGTGACTAGTGGGCTGATCTAGTATGTAAAGGCCTCCCCAAACATTAGCTACACCAATCATCTCTGATGTAGGTTGACTCTGAATTTGGCATATTGTTTGAGAAAATAAAAAAATGCAATCAAGTGAAGTTGTTAGTATTGATACTGAAAGCAAGTTAAAAGAAAATGAAGGTATATATAGGACATTATTGAGATAAAGTGAGTCAGTGAAATTAACTGTACCTATTATTGTGATTTCTACTACAGATCCATATGGTAATTTGGCAAAATTGAATTTATGTAATGATAAGTTTGAAACAAAGATAGAGAGGTGCATACATGGTCAGTAGCTTCTGTGTCTATGGCCCAGAAACTAGATTTTAATGAATTTGCTAATAAGGCAACAACTAAAATTTTACCTTTTGTGACATTGAGATCAAGAGGCTGAGACTTTGATGTATTAACCCTGAAATGATTGATTGTGTGTGATGTTTATTCTTGAGACAAAATAAGATATGTGTCACCACTACTTTTTTGCTGAGATTCATGATCATCACTGTTTTCATCCTCCTCAATAGCGGAGATATGATTAATAGAGCCGGATCATTTCATGTGAGGAGGAACTCCATGTTTCTTGTAGCAAGAATCTATTAAATGCCCATTTTTACCACAGTAAAAGCACACCTTTCCTTGGTATCCTTTGCCACCTCCTCTCCCAAAATTGTTTCGTTCATCTCTGTCCCCTCCTCTATCTCTTTGAGGCATTCTACCCGTGGATGCATTCATAAAAGCTTTAGATTCAGAAATTTAGATTGAAATTGTCTTTCGTGCTGCGTAAGCAAGGCAAATACAGTGTTTATATCCATAAGATGTTGCTACATCATGATTTGGGATTGAACAGTGTTGAATTGTTTATTAAGTCCACGAAGAAATTTGACTACCATATCATCATTTTTGAATTTTCAAAAATTTGCTAAGACATAGTTGCAAGTTGAATCTCAAGTAACATAGGCATGAAGAGGGCAAAAATTTTCAATTTTCTCCCAAATCGATCTTAATTTCGTAAAGAAAGAAGTGACAGTAGGATCACCTTAGTGAGATGCATAGAGTTCTTCATGAAGTTGTGCAATCTGGTAGATGTCTCCTTGATAGTACCGATTTCGCAAATCTTACCACAGATATGAAGTAATGGTCCTCCAAATGACGCTCTTACGAATTTCCAGATTAAGAGACAAATTTATCTAAGAAAAAATATAGGTGTTGCACCTGTCCCAAGCAGTGAAAGAAGCATCATCTTGTGCAGGTTTTAGTAATGATCCATCGATGAATTGAATTTTGTTCTTGGATTTTAGGGTTAGCCACATGGATATGGACTACTCAGAATAATTCTGAGGTGTGAGGTTAAAATTGATGAGTGCAGTTCTAATATTTTCACTTGGATGCAAGAAATATGGATTTGTGAGATCCATGGAAGGAGTGCATTGATTCTGATTGATATGTGTTTGAAGTGTTGTGAGTTGATTCAAAAGGTGACTGAGTTGATTCATGTCCATGTTCGTAGGTGAGATTCCTGAGCTATTCATGACATATAGCTCACCGCACCATGTGAAAGAATTTGAGATGAGTTAGTTTGCCTAGATAGCAAGAGAATTTGGTATAGTAGAAAAAAAAGAGGTTACAGATGAGATGAGAAAGAAGCAAAGATACAAAAGGATCATTCAGTGAGGGAGCAACTTGGAGGGCGAATGTAACAAAACTTTCTGACTCCAAGAAAACTAACTTGTAACATAATCTCTACTCACTCAACTAACTAGGTCTAGTTGCTCTAATTTTTTTTATATACAAAGAAGTAAAGCTGTAATTAACTCAGTAATTAGCTTGCTAAGTTTGACAACTTGGCTTATTGGTAACAATTTTGATTCCTTCCTTATATATTGTGATATATACATAAAACCAAGCAAAACATATACTTATCAAGAGTTTATTTAACTTAATTAATTAATTGAATGTAAGTCTCTATCACTCACCCGACCTCCTATAGAGGTCGGATTCGATGAAAATGGGCAGCTCATGCTTACCCACGAAAGTAACTACTTTTCCGAATTTCTCACCCACTTCTAGAAGAGAGATCCCAACAACCCTAAGATAAAGGGGCGGTTATCCACCATAAGAAGTGGAACTACTTCAACGGTGGTTATTAGTTCATCTCCTATAAATACCTTGACACACTCAGGTACATTTAAGTTCCAACACACTTAAACATGTTAAACCCTTGCTGACTTAGGTATCGAAGTGTCTTGCAGGTACCACCCCCACCTCCTCACAAACAACTCGGACGACGGGCACACGACGTGGGACAAGTCAAAACTCGCTCCATTGAGAATTTGGGTCTTACTTACAAGCCCAAAGGCAATCCAATTTTAGGTAACCCTCGAAACAGTTGTATTTAGTTCTGAAAATAGGACATGACAAGATAGTGAAAATAAGATATAAAAAACATACAAAGATACAAAAATTAAAATTTTAATATTTTATTTGGTGATAAACTAAAAAAAATTATAAGTATATAATTTATTCTCATTTTTTTTATTAAAAAATTTGAGACGAAAAATATAATAATAAAAAATATAATTATAAAAAATTAAAAAAATAATAAAAAATAAAAAATACATTATTATTTATTAATATCTCTATATCCTTCTTGTTAA
>NC_029785.2:126691776-126693810 GCF_000816755.2 Arachis ipaensis | reverse complement strand
TGTTAAGATACAAAATATACTAATTTAATATTTCTAGATACAATATTTTTATTTTTATCTCATTTATTAAATATAATTTTATTTTTTTTATGTTTCTGTCTTAATATTCTGTATCTATATATAAACAAACGCAGATATTGTTGTCTTATCCTATTTTATCTCGTTAATTCGTTAGTTGGTGTGAAATCGATGCTTCCATTTTGTAGTCCACGAAAGTGTGAGGAACAAGTAAAATATATATATAAGAATCTTTGTCCAAAGTTAACTTCTTGAGATTTTCCAGCTTGGTAGACATAATTCAATGCTTCATAAGCTTTAACTTAATTTGGTTGTCAATTTCCATATAGATAATACTACTATATATTTATAGATATAATGGTGAGTAGCTAGTAATGATATAAAGATGGACCAAATTATTGCAAGTTCAATTTCCAATGATGTGGTATCTGAGTTGAGGTGGAAACTAAAACTAGATCCTAATTATTATTATTATTCATTACATCTTTGGTTGGCGGTGGAAGAAAAAATTAAAATGGGGATTGGGTTAGTTCATTATTATTTTTGCTACAGCCTACATGGGTTTGGAAAAGTATAAAAGAAACAGCGCCGAATTGTTAATTACAGTGACTATACTACACAAATTGTACAAATTCAAGTCTATATCTTGACTTTGAATTATATGTTACATATATCTCTAATCTCTAACCTCTAATCTCTAATCTCTAATCTCTCATCTCTCATCTTAATCAATTGATAGCTAAATGCTATCGATAAAATCATTATATGTATGTGAAGGTGTCTTGGCTTTCAATCTTTCATCCACATGTACGGTGGCCACATGAGATATATACACATATAGGTTTTTCCTTGTCTCTTGTAGAATATTTTTCTAACAAATTAGTATTGAAATAAATATTTAATTAACAAAAAATAATTGTGTTTTAGATAAGCCTTGAATTTCAAAAACAGAAAAAGACCCAAGCAAGATAGACAAAACTTACACAAAGAAATAGAGCCAACACCATCCTAATACATGCATTATTTGATTTAGGGTTTGTTTGATTTTAAAATTAGTTTTGGGATCTGATTTATTTTAATTATCGGTTTGTTATGCAATATTATCTGTCTAATTCGTATTTAAATTCAACTGGTCTTTCGTTTAAAATATTTTTGATAATTTTACCTTTAGACTTTTTTTTTCAGATGAAATTTATATACATACACATAAATTAAACTAGGAGTGTTCGCGGTGCGGTTTGGATCGGTTTTGAGTCAAAAATTCATCCGATCTGAACAGTAATTTTACTTGCGGTGCGGTTTGGATTGGATGATTTTTTAAAAAAAAATTCGATCCAATCCGATCAAATTTCAAGCAGTTCGGATTAGATTGGATTTGCGGTTTTGTAAATTAAAAAAAATTAAAGACATATAACAAGTCTCAACATCAAATTTCAAATAATCAACAATGACGTAACAAGTCTCAACAATATCTTAAAAAGTTAATGATAACATAACAATAGAAATAAAATTATAGGTTAGTTAAAATAAATAAATAAATAACATTTTGAATATAAAATATTTATTAAATAATAATAATACATGAATAATATAAAAATATATAACAAATTGAACATGTTATAAATATAATTGTAAATAAAATAATAAAATAATAATATTATAGCACATTGTGCGGTTTTGATTGGATTGGATCGGTTATGAAAAGTAGATCCGAAATCCGATCCGATCCAGCGGTTTGTAAAAAATAAAATCCAATCAAATCCAAATTAGTGCGATTTTAAACGGTTTTCGATTTAAATTGGATTGGATGAACGGTTTAATTTGGATCAGTTTGAATTTGAACACCCCTAAATTAAACATCTTTAAATACGAAAACATGTGTAGTATAATTAATAATAAAAATATTATCTATATACTAAAAAACAGTCACTAAATTAATTATTAATTTATTTTAATAAATACATATGTTATTTAACTTATTTTAATTAAAAGTCAAAAAAAATACCAAAATTTAAT
>NC_029785.2:126687932-126691571 GCF_000816755.2 Arachis ipaensis | reverse complement strand
TTTTTTTTATATATTTTATCTTCTTTAATTTCTTTCCTCTCAATTCTTCTTCTTCTTCATATTTTGTTATTATACAATTTTTTTATCTTATATTTTATTTTAAAAATAAAAAATTTTATTTAAATAAATTTATTTTAATGCTAAATTGTATATTCCTAAGTCATAAATAACGTATTGTCTTGCAATAGGGTATACCATAGAGATCAATTTAAATTTTATGTTTATCATGGTAAAAATTTTTATGTTTTATACAAGAAATTTTATTATTATCTTAAAATTCTTCGCATCTCTAGACACTTCTATCATCTGTACCACAATAAAAAATGCGAAAATAAAATATGGTCGATTCATAAATCTCACATTGATTTCGATCCTATTAAGGAATATTCTTAACGATTCTTGTCACCTGATAACGTTCACCACATTGATTAATACGCATCCTAGCCACTATTTCATCTGTATTTTGACCACGTCAAACTATAAGAGTAATATCTCCATCAAGATTCATATTATTATCTCTATTCCTAAGATTACTCCCCAAGTCTTTTAGGTCTATTTCTATATTTTGACGATCATCTTCACCATAATCGACTATTCGAGCAATTCGTTCCACTTGCCTAGCTAAACGCTCGAATTTTATTTCCTGATCAACTATCATAGGGTTCAAAATAGTAATCATCTGTTGAGTAAGTAAATTGACTAAATCATGATGACTCTCATCGACATATTGTCAAACTGTTGCCATCAAATCAATATTATTCAATGTCGACCCTACCTGATAATCACGGGAAAACTCAGGATGGTGTATTGGTGGTTGGTTATTAATCGCTCCTTGTGTATTTCCAAACCTAATTGGAGGCACGTAACCACTCATAAATAGGATATAATCAGGAGGAAGACCAAAAGGAGTCTAACCAGTAGTTATCGGCAATTGTGTTTGTGTTTGAAAAGTTCGTGGGTGTGAATTACGTCCATTATTCTCTATGGATGGATTATTAACTACTACATTTTCTCCAGGCCCAACTCCTGGGTTATGAATGCTACCTTCTGTATGCGACGTCAGCTCTGCAAAAGTTTAAGCAACTACTATAGAAATATTATCATTCATAGATGATCCAACATTAATATTAAAAATATCATCTGCCATATGTATAACTTTTTCACTTCTAAGTCATATAAACTAAATCATTACAAAATTCTTTTTGACACATTTCATTTTCAAAACTGTCCCACTAGCTCATGCCATTTTGTTATGCAAATTTTTAGAAAATCTGAGTTGGTTCGATATCTAATAATCTGGGAGTGAAACCTACTCCTCCCTATCAGTATCAGTTTCGAATTGTGCACCAAAAATTCCGTTTTGAACTGATAAAAAGAAAACTTGAAATGAAAAGAAAAATTTTAAAAAGACTAGAAAGAAATAGAATAAAAAAGTGTTGATCGAAAAAATATTTTCGATAAGAATGGGTCGAATCGAAATAAGTCAAGTATAGTTTCTTGAGGAAACACGTGTAAGTATGAAGTTGGAGGTAATTAGTGCCGAATTGGATTTCGATTAGTTGTCGATCAGACGAGCCAAATCGAGTAAAGGACTCGATTCGAGAAATTAAGCAAAAGACTCGACTCGAGAAGTTAAGTAAAAGATTTCGAGGGGTTAGTCGAATGGTTATGGAAGACGCAAAGTTAGTGACTGCCATCACGCAAGGTAAACATGGGGAATATCTACAATCACGCAGCGGGAAGAGTTACCAAGGGTGATTGTATTTTAAATTTATAGTTTTCATTTAATTGTAATTAATAGTGATTAATTTAACCGTTATGTAAACACCTATAAATACTAGGAAGTATTAGGGAATAAGGGTTGGAACTTTTACTCAGAAAACACGCTCTAACACTCTCACATCCCAGTGAATTCCTGAGTTTGCGATCGAGTTACATTTTCTGTAGGGTTCCTTCCACCTTTCTTCTTTCTTTCAATTTTAACTCTATTTGTAAACTTAATGTTTCATTTAATCTTATTCACTAAGTGTCATTTATATTCTTTATTTTCTCTGTTTAATTTATCTTTCAGCATTCCATTACTTACTTTAAAGTTCTTTGATTCAATTGAAGGCACTTTTGTTGTTTCCTTTTGATTTTGATACAAGTCTTTTCATTTATCATGTCTTTATTTATTGAAAACTTCAATTTCTAAATCTCATTTAACAATTTACAAATTTATTTTATTTTTTATTGTCAACACTTGTCTAATCGAGAACGCTTTGATGCACTTCTAGAAAACTGGCACTCACATAGAGGAGTAGGTTTCGCTCCCAGACTACTAGATATCGAACCATCATCAATTTGTTAAAAATCGACAAAACAAAAAGACAAAAAATAAACGAAATAACTTATTTATGAATCAATAAAATGCTTCTAGCATGATCAAAAGACTTTAAATTCAAGTATAATGTATAACTAGAAAGAAAAGTAAAGAAAGGAAACGCTTTACAGGAAAAAAAGTAAATTTGCAAGAAAGATTAAAGAGAATATAAAAATAATGAAAAGAATCCTACAAAAAAATAAACACGGAATAAGTATCTGAAAATATAAAATTGTAAGGGCGTTTTTTTAAAATGAGTTCCAATTTTTATTCCTTTCAAACTTTATCTATTTATAACCCTCTCAACCAATTAAATTCTGTCTCGTATTTCATATACAAAAAAATCAAATGTAACTATTCCCACCGTATAAATAATGGAGTAACAGTCTTCATCTGTCTTTATTACTAGCCTTCCCACTGTCTTGATCACAAGATCTTGCCATTGACATGAGTTATCGATCAGACCACTTCGTTCATCGATTCTTTCTTGGATAAACCCAAAACCTGCTCCACATAATTCGAACTAAAAATATTTTCGATATATTCATTATGAATTTAAATTATTTTGCACCAACCGGACTAAATTATTTGTACTTTTTTAATTCTTTGACAAATTTGTTACCCGTTTATCTTTTTTTTTTTAGGTAAAAGTTACCCGTTTATCTTTAATATGAAGGACGAAAATGTCAGTTGGATTTATCGAGCCTAATTGTGATGATGATGATCGATTTGATAATTCTACATAAAGGCCATTAGTTATTTTAATCGAGTTTTGGGCTTTAATTGACCTCATGTCAATGTTTATATACTTGAAGATCAGATAATGAACCTTCTACGTAAATATGAATCACACTGTATCTTGTAAACAAGAAAAACATTTTTAAGGTTTTAAATTTTATATTTATTTTAATACTTTTAGAAAGATTATTCTTTTACTTAGTGATGATTCAAAAGATTTTTTTTTTCTATTTCATAGCATAATTTTCTTTTATTTGGACTCTAACTGTTTTTGTTTAAGTTTTCATATAGAGGAAATAAAAAAAAGTAATTTACTTAACTAAATAATATATACCATACACATACATTAGTTTTGTATACACATTTTGTAGAGCAACATTTCAGCTAAAGTTATTGATTTATATATTTTTAATTAAATAATAAACAATTATAATAAACGTTATAACACGCAATAAATATGAACAAATTTGGGAGTAGTTAAATTTCCTCTTCTCCCAAGACTTGATTTCGAGTTCTTGTAAAAACAATTTTATTAGATG
>NC_029785.2:126686794-126687549 GCF_000816755.2 Arachis ipaensis | reverse complement strand
TTTCGAGTTCTTGTAAAAACAATTAAATTAGATGAATAATTAAAATGATGTATAATAGTATAATAAGTTTTTATAAAATATAATATATGTATTTTTATACACAATAATTAATTAATAATTAATATTTTAGTATACATATGACAAAGAATAATGCTTTATAACCAAGTTAATTTTTTAAGTTGATATAATCTAATTAGTATTTAAGCACCACTATCTCTAACCGCCTTTTGATTAAAAATACCACTATATATAATTGTCTTTTGACGACTTCTTTCTACGTGAATTTCATTTTTTATTTCAAATTACTCTTCTATTCTTCCTCTTCCTCTTCCTCTTCCTCTTTGATTATTGTCATTGTCACCATAACCACCATGCCACCACCTTCATCTTCTCCTCTTTCTTTTTTTTTTTTATTTGAATTTCTTCGATCTTCACTTTCCCTTTCCTCCTCCTCCATCATCATTATTATCATCATTATTGACATCATCGTCGTCTTCTTCTTATATGTATAAAATTTCAAATCCAGAATGCACCAAAATTCTTTAATGATGACAACACAAGCAAACTCAATTCAAAACAAGTTTTGACCAGAATGCACCGAAATTAAATTCAGAATGCACAGAAATTAAATCTAAAATGCACCAAAATTACTAAATGATAACTCAAAACTCTTCCTCCTCCTCCTCCTTCTTCATTATCATCATCATCTTCTTCTTCTCCTCTCCCTCCTCCTCCTCCTCCTCCTCCTCCTCCTC
>NC_029785.2:126672807-126686200 GCF_000816755.2 Arachis ipaensis | reverse complement strand
TCCTCCTCCTCTCATTTGAATTTTTTCGATCTCCTCCTTCCTTTTACTTCTCCTCCTCCTCCTCCTCCTCCTCCTCTTCCTCCATCATCATTATTATCATCATCGTTATAGTTATTGTTATTATCGTTGCCTTCTTTTTATATGTATAACAGTTCAAATTCAGAATGTATGCATTTTCTTAATGATAATGATACACAAACAAATTCAGTTTAAAACAAGTTAAAACCAGAATGTACCGAAATTAAATCTAAAATACACTAAAATTTAAATTTAGAATGCACCGAACTCAAAACTCCTTCTGTTTCTTTTTCTTCATCATTATCATCATCTTCTTCTTTTCTTCTTCATCATCTTTTTCTTATTTTATGTTCTCATTATTCTTTTGGTTTTACCCTCTTAATAAGAATAAAAATAAAAAAATCATATAAAGAAGAAGAAGAAACGTATAATACTGTAAAATAACTAGGAAGAGGAGGAGGAAAAGAATATAGCAACAACAACAATAATAAAAGAACGATGATGAGAAGGAAACATGCGAAGAAGAAGAAAGAATACGAAAAAAAAAAAGAGAAAAAACATGAAAGAAAAAGAGAAAAAAAAAAGAAAGAGAAGAAGAAGGAAAAGGAGAAAAACTCAAAAATATTCACTTAGTTAGAGCATGTATTTATGTTTTTATTAATTTTTTTTTTAATTTAGACTAATTTAGTTATCAAAGAAATTTGAATATGTAGCATAATTCTATGACAAATGGTATAATAATATGTATAATTTTGGGTGACTCTATCCCACTAATATATATGTCTGAGCTTTCAGATTTCAAAGCCACTTTATTTGCTTGGTGATTAATAAAACGGAAAGAGTACGCAAAGATAATAAAATTGTGAAAGAATAATAATGAAAGAAAAGAAAAGATGAAAAAATTTTATTGATTGTTAATTGATTGAATTGTTCACTATGAAGGTGAAACTAAATATATATATATAGAGCATTGGCCTATGAAAGATAAAAGTAAATAAAGATAAGATAAAGATAAGATAGAGATAAAAATAAAGATAACTATAAGATAAAATAAAGACTAAAATTATAATTGAATTTGTGTATTCTGTTGGGCTGAATTTGTGGGTCGTGAGACATCTTTATTGTTGTCATGGGCTAAGGTGGAAGAATGATTTAATACGCCCCCGCAAGCTAGAGGATGAAAGATGTCAAGAATACTAAGCTTATTCAGATTAAGATGGAAGGGTTGAGGAGACAAAGGCTTGGTGAAGATGTCGGCTAGTTACCCAGAAGAGGGAATTGGGAGAAGTTTCATCACTCCAGCTTGAGCTTTTTGTCGAACCAAGTGACAATCAACCTCTAAATGTTTGGTCCGTTCATGAAAAACCGGGTTAGCAGCAATATGAAGAGCATTCTGATTATCACAATATAAAACTGGTGGGCGGATAGGAGAGATGCGTAAAAATTGTAACACATTTAGTATCCATTGAAGTTCACAAGTTGTGTTGACAAGTGCACGATATTCTGCTTCCGTGGATGAGCGGACAATGGTGGTTTGTTTCTTGGTCTTCCAAGAGACTAAAGAACTGCCTAAGAAGAAACAATAACCTATTAAAGATCGCCGAGTGTTAGGACATCCGGCCCAATCAGAGTCACTAAATCCAAGAAGCTGAATTTCTGATTCCTTTGGAAAGAAAAGTCCTTTGGCGGGACTAGTTTTCAGATATTGTAACACATGCTTGGCAGCTTGAAGATGAGATTCAGTAGGAGATGCCATGAATTGACTTAATTATTGAGTGGCATACATGATGTCCGGTCGAGTAGTGGTGAGATAGATAAGACGGCCAACCAAACGGCAATATACAAAACGGTCGGATAACAAGGGACTTTTGTCTTGATATAGTCTTGTGGTACTATCCATTGGAACAGAGACATGTTTAGCACCTAATAAACCAGAATCTTCCAAAAGATTAAGACAATATTTTCTCTGAGATAAGCAAATTCCCTTCTCTGATTGAGTGGTGCACGAAATCCTGATCATTCAATTCCTTGGTAACGGCGCTGAAAACTTAATACGAACGTTCATAATCTTAGTTCTTCTTCACAACTTTGCACAACTAACCAGCAAGTGCACTGGGTCGTCCAAGTAATAAACCTTACGTGAGTAAGGGTCGATCCCACGGAGATTGTTGGTATGAAGCAAGCTATGGTCATCTTGTAAATCTCAGTCAGACAGATTCAGATGGTTATGGTGAATTGATAATTAAAATATAAATAAAACGTAAAATAAAGATAGAGATACTTATGTAATTCATTAGTGAGAATTTCAGATAAGCGTATAGAGATGCTTAGTTCCTTCTGATTCTCTGCTTTCCTACTGCTTTCATCCAATCCTTCATACTCCTTTCCATGGCAAGTTGTATGTTGGGCATCACCATTGTCAATGGCTACATCCCGTCCTCTCAGTGAAAATGGTCCAAAATGCGCTGTCACCGCATGGCTAATCATCTGTCGATTCTCGATCCTACTGGAATAGGATTCAGTAATCCTTTTGCGTCTGTCACTACGCCCAGCACTCGCGAGTTTGAAGCTCGTCACAGCCATCCCTTCCCAGATCCTACTCGGAATACCACAGATAAGGTTTAGACTTTCTGGATCTCAAGAATGGCCGCCAATAATGCTAGCCTATATCACGAAGACTCTGATCTCATGATCAGGGGGCTAGGAGATACACATTCAAGCTTGTTTGCATGTAGAACAGAAGTGGTTGTCAGGCACGCGTTCATAAGTGAGAATGGTGATGAGCGTCACATAATCATCACATTCATCATGTTCTTGTGTGCGAATGAATATCTTAGAGAAGAAATAGGCTTGAATTGAATGGAAAAATAATAGTACTTTGCATTAATTCATGAGGAACAGCAGAGCTCCACACCTTAATCTATGGTGTGTAGAAACTCTACCATTGAGAATACATAAGTAAAAATAGGGTAGACATGGCCGAGTGGCCAGCCTCCCATGGAGGTCTCAGAACGTAAAAGTTACATAATGTGTTCTAGAGATCGATATAAATACAATAGTAAAAAGTTCTATTTATGCTAAACTAGTTACTAGGGTTTACAGAGATGAGTAAATGATGCAGAAATCCATTTCCGGGCCCACTTGGTGTGTGCTTAGGCTGAGCATTGAAGCTTTCACATGTAGAGGTCTTCCTTGGAGTTAAACGCCAGTTTGTAACCTGTTTCTGGCATTTAACTCCAGAATTGGGCAGAAAGCTGGCGTTGAAAGCCAGTTTGCGTCATCTAAACTTGGACAAAGTATAGACTATTATATATTGCTGGAAAGCCCTGGATGTCTACTTTCCAACGCAATTGAGAGCGCGCCATTTGGAAATCTGTAACTCCAGAAAATCCATTTTGAGTGCAGGAAGGTCAGAATCCAACAGTATCAGGCGCCCAGGCCGTTCCCTCGGGTCGGGAGGTTCACCAATTACACTCCCCTCACCGCACCCATCAAGGAAGTTTATCAACAAATCGCTGAAAAGGGGATCTTGCCGAAACTCCGGCCATTGAAGAAACGAACAGGGGGAAACAAAAGCCTTTATTGCGAATATCACAAGGGTTACGGGCACAAGACCCAAGACTATTTCGACCTAAAGGATGCCCTAGAGCAAGCAATCAGGGACGGGAAGCTCACTGAGTTCTCCCACCTTATTAGAGAACCGAGGAGACGGAATCGCGACCACGACGGCGAGGACAGGTCCCGAATGACAAGACGACGCCAAGAACCGGAGGGAGACGACCACGGTCTCACGGTGGTGAACGTAGTAACGGCAAGGAACACAACCCCGAGGTCGAGATCGGTACAGAAAAAAGACGCCAAAGTTCTGGAAATCTTCTCTTCATTTACGAAAAGTTCCCAGAGGCCCCTATCCATCTCCTTTGGTCCAGAAGACCAATGGTTTGACGAGATCCTGGAAAATTCCCCCATGGTCATCACGGCCAGAGTCGGAACCAGTCTCGTAAAATGAATCCTCGTGGATACAGGGGCAAACTCAAACATCATGTTCCGCAACGTATTCGATGTCTTGGGTTTGCGTGACGCCGACCTAGCGACCCACCAGCACGGTGTGGTAGGGTTGGGCGATCACTTCATCAAGCCGGATGGGATTATCTCCCTCCCGACATCCATGGGACAAGGACCGAAGTGAAGGACAATAATGGCCGATTTCGTAGTTTTGCAGGATTCCACAGCCTACAACATCATCCTGGGGAGGAAAACCATCAACGACCTCGGAGCAGCGATTAGTACGAAGCTACTCATAATGAAGTTTGTTGCTGATGACGGATCCGTAGGATCCATCAGAGGAGATCTGGAAACGGCAGTCGCCTCCGACCATGCCAGCCTCTCTTGAGAAAAAAATCCAAGGAAGCATCGGGCGTTTTCCTTGCCGACCTAGATGCCAAAGTAGGCGACAAGCCAAGGCCCGAGCCGGAAGGCGACCTGGAGAAATTTAGAGTCGGGGACGCGGAGGAGAAGTTCACATTCATAAACAAAAATCTCCCTCACGAATTGAAGGAACCTTTGATGGAAATGATCAGAGCTAATGCTGACCTGTTCGCTTGGACGCCGGCCGACATGCCGGGGATAGATCCCCAACTCATGTCACACTGCCTAGCTGTCAAGCCGGAAGCCCGACTAGTGGCCCAAAAGAGGAGGAAGATGTCACAGGAAAGGGCAGAGGAGGTGGCCAGGTAGACTGCCAGCCTCCACGAAGCAGGGTTCATCCGAGAACTGGACTACTCGACTTGGCTATCGAACGTGGTTTTGGTAAAGAAGCACAATGAGAAGTGGATGATGTGTGTAGACTATTCTGACCTCAACAAGGCGTGCCCCAAGGACTGCTTCCCCCTTCCCAACATCGACACACTCATCGACGCGGCGGCGGGATACCGGTATCTGAGCTTCATGGACGCTTACTCTGGGTACAATCAGATACCGATACACAAGCCCGACGAGGACAAGACGGCGTTTATAACGCCAGGAGGGATCTATTGCTACAAAGTGATGCCATTTGGTCTGAAAAATGCTGGCGCCGCGTACCAGAGGCTGATGAGCAAGATATTCAGCGAGCTCATAGGCAAGACAGTGGAAGTCTACGTGGACGACATCCTTGCGAAAACCACACGTCCCGACGACCTCCTAAGCGACCTGGGGGGCATGTTCGCGTCCCTCCGACACCACGGCATGAGACTTAACCCGCTCAAATGCGCCTTTGCCATGGAAGCCGGAAAGTTCTTGGGATTCATGATAACCCAAAGAGGGGGTAGAGGCCAATCCTGAGAAATGCCAAGCGAACCTCCAGATGAAGAGCCCGGGTTGTATCAAAGACGTCCAGCGATTAGCAGGAAGGCTGGCGGCGTTATCCCGATTCCTCGGCGCATCCGCAGCAAAAGTTCTACCCTTCTTCAATTTAATGAAAAAGGGGATAGCGTTTGAATGGACCCCCGCATGCGAGGAAGCGTTCAACCACTTCAAGGCAATCCTAGCGAGACCCCCAGTGCTCAGGAAGCCTTAGGATGGAGAACCCCTCTACCTCTATCTAGCCGTAACAGAAGAAGCACTTGCAGCAGTGCTGGTGAGAGAAGAAGGGAAGAATCAACAGCCCATCTACTTTGTGAGCAGGGCACTACAAGGAGCAGAGTTGAGGTATAGCAAACTAGAGAAACTGGCGCTGACACTCCTAACCTCCTCCAGAAGGCTGAGGCAATACTTCCAGAGCCACCGTGTTGTCGTGAGGACAGACCAAGCAATCCGCCAAGTACTCCAAAAGCCTGATTTGACCGGAAAAATGATGACTTGGGCTATCAAACTCTCCCAATATGACCTGCAGTACGAGCCCCGACATGCAATCAAGGCGCAAGCGATGGCAGATTTTCTGGTTGAGGTAACAGGTGATCCACCCGAGGAAACGGGCACACGGTGGAGACTCCATGTGGACGGGGCCTCCAACCAGACGTCCGGAGGTGCCGGGGTCATCTTAGAGAGCCCAGCCGAGGTCGTAAACGAGAAATCGACCAAGTTTGAATTCCCCGTATCGAACAACCAAGTGGAATATGAAGCCCTTTTGGAAGGACTGACCCTAGCCCGGGAAGTCGGAGCGACAAGGCTGGAAGTATGCAGCGACTCACAGGTCGTCACCTCGCAAGTGAACGGAAGCTATCAAGCAAGAGACCCATTACTGCAAAGGTATTTGGAAAGGGTCAGAGAATTGACCAGGCAATTCCAGGAGGTCACGGTCCACCACGTTCCAGGGGAGAGGAACACACGGGCGGACCTCCTATCTAAACTAGCAAGCACCAAACCAGGAACGGGCAACCGGTCCCTCATCCAGGGCATAGTAAAGGAGCCAATGGTTGCCCTCCACGTGACGGAATCAAGCCCCTCCTGGTTGGACCCCATCACAAACTTCCTGGAGCATGGCAAACTACCTGACGATGAGAAAACAGCCAAAGCGTTAAGAAGGGAGGCAGCCAAATATGCAATCATACAAGGACAACTGTTCAGAAAGGGGCTCAGCCAACCCTTATTGAAGTGCTTGCACCCTGACTAGACGGGCTATGTACTTAGAGAAGTCCACGAAGAATGCTGTGGCCACCACATCGGGGGTAAAGCCCTAGCAAGGAAGCTCATCCGAGCCGGGTATTACTAGCCATCAATGATGAAAGACTCCAGGGAATTTGTGAGAAAATGTGTCAAGTGTCAAGAGAACGCCAACTTCCATAGAGCGCCGGCTTCCGAGCTGAGTCTATTGACGGCCTCCCGCCCTTTCGCAAAATGGGGAGTTGACCTACTGGGACCCTTTCCGGTTGGCCAGGGGCAAGTCAAATACCTCATAGTCGCCGTTGACTACTACACAAAATGGATTGAGGCCGAACCACTGGCCAGCATATCGTCAGCCAACTGTAGAAAATTTATGTGGAGGCAGGTGATAACGCGGTTCGGCATCCCAGAAGTCGTTATCTCAGACAACGGGACGCAGTTCACCGACAAGAAATTCACAGAATTCCTCACCGGCCTGGGCGTGAAGCATAAGTTCTCCTCGGTAGAGCACTCCCAGACGAATGGGCAGGTAGAGTCTGCAAACAAAATAATCTTGCTAGGCCTCAAGAAACGGCTAGACAGCAAAAAGGGGGCATGGGCCGATGAACTCGCCTCCGTTCTATGGTCCTACCGCACAACCGAGCAAAGTTCCACTGGCGAAACTCCCTTCCGCCTGACATACGGAGTCGATGCGATGATACCAGTAGAGATCAGCGAGCCAAGCCCACGGTTACTTCTGAAAGGTGTGGAAGAAGCAGTCGAGAAGGACCTAGTGGACGAGGCTAGGGAAATGGCTCACTTTTTGGAAGCAGCATTAAAACAGAAAATGGCGCTGCGCTAGAACACCAAAGTGCTCAGAAGGGGGGTTTGAAGAGAATGACCTCGTCTTGCGACGCAACGACATAGGACTACCGACACCAGGCGAAGGGAAGCTGGCGACAAATTGGGAAGACCCGTACAGAATCAAAGAAGTACTCGGCAAAGGCGCCTACAAGCTCGAAAGACTTGACGGCAAAGAAATCCCGAGAACATGGAACGCAGGTAATTTGAGGAAGTTCTATTCGTAGCTTGGGCACACCGGCCAAGCGGCCTGGCGAGCTAGATAAACGATTACTTTTATCATGTTAATCTCCAGTAGTTTACTTTTAATAAACGTCTACCATGTTCATGGACTTGTCTAGCTAACGATCAATTTTTACTTGTCTAAACTTTTCATCTGCTGTTCTCTAACGCGTAACCCACACAATCGCGTTCTACAACGACAACCCGGGACTGATCACCCTGGGAGCCAGTCGGATCATAGCCATAAAAAACGGCCACGATAATACGACCAAGACGGTCCCAACCGTTACCAATGTAAACGGCAAAGCGGACACAAGCAATAAGTCCACACCAGAAAAACGGTAACAAAAAAGCAAAAAATGCCGATAAACGAAGCAAGACAAGGGCAACAAAAAACTAACCGATTAGACGGCCCATAAGAAATAAAAAGTTTTTACAAATGTTCACAACGAAATCACAAAGTCCAGACAGACAGAAAGCACAAGAACTCATTTCTTTGGCAGATCGACGATCTTGCCATCCTTAATCGTCTTAAAGACCCCAATCGCGGACGTATCGAAGTCGGGAGCCACAATCTTCACCTGAGCCTTAAGAGCCTCCTCAGTCATGAAGATCGCGTTCTTCCCTTGTTCTTTGGTTGCTTTATGCTTCCTCTTGAGATCTTCAACTTCGTCCTGGGCAGCTTTGGCCAAGGAAACGGCCTGGTCACGCTCCTTCTTCGCAGCGACCACCCGACCTTGTGCGACGTTGAGCTGACTCTCCAGAGTCATCTCGCGCTCGGTTAAACGGGTGACGGCGGCATCAGAGACCTTCATTTTTTCCTCAAAGGACGCGGCCTTCCCCTCGGCATCCTTGTGCCCCTTCTCAGCCGCGGACAGTTGTTCTTGAAGCTTCTCAACCTGGACCCTGAACTCATTATTGGCCTTAGCAGCAGTATCAAATTTCCTCCGCAACGCCTGCATGCCCGACAACTCGAACTCGGCCTTTCGGGTTATCACCGCCCCGCGAAGAAGGGTGCGATACATCCACCTCGCTTGGCTCGTGAGCTCGGTACCGAGAAAGTAGTCCTCTATACCAGGAATCAGCTGACTGTCAATGAAGGCGCTGGCATCGAAATTCCTCTCCATAACGGTGAGAGTCCCTTCCGGGCTGGAAGAGGCCCTCTGCCTCTTGAGAGTTCGAACAAGCTGAAAATCGTCATGCTCCCGCTGGGTCGAGGACGACTGCCCGGCACCGGCCGTCTCCTCCAGAATGGGAGAAGCCTGCACCCCGGACGAATTCTTTTCAGACATTGCACCGTCTTGGGGAGAGGGCACAACCAAATCTTTCTTCTCCTCACTAGGACCTTCCGACTTCCTATCGACCTTCTCATCCGCTTTCTCCTCGTCGCTGTCTTCAAAAAAGGTCTTGACCAAGTCCTCGAGCCCTGTCACTGAAGCAGACATCTCCACTGCAACAAAGAAACAAATGCGTCAGTCGTGAAGCTGGCAAAAACAAATTAAAAGACAACCAACACAAGCACAAAGGCAAAACAACTCACAAATATAACTTCGGGCGACCTCCCGGTCACCCATAAGAAGGTGGGAATTCACATGGTTTTTTCCGAAAATCGCGAATAGCACGTCGGCAATCCTCTTATTCTCAGGGGGCATCCCCTTATAGGTCACCTTGATGAAAGTATTAGACCCCGCCCTAAAGCTCCAGTACGTCGGGATGAGACGTTCTCCTTCTAGCGACAACCAAAAAGGATGACGACCTTTAACGGGACGGACCTTGAAATACTTGTCCTTGAACCCATGATAAGAGTCCTCGAACAAGCCAAATATCCTCCGACCTTGGGCAGATCAGAAAGACAAGAACCCTTTCCTCGCTTTTCCCTCCTTGGAAAGATTGGTAAGATTGAAGAAAAAGAGAAAGACATCAACCGACACCGGCAGCTCGAGATATTCACAAACCATCTCGAAACAACGAATGGAAACCCAGCTGTTCGGATGGAGCTACGACGGCGACACGGATATCCGATTAAGAAGCGACATCTGGAAGTCGGAAAATGGTATGCGAACGCCCACCTGGGTGAACATGGCTTTGTAAAACCAACACCAGTCAGCAATCCGGGGGGAGTGAAAATTGATCTCGTACAGCCGCTCGTGGGGGGCAGGAACGAAAATGTCATAATTGGCCTCCTCGTCTGTCCCGCCACAGAGGTACTCGGCTTGACGAAACTCCGTCAACTCCTCCATCTCCATCTGATTTGGCGAGTCATTCACATCGGAGGTCACCCAGGTGTAGAAGTCGTAGTTCGCGGTGGAAGGAGAAGCCCGGGAAACGACGCGAGGCATACCTACAGTGGGGGTACCACTCCGTTAGTCTATAAGGTCGGGAGTCTGGGAAAAACCCAGAAACTACGTCCATCCAATTCAACAGTTAAAAACCAAGCATGGCTACAGGTACCTATCATGCAAGCTACCTAAAAGCCTACCCTGGAATGGTACTCCTCCCCTAACGCATCTATTTGGCACTAGAACACCATCTACTAACGAAAATCAAAGACCAACAACAGCAAAAACGCAGAACAAAAACAAGCAACAAACATACAACAACAAAGCACAAGAAAGCAGGGATCGAGAGTTACCTAAATTGATTGCAGGAGCTTAGGAGAGAAGGGAGAAATGCAGAAACGCTTGAACGAAGTTTTGGATATCAGGGAGAGAAGAAGATGAGAATAACAAGTATGGGAGAGAGAGAAAGAAGAAACTATTTAAAAACCGCTAAACGAAGCGCGGAAGGGCCAGGGGTAAAATGGTCCTTGCACGCAGGGTTTTGCAACCCATTATGAGCATTTAATGCTCAGCGCAAAGAATGAAGCGACGAACTGTCGCCTCAGCAACCAAGAGACACGCGCGCAGGGGGCACGTCCTCCCTACGGGCGGCCGACCTGACGATGACGCATGGAACGAGAAATAACATGCCATTGATAGCTCTCACGACTATTACTGGCGCGTGGGGGCACTGTTACGGCCTAGCCCAAACTCTCTACAGGTTGGCCCGACCCGAACACCACCCGACCCAGACGGTCGGGCTTGGCACCTCGCAGACGACCCGGACACGCGTCTCTGACAGCTCATCCACTGCTGTGAGGAGGACGCCTCGAAGAAAGTGGGCCTGTCCTTGCAGGGCCCACTTCTGACAATATATGAGGGGAAGGCTTTACCCTTCCCCCGAGGTACGTCACATAACACACCATCCCTTTCCGCCTGTTAGTTTTATTTTTATTTTTTATTTAATTTAATTTTATTCAAATAATTTAAAATTATAAAATTTAATTTAAAATTTAAATAGATATAATTTAAAATATTTATATAATTTAATCTAATAACAATAACCATACTCATATTATTATAATCATTTAGTTAATTATGTTTATTCAATTTATAAAAAAGAGCAACTTGATTTTTCTTAAGTAAAAAATTAAAATTTTAAATATGAGCATAACCTTTTTTCTTAAGTTAGGAGAGAGGCTCGAACTCACGATTTTTAGATAAGTATGAAAAAATTATAGTATTTAAGATATAATTTGTTGGTAAGTATAACTTATTTAAATTCAATTTAATTAACATGAATATCAAAATTTTTAATGATATTCCTACTAGACACGAATCTATTCATTAAAGTTTGGGAACATTTGTTCCCATTGAGTTTCTAAAAAATAAAATTATATATGTATGTATATAATATCTTTGTTAATGTGTATTTTTATGGTTGAATAATTATATTAATTTTTTATTATTTGTTCTTTAACATTAAAGGTGAACTTTGAATGTTTTAGTACACAAGTTGTTGATATTGATGATGATGTAAGTATATGTTTAATTTTTTTTAGAAACAAATTAATGACGTGTATAATATCTAAATTTGTAGTAATTAATTATTTAAAATTGTTCCATTACAAAAAAGGAGTATTATCACTCAACAATGATCGTCATCAAGATTGGTTATGTTGTTAACTTGTTATGTTGAAAATTTTTTAATTTGTTTTATTTTAATTTGTATGTTATTTATTTAATGTTTATGTTATTTTATTAAATGTGTTTAAATTGGGTTTAATTTGATACATTTTAGTTGAATTATATAAAATTTTAATTATTTTATCATAGTTGTATATTTTTTTAATTTTTTAAAGTTTAATATCTATAAATATCTACAGGTATCTACCTCTTTTCCAAGAAAAATAAATAGAGATAGTAAGACCATTTTCAGTAGGGAACTCATCTCAATTTCTATTTATGGCCCACTTGTCATAAAAAGTAATTTCACATCAGTTTTTGCGTCATAAACAGTAAATAGGAACTCAAAGCATCTCTTTCTTTTCCATTAGAAGGAACTAACTTTAGTCTCTGTTGTGGTTTCACTTAATTAATTAAAATACTTAAAATTAATATAATTGATTTTTTTCAATAATATTATTTAAATTTATAAATTTAAAAATAATTCACTATTAAAAGATATTAATATTAATAAATTCATATATAACAATAATACATAATATATAATTCGAGATTACACTAATTTATAGTTTTGTGTTTACAACTACTAATTTTAATAATATCATTAGCATTTTAAATTTTAAAAAGCAAGTGACAAGTTATTATTGGTTGATTAGAGTTCCTAGTTAGAGAGACTCTCACCTTGAAATCTGTGCAAAAACTCAACCCTTCTTCTCTCCAACCGTGCTTTTTTGCTTTTGTCAGAAAATAGAGCCTCAAGATCCACCCATTAGAGTTGCTCTAATAAAAATAGAACAAAAACAAATAATTTACTAAATAAAAATGGGATACGAAAAAAAATCCCCACCCTCGTAAATATCCATTACCAATCCTAATCCTGCCAAATAATTCAAATTCCAAAAATAGCATTATCATAAGATCATACACCACTTACCAACAAAATCCATAGCTTGAATTCACCATCTTCTTGCTGCTTGCCTCTCCTATGGTGAAAACATACCCATCTCTTTCAACCTTATAGTCTGTTTACAATTTAAATTCAGTTTAATGGACATGAGTATCAAAATTTTAATGATATCTTTGCCAGATAAAGATCTATTAGTACGTAGTTTGTCACTCCATGCTTAAAAACAAGTAGAAGTTAAATTATGTATATAAAACAATTTACTCATGAAATCGGAGACCATCTGTTACGGATATGGTCCACGGATTTTATACCCGTTCTCCCCGAATCCGGTTATCCGGGGTCTGACCCGCTTCGCCCTTTCAGAAGGCCCGAAACCGGCCTACTAGAGCTCCTAACCAACTTTCGAATTCAAATGTCTCCCTTATCTTAGCCAAATAAGATAAGATAAGATATTCACCATCACCTATAAATAGAGGATCCAAGTCCCTCCAAGTATTCATTCATTCCTCACACCTTATACCTCTCAAATCTATTCTGACTTGAGCGTCGACGAAGTGTCTTTGCAAGTACCTCCCCCCATTGCTCCAGTCAAGTGATCCGACATCTGCCTCAACCCGCAAATTCTCGATCCATCTCTCAACCCGTACCAGAGACATCTTGTACACCACCTATACACAGGATTCACAACTTGAATTCTCCTTCTTCTTCTGAATTGCAGCTTGCCTCTATCTCGGTGAAGACATGTGCATACTCATCTCTTGCAGCCTTCATGCTGAAATTTTAAATACGTGTATTCTCTATTTAAATTCTGTTTAATTGA
>NC_029785.2:126668795-126672796 GCF_000816755.2 Arachis ipaensis | reverse complement strand
TATACTTTTAACAAATACCTTTAATTATTATTGATTAATTATTAGTCAATAATAATATTTTAAATAAATTATAATAATATTTTAACATTGCTCTTTTATATACATGTAATTCCCATGTGCATTCTATATACAAATATTTTGGAGAAGTTCAAATTTACTATATAGCTTAACTTACATGATACTCTACTAACTGAGACATTTCGATTCAAGCGGTATTTAACTTCTTCAGATATGTGTAAGAGATGTAACAAGGCGCAGGAGACTATGAAGCATTGCCTTAGAGACTATGAACGATCAAAGGCAATTTGGCATATGTTGGATCTTAGTATCCTAGACTCGACGGCTGGTACTGCTCTTGAAGAGTAGTTTCAGAAGGCCTTGGCTAACTAACAATGAGGCGTCCTTTGATACAGGGTTTTGGTGGGTATGGAGACATAGGTGCAATTACATATTCAATACTAACAACCCTTGGACAGACCATAAGGTTGTTGCCTTGGCCAGAATTACCGCCAAGGACTTACAGGTTTACAAGAATCGAAACAATGTCTTTAGGTCTCTTCGAAATTGCTTGTGTTGGGAACCACCGGTAGGCAATAGTTTTAAAATTGCAAGCTTGTATATGGATTCAAATTTAGCGGGATTTTGGTGTATTATTAGAGATTCTAAGCGAGATTGAATCTCGGGCTGCTTTGGAAGCATTCTCCCTGGTCTATCATCAGATGTGAATTATTTGCTGCTTGGAGGGGGCTGGTTTTAGCTTGGGATTGCGGTTTGAGGGATATTATATGTGAAACAGATTGCCTTGATATTCTGCCCATCATGCATGAGCTTACAAGTGGATATTCATTTGAAGTAACAGATTTGGTTCACAAGATTCAGGAGCTTTTATCTCGTCCTTGGCTTATTCACGTTGAATGGGTGTCTCGAGAAGCAAATAGAGTTGCGAATTAGATAGCTAAATATGGTGCCAAGAGTAACTCTATTCATGTTATTTAGTCTAAGCCTTATATTGATCTCTAACAAATCATCTGCTTGAATATAAAATAGTATTTACTTTGTTTCTTTCTATATTTAGACATCAAAAAAATTCTAATGCGTGACATTTCAGTATTTCACACAATCATTTGCCGAGATGGTTCTCAATTTTTTACATAGCATTTTCCAATTAAATTTGAACTCAGGATGTTATACTATTAAACAAGGAATAAGCTTTCATTTTTATTCATCTGTTGTGCAAAATTGGTTTGACTTAAAATTTTGTTTTTCTCAGATTATTAAAGATAAAATTAGGTGTCCCAAACAGATTGGTTTCAAGGCAATTCTGACTCAAACAACATATCTCTATCTAGTACTCAATTTTCTTCATCTTCTATTAACCTGTTTTCTTCCTTGAATAATAATGATATTGGGGGAACAATTATCAGCATTTTTTTATCCTCCTTTAATTATTTTCTTTTTTCTCATCATCCTCTTTTTATATCTTTTCATTGTCAAAGGTTTGGCTATTGAAATGACTAATGAAGCAGCAAGCACCGGTGATGACCCCATATCTACCAAACAACTAATTTGTGACTTTTTATTGAAATTGTCTCACTATGATTCTCTTTTTTTTTTCTTTTTTTTTTCCCCTCCCCTCACTTGGGGAGATTAATTAAAAGTTTAATAACAGTTACTATGGAATAAAATTAATCTTATCTATAATAATAATAATAATACATATAAACAACTCTAAGAAGCATCATATTGTAAATGATATAAATAAGAATATGACATATATAGTTGAATGATTATTATTAGTTTGAAGATCATTAGTTAATTATGTCCATAGAGGCTCAGGCTCCCAAGCAGAAGCAAGATTGTTGTCATCAATGAAGCAAGACATATCAACATGATTATTATTGTTATTATTATTCTGAGGCTGAATCATCATCATGTGGTGTTGAAGTTGTTGTTCCTGATGTGAAGATTGATGAGTATTACTAGTACTCATTTCCATGCAAATGAGTGCAACCAAATTGGTTTGTTGGCAGTGCATGTTAACAAGCTCAGCTTGTGCTTTTGCCAATTGTGCTTGAAGCTCACTCACTTGCTTTTGAAGTTGGCATATTGCTCCTGCACAACCATAAACTGGGTCCCTAATTCTTGCATTTGCCTCATACACCATGCTGCTGACTGCATCTGCCCTTTGGCTTTCTGGTAGTTCCTGAAAATTCAATCCAATTTTTCTTCTTAGTTGCAAAGAAATTCATTCAACTCTTTCTTGCTTATTTTGCAAACTAGCTAGCAACCTCTTTTGGATAAAATACTCATTTTTGTTAAAAATTATATTTGAGACCTTAAACGGGCGGAACTAGATTAATTTTTAGAGAGAGGCCAAGAAAAAATTTATAATTAACAAAAAATAAAATAAAAATTGTTAAGAAGCTAAACTAAAATTTATGCATAATTTATAAAAAAATTTTTGATAGTTGGAAGAGGTCATTGCTCTCCTTGTTTTGTATGAGGCTTCGTCTCTGACCTCAAATATTATTTTTTCAATAAGTTTTTTTCTTCTATATTTATTAGCAAAATTTTTGAAAAAATTAATCTTTTTCGAAGTAAACTACTCCTTTTAAATCATAAGAGATTTAAGCGTTGAGCCATTGATAATTCTAATAATAAAATATTTAAATTAATTCAATATTAATAATTAGTGATAATTTTTACATGATTCACATCATGAATTATTAGATAATTCAATTAAATATATTAATTCATCTGACGATTCACTATGTGATAGATAATTTAAGTTTTATAAAGAGAATTATTAGGACTCAAATCTTTTATAATAAAAAATACATAATTTTTAGTGGATAGATTCCAAATGTGGGCACCTAATTTTGACCTATGATCCCATATAGTGGTAACACCATGGGAAGCACCAAAAGAGATTGAGAAAGAAAACAGAAAAAGAGAGCTGAATTAAACACCAACCTAACATGTTATTATTTGACTAACCCATTCTTCTTCTTTTTTGTTTAAAATTAATGAAAAAGAAAAAGAAAAAAAAAAGGGAGAAAGGAAAAGTGATTTCAACTTGGTAGAGTTGAAAGAAGAGGGGAATTATTATGCAAAACTTTTATTTGTGTTAGGAAGTTAGAAAACAAGCCATAATCATCAACATGATGTCCATCAATTAGGTACATATTTTGACCAAAAACCCCCTCTTGAAATGGTGATGACACAATTCAATTCAACTGCTAAAATTCTTTGTTTTCTTTGAAGAAAGAATTAAACTTAAAAAATAGAGATTTTGATTTTAGTTTTGATATGTGGGGTACCTGCAAGAACTTGATAATGTTACTTGCTCCAAAGACTCTATGGGCAATGGTGAACTTGAGTGGACCAGTTGGAGGGAAGTAAGGAGCAAGAACACACTTCTCAACGCAGCGGCGACGGAGGATCTTGCAGGCGGCGCAAGGGCTCACCACCACAGGTGGAGGCGGCGACGGCGGAGCAGAGGAAATTGGAGATTGAGATTGTGAATTGGGAGGAGAAGAAGAAGGAGGAGGTGGAGAATTTGAGATCTTTGTGGGGACGTGGATTATTGGAATCGATGAAGAAGAATTGAGTTTGTATTCCATTTTGTTTTGCATGGTATGTGTTTGATTATTTGTCTGAGAGAAAAAAGATGGAAAACAGAGGAGTGTTTTTTTCTGGGTTTTAAGGATTTAAAGAGAGAGAGAGAGGGGTGTGGGGGTGCTATTTATAGAGGACCAAATTGGTGTGGGGTCAAAATTGCTCACTTCATACTACGTATTTAACAAGCTAAATTAATCTTCATCTTCTTCTGTAAAGCGGTATCAGACGTGAAATTTTCAATTAGGTTTTTATATTTTTTTTTAATTAGATTATTGTATTATTTTTTTTAATTAAGTTTTTTTTAGTAGTAATTTACTTAATTTTATAGAGATTCAACTAAAAAAAATTGATATAAAAACTTAAATAAAAAAAAAAAAAAT
>NC_029785.2:126667988-126668770 GCF_000816755.2 Arachis ipaensis | reverse complement strand
TTTTAAAGTAAAATAATTATACACTGATACAGAATTTAAAATAAAATTAAAATATTTACATTAGAATACTATTTTTTCAAAGACTTTTTTATAGACAACATTAATGGTTGAATTTGCAACATTCTTACGTGATTCATAAGTAAAATTTTTAAATCTCTCTTACTCTTAATTCTTGAAAGTGTCACATATAGTTGGTCATGTATAAAAACTGGTTGGGGCAAGTACAATCCAACATGAGATAAAGTTTGTCCCTGAGACTTATTAATTGTCATAGCAAATGATACTATTATGGAAAACTATCTTCGTTGGAATCTAACTGGGACGGTTTCATTTGTTGGTACCATATTCATTCTTGGAATCAAAGCAATATGACCAGCATTGTTACCCGTTAAGACTTCACATTCTATTACATGATTTTCAAGCTTCCTAACTTGTAGTCTTGTACCATTATAAAAACTACTGGATTGGTCAATATTTCTCAATAACATCACCGGAACACCAACCTTAAGTATTAACTAGTGTAAAACCTGCGCGTAGCGCGGGCCAAATATTGTTTCATTATAATAATAGATTGGTACTTATCTATTAATAGTAATAGGTGTTACTTTTAATTTAAAAAAGTTTTTATATATAAAACTCATTGTATAGTAATAAGACTTTTCTATCCTTATTTTTCAGAAGCCAAATAATTCTGATATTTTTTTAATTCATATTAACGTATTCTATTTAAATGCAAAAGTTATTACGTTTGTATGTTTAAATAAAAATAAATGTTATAATTA
>NC_029785.2:126640392-126667931 GCF_000816755.2 Arachis ipaensis | reverse complement strand
TATATGAATTTTATGGTAGTTAATAATTTTTATTTTTTTAATAATTTTTTCAAATAATTTGTTTTGAGCACATTTTAATTAATTAAAAAAAATAAATAAGTAAATGTGTTTGTTGTTATATATGTCGACCGTCTTTCTTCGTCTTTCTTCACCGTTGTTCTCTTATTCTTCTGTCATCTCTTTCTTCAACCGTCATTTTCTTTGTTCGTCGTCACCTTCTTCTCTGTGACCGTCGGTTTCTTTCTCTCTCTTTCCTTCTTTTCTTTCTTCACCGTTTAACTAACATATATATGAAGACAGTTGTAACAAAATCATTTCGAATTTCAATTTGAATCAAAATCCCGCCAATTGTTTTGTTCATAGATCTTCAGATTTTTTATTACTTTATTAATATTAATTTTTGTTGTTTTGCCATTTGTCATGCAACCAAGAGTAACACTTGTCAATTATACAAACTGCCACTTGTCAAGCAACTAACCTACTACTACTCTCTTATTATATATTAATAGAAGATTTATGTGAAGGCAAACCAGAGCAATTTATGCTATTCAATAATTCAGGACCATAGAGATCTAGTTGACTCTCCATATTCCCTTCATCCATACAAATGGAATGCGAACTAAGATATAATTTTTTTTCCTCCAGGAATGATAGCCATCAGATGGTTGTTGACCTCTTCAACGATGTCTAGTGTGGGAGCCAGTATAGTTCTTGCTTTGAAAAAATCTTTTGAGGACATGTTTTCCAAAATATTTGGATAAGAAAAATGAACCAACTCATCAAATGCCTGGTTCGAAGAAGGAATAACAATATCTCCTGGAAGACATATCTCAGATTCACCATCCATATTGTCACCTATTAGACCATCACCAACTTTCAATAACCACTCACCAAATTGCTCTATCTCATCTTGATCTGAAGCAGTCGTCCCTACAGAGAGTCTCATATTTTTTGTTAGTTTGAGCATTTGACAAAACTTCCAAAGGTAAGACGAATTCACGATTGAATAAACGATATCTTGTCTCGATCCTCGTTGAATGACAGGAAGAATTTGTCTAAAGTCTCAACCTAGTACAATCACTTTTCTTCCAAAAGGAAAATCTTTGCTATATGTTGGAGAACACCTCATAATATCACCCAAGCATTTATCAAGCGCTTCATAGCAGTACCTACTAACCATTGGAGCCTCATCCCAAATTATAAGTTTGGCTTTCAACAGCAACATTACTTGAGGGGAACCAAGTTTGATGTTACTTACAGAATCCTCAGTTATATTCAGCGGTATTTTGAACCTTGAGTGTGCCGTTCTTCCATTGGGAAGAAGTAAAGATGCAATACCACTTGAAGCAACGTTTAACACTATATCACCCCTTGAGCGAATCTCAACAGACATAAGGTTCCAGAGAAATGTTTTTCCAGTACCCCCATGACCATACACAAAGAAAAAACCCCTTCATCACAATACACAGCTGTAACAATTTTATCAAATGCATATCTCTACTCAGGTGTTGCGATGGCTAACATGTTTAAGGCATTTTTCTTTAAATCATCCCTGTTAAAGTTTAGCTCTTCCCTAAAAACCCTTTCGGTTAACAAAGAACTATCAACTTCAGTTGCTAAAGGCATAGGAGGATAGTCTTTCAAGGTTTTACCATAGGAATGTAAGATCTTGTCTATATCCATTAAGCACAACTGCTTAATCTCATCATCTGACATTGTTAACTCTGCATATTATACGATACTGTAAAAATTCAATCAAACTAAAAATGATCAATAAGGAATAACTTTTATCATTGTAATTAATAAAAAATCACCGCTCATGTTCATCATAGCTCTCTGTCGATACAAAATATCATCTGAGAGTTCATGCCAACATCTATCCCAGACATGTTCTGGTCTTGAGATATTGTTGGATGTTAATAGAATGACAAATAACCTCCTAACATATGATCCTGAGGCCCATGAGCTTGCTTCCTTAATTGCATCAATGAATTCTTTGTCATCTTGCAAGAGTCCAAGGGCGAAGCATGCATCTTTATACGTAGCGTAAATTGTTCCTCCTACTGTTCTTATATCTCAAAAACTCATACATCCTCTTTGAGTATTCAAGAGAAGTCGTTGGTAATATTCTTCGGTATTTGCTGCAAAAAACTTAGTTAAAATCCCATTTTTAAGTTGTTAAATGGATTAAGCTACGCTATTTTAATTATTATGTAGCTACACATCCGCATAAGAATAATTTTCCTAAAAAATATAGAAAAATAAAAAATTGTATAATCTACAGATTATAACTGTTGAAAGTTATTTGAACATTTATTTTCTAGTGTAGATAAATCAAATAAAATGGACGTGGGGTACAGGCTGTTAAGATTTTAAATTTAAATCATTAAATAAGTAAGATCAAAATTGAATATAAACGCATCATTACCTGCAGGTACATGAGTCAACCTTCCAATTGCGAAGCCTTTCTTTCGAGGAAACCACTTTGAAGAATCGTCCTTCCAAACAAACTTGGTTGGAAACTCAGCATAAGTCAGACTTCGAGCATAGGGATATGACATGTTTGCCGCCATCCATTCCAAAAATATGAACTTATGAGATATTTCTCTTTCGAAGATATCATTCACATTAGAAGTTTCACCATAAACCACACGTTGCTCATCCTCCAAATGGAATGGAAGTCTAATCACAAATGGTTCTTTCTCTTGGATTTCGTATCCAAATAGATGCCAGACTGCCTCACATGCCGAAATGTACCTACAATCGTAGTAATTCCTAATTTCGCCAACAACTTGTGTGGCTTCTGACGGATCACCAGCATTGTATAGAGTAGCTGTTACGCGGTCATTACCCTTGTGTACATACTTAAACAGATACTTAATAGAACTTGTTTGGCATGTGTATTCTACATTTATGTGGCACCCGAACTTGAGCAACAATTTTGGATTATACAGAACAATGAACTTATTGTCTAGTACACATTCCATTTTCTTCACTGTTCGACCGTTATCAGTACGCCTATATTTGGGAAATCCGGCCTCATCAATGAGTGTTCGCTGCCTAAACTCTTTAGGATAGAACTTTGAACAGGATCCATTCTTCATGCAAGGTGAATTCTTGTTGTATGGACCACATGGACCATGTACCATGTAATTTTGAACAGCTCCATGTAGATTTGGCCTTTTATTTTCATCAGGAATCTCAGTTGTTATATGTTTGTCTATGTCATCTAGTGTTTGTGGCTTGAACTCGTTACTCATGAATAAAAGAATATGTGCATGCGGATGCTCTCTCTTTTGAAACTCTACAGTGTAAACGTCTGAAAATTGAAAAAGACAAATGAGCAAAGAATTACAACATAAGATTTTAATAAAGCATTGCATAAACACAGAATTACATCCCAAAATTTTGCCAAAGATTTTTCCCTCTTTGAGATCATCAATCAAACCATCAAGCTTGATCTTGAAAACTCGACATAATATATCAGGACGGTCTTCTGCCTTCAATCCAATGGAAGTTGCTTCTCTTTTTATCTCATCCCATTCAGGGTTACAGGCCATGGTGATGAAATAGCTAGGATATCCTACATATCTGCAAATTGCAAATGCATCTTTATAATTATTCATCATATACCTAGGTCCACCGGTAAAAGTACTGGGAAGAATGATTCTTTTGCCAAGCCTTGCAGCATCTACATCCCCGTTTATAAGACTTTCATGCAGACATTTGTATTTATCAACCCTCAATTGTGGTTGTTTACACCTAAAGAATTTTAACCTCTCTGATTCTACCATTGTGTAGGCATCTACCAGAAACTGTTGGAATAATCTCTTTGATCTCAGAATTAACGGAGATTCACCTGTCCTTTTCTGTAGTCGAAAAGCAAAGAATTGTCACAAAGTGATTGTTTTGTTTTTCTTTGTAGGCCTAGCGGAGATAGAATCTAATGTTGTAATACCCAAACGAAATCCATCCTCCCCATATGAAAACAACAATGGATATTGCAAGGCTAAATAAGATGGATGAAAAACATCAATCGGCTGGAGCTTTCTAGATTGACTCTCTATAATAATATCTCTATCTTTGCTAAGTTGTTCGACATCGCCAATAATCAATGCAGCCACTTCAGATGCAGATGGCAAGTTATATGTCCTGCCATCTGTAGTCTTTTTACTAATCAATTTAAGCTTTATGTTTGTGCAATTTTTTTGTTGGTACCTATTTCTTGCATAGTGAAAACTCTTTGCCAAACTATTATATTTGTCTAGCATGTTTCTTAATATTGCCACAATTTTTCTATCCCGCTCATTTATAGCTTCATTGGAATTGTAACAAAAAAAACAATAAAATTTATGTTATTTTCTCTCACAGATAAGAAATAACTAAAAAATTTGACTGGTTGCATGAAAATTACCGAAGTGTGCCTATTCGATTATCAATCTCATTTTTTGTGTATGATAAAATTATATTATATATGGGTCGCATGCAATTGGGATTAGGGTTTTAAATTATATATATTAATGAATTAGTTTAGAGACTTACCATGATTACAATGAAATAATTACATATACGAATAATTATTCTAACTTATAAAGAGACTATTTGTGATTGATCAAATTTTCTACACGTATTTTGGTAAATGAAGAGATTGATTAAAAAAAAAGGTCTTATTTCTGATCATTGAATATATTCTTTCTATTTTAAATTAATTCTTGCTTTAATTTTAAATTTTATATTTATTAAAAAATTAAAATATTCATTGAAAAATTAAAGTAAAAGCCGTACTTATTTTAAAAATGAAGAAGTATACGGTAATGATGATGATAATGAATGAACAAAAGATTTCAATAATGCATGATTTATTCCCAAGTTTTCAGAGTAGTAATCACGTCCATGTGAGAGAGGGGATTCCAATGCAAGGTTTAAGATATTCCGAGACCGAGCATGCTGTGCATAGTTGAATCTCACTCAACTCTCCTTCAATTGCCAACATATTATCACCACCACTAATATTACATTTATTTCTTCAACGGGCTTTCATTTTTTTATATAATTATTCAAATACTAATAATAATAATAAGTATTTATTAAAGGAAAACACACTCAAATCTTGGATTAAATAAACAAATAAACGAAACAACTCTTGTATCACAACTCTTGTATCAAGTCCTAAGAGATAAATTAATGGCAACACAAAGATTAAAGAGAAATAAGCTACTCATATATGATAGATCCTAATCACTCTCAAACAACCATAGTTTATTCAAATAATAGTTTAAATAAATTATTCTCATATATTATAAATTGAACTGTGTAGAGGCATGATGATTTAGTCCTCCATCACAACTCACTTCCCTTTCTTAGATTTGGATGAAACTGACTCCTCTCCAACCTCTTCCATATGTTTCTTAGCTCCAAGAATCTTAAAATTATGTTTCTCATCAACTGCAGGTGATGGAGTTGACTCACTCTCATAAGCCTACGATACGCCATTATATACCAATAATAATAAGAATAATAATATTTTAGTGACTATATAGACTAAGAGCATCATTGTAACAATTTAAATTGGAAATTATTTGACACAAACCTTAGAAGTGTCGTATGGACCAGTAGACAAACTCAATAGTTCAGAATTTTCATGCGACAAAAGGCCCTACAAAACAATTGATTCAATAAAAAGACATCATCAAAATCTGGTTGATCTATTTCTGCAATACCGAAACAAAAGAGAAAGTTATTAGCTAGAGGAGGTTACAAGGTCAGGATTGTATTTATCTAGGAAAGCAGAGACCAAAGAATTCTCATTAGTCATTCTCAGCACATGAATCCATAAGAGTTCAGATTCCTCATCTTGAGTTGCACTTTGAAGATGAACTTAATATCCCTAAGCTTATTAATCTCTTCGGGACAGGAATTTTTCTCAACACCCTTCACAGTTAGCGAAAAAAAGTTCATTCATGCTCTCATAAATAATAAAAAATTAAGGTATAGTTCAAAACAAATAACAAAAAAAAGTGAATATGACATCAAACCTTAGTCACACAAGACTGTCTAAGGTCATTGGCAGAAACTCCAAGAAACTTTGCAGCTTCTCCATCGAACAAAACAAAAGAGGCAGCATCGGTGTGGTCTATCACCCTTATGTGGATGTTGTACCTATTATTCACCAAAGAATTTATAATTCAAGAACAATATACTACATAAATTATACCAACAATCAGACTATCTATACTATGTTATTATTGAATTGGACGCAAATGGTTTTTTAATGGCTTATCCAAGAGTCTCCATCCCACACAGGAGAATAGTTTAACAACACATCACAACCCCAAAAAGCATGACCCACAAAAAATAATATGTACAATTTGATATACCTATCCACCTCTAAATGACAATGAAACCCTTTCATTTGGTTAATTATGTTTAACTCTTGCTATATGTTATGCTTTGAGAGAGATGGTTAGCCTTATTTAAAATCAATTATCTTTAACCTATTAGGCTAACTGAATCACGAATGATAGAATTTAACAACAAAATTTATCAAGAAATAATACAAATAATTAGTTTATACCATTATTTTCTTAGACAAAGAGTATGTAGTGTGTCAATGTTAAAGAAGTATCGTGAGTCATACCTTAGCACATAGAACCTGTAGTCTTCAACGCAATTGGGATAGAATATCTTTTCTCAAGTTCCCTTAAGCCACGACGACACTTCTTACATCCTGTGTACCACCAACCAAACTCGGTCTCAACTTCCTTAATCGTCCTGGCAGTAACAAATACAGCATCCTAAAATCAATGGATGCAAGGGTACAACACAATAATTGAGATTATGATCAAACAAACATTAGACATAATAATTGAAAAAAAGGAAGACTAATAAAGAAAGGATTTTACCTGATTATGCTCCCTTATCTCGGCAATTGTTTTGTAGACTGACAGACGCAAAAAGTCTTCCTCAATTGAAACAGGTTGATCATAGACCAGCGGCATTATGCCTTGTCTGCCAACAGGATCCAATTTGTTCACCCTTGCATTTTTAAATCAGAATTTATGAAATTTGTTAATAGTTAAATAATCAAAAGCCTAGTATAAATATTCTGCTGGCCACACTACTGATCTATACACTGTACCTTGCAAAGAAATCCCTGGCAGCTGGAAACTCAACATTGATAAACAGTTTCGAATTGTAGTTTGTGTTGGAAACACTCATGACTCCTACAAAAAGACATAACAAATTAAAGAAAATACCAGAAGCATATGATGACACAAAACATGCATTCAAATACCAGTAAAATAAACAAACTACTAAAATTTCATCTTGCCCATTTGGAGAATAACCACATAGGTAAGACACGGTGTTCCTCTAGATATTTGAGCAAGTCAAAAGCAAAAGTCTGCCACAACGTTACCCTTAATTTTTGTCCACCCCTATAAGAAATAGCAATGCTTGTAAAGTAAAGAGAGGCACAAAATTGTAAAATAAGATTTTAAAACAAAAGCCACTATCAAAAAGATATTAAGCATTACTCAAGATCATCAAGTTTTATGGTGATATAACTTGACGGCTTCCTGTCCTGTGTGAACTCGACCAAGTTACCCTTAGAGGCAAGCTGACCTATCACATCTACAAAATAAAGGCACCAATCTTTCCATTAACAAAACTATATCTGCTCAAATTTTTGTCCAAAAATGACATATTTTTTCCAAAGTTTCATCCATGTTGAAATCAGATTTTTTAATTTTCTTAAAAATAAAAATATAAAAGACTGTTAATAAATAGTTAGAGCCTAGAAATCGAAGTTCATGAAGAAACAAAAAATAAATATGTTAGTACTTGTTACCAACGATTCCTTTAAAGGTACTAATTCTTTAGTTGCTATATATATGAAATCTGTGTTTAGATGTGTTAAAATAAAACGCATAATAATAGAAAACAAAGCCAATAACAAACTGAAGAATAATTTTACTAAATAATACAATTTTTTTAATACTATACCTATAACAAAAAATGACGCATCAGCCAATTCAAATGACATACATTAAATATAGACATATTATGTAATACAAAAATTATGATAAATTATTTTGCGTTAAATATAGACCTCAAAGAATTAAACAACACATGCGTTATAGATTACTCTAAGACAAAGTACTTACCAACTAAATAACCACCTTCTTTAGACTCCGCATGAATTTTTTTTAACGGAACAAAATTGAATCCGTTCAATGGAACTAAGGAATCTTGTACCGGACGCACAATCGTGTCCCTCTTGAAGTTGATTCTAAATTCGTGTCTAGTATGCTTAAATTTGATGGTATTCAAAGCAACTGCAAAATTAGTGAACACGTACACGTTGCCCTCAGCGAGTAGGCCCTCAATGATAGGAACAAATATGCCTTTAATAGAGCATTGAATTGTATCCCCCTGAATGCATTAGTTTTATAGAGTCATAGATAAATGAGGTTTATTGCTCAGTCATTACGAAAATAAATCTCAAATGCAAAGAGAAGATTTTACCTCTTCGTCAAGGACAACCATCTCAATAGGTGCCTTCACCCCAGAATTTGCAAAGTGAGAAACAGTCCAAAGTCTAATGACATGTACTTTGAGCTTTCACACCTTATGCTCTGGACCAGCATTGATACACTTGATGAGATCATACCTAAAAATCAAAGTCCTCATATTTAGTGAAAGATAAAAAAAATATTGTGAAATTCACCACATGGCACATGAACTCACCTAGCTGCCATTGCTACCTGCCACAACAAAATTACTCAAATATTATGAATTTCAGTATGGTGATCAAGGTTCTGAAAACCGGACCGGACCGGCCGGTTCGACCAATTTAACCGCGAACCGACGACGCAAGCGGTCCGGTCCTCCTCTAATAACCGCCAGACAAAAAACCGTTTGAAAATCGGTGAACCGGTCAAAAACCGGCCGGTTGGGCCGGACCGGTGACCGGCCGGTTCTTCTAAATGGCGCCGTTTTTGTAATTGTTTAAAAACATAAAAATTGAAACCCGACCCGACCCAGGACCCACTCGCGAACCCAACCCCCTTCTTCCCACGAGCCCCATTCGTTCATCTCAGTCTCACAGTGAACCCTAGCCCTCCTCCTCTGAACTGAAGCATTCCCAGGCTCCCAGCCCAGTAGCCCTCCATCGTCGCCGCAGTCTCAGGTTGTCAGCGCCACCGCCGACGCCTAGTTCCCAGCCCAGTGAACCCTAGCCCTCTGAACTCTGAACTGAAGCATTCCCAGGCTCCCAGCCCAGTAGCCCTCCATCGAACCCAGGTGAGTGAGTCGTTGTCTTCAATGTTCATCTTCTCTGAACTTCCTCTGCTCATCTTCTTCGTTCTTCGTTCCTCTGCTTAATTCTGGTCTTCTATTTTATTGTATTCCAATTTAATGACCTCTCTTCTCTTTCTCTCTCTCTTTCTTCCCTTTCTTCTCCTACATTTCTCCTTCATTTCTGCTGTTTCTGCGACAGCGACCTTGCTGCGCCACAGCCAGCCCTAGGCCGCGCCCTCCTAGTCCGGCGAGCACCAGCAGCGGCGGACCTCTGTGCCGCTGCAACCCTCTCCACCTCGCCTTCACCTTCCTTCCCCCATTCTTCTTCTACAACGCAGGTTCTACCCCCAAGCTCCCTGCCCTGTTCCCTTTTTACTGCCTTATTTTACTTGCTTTCAATTCTGTTCTGGATTTTTATTCGAGTCACTAGAAGGCTTTAGATTAGCTGACTTCTGTTTTCTGGTTTGAATGTTGTTGTTGACTGGCTGAGTATTTTGGATTTTTCTGGATTGAATGCTGCAACGTCTGAACTGTGAATGCTATTGTGATTGAACTGTGACTGCTGTTTCTATATTCTGCACATAACCTGCCTGATGAAATGCCTGAATGGAATTTTTTATTTAATTTTTATGTCTGATCAACATAAGCTTTTGAATTTTCTTTCCATTATGCATTGTAATTCCTACTTGTGCAGTCTTCTGTTGAGTTGAATGTTGCCTGAGCTTGATTTGATTATGCACCTTAATGTAATTTTTGCTGTAACACCAAACTGAGCTTGGAATGTGTCATTGTGGTTGTTTTGTTTGGCGTTACCTTAGCTGTGCATATTTTCCTTTGGCATGATAATCTGCTGAGTTATGTACCTGTTGCTCATCTCTCTTTGCATAAACTCTAAACTAGTTTTAAACTTACAAACTTTGAAATCTGTTTAGTCTATTTTTTAGCAGTACATACAATGTTTGTTTGGGGAATTGACTATAATTTTTCAGCAGTACCCACTCAATTTTTAAGATTTATATTAGACTATAATTATATTTTAGGATGTGTATTTATAATTTATTTATTATTTCTATTCTAAAACGATTTTTTCGGTTGAATCACCGGTTGGACCGGTTAGACCAGTGAACCAGTAATTAGAGCGGTTTGATGACCGGTCCGGTTTTCTGAACTTTGATGGTGATCATCCATGCTATATTTATAGAGAGTCACAGCACTATTCAGGCCCAGTATTGGTAAGGATTGCAAAAATCTTGACGTTTCTATCAAAATTCAACTAAGGAAAAAGACGAAAAGATTTTGGACTATTCAGGATTAAAGAATCTGAATCATATCAATAATTAATAAAATAAAATAATTATCAAAATTAGGATAGAAATTAACGGCCAACATTTATTGTGTTTCATTTACATGGGAAAATGGGGTTTAATTTTGAAAAATCAAAATAAGAAGCAATATATGCTGAAGAGGAAATCACCGTATTTACATGCAATAATTAGGCACTGTAAATCACAAGAAGTTTTGAAAAGGCATGAAATTATTTTATTTTTGTATGTTGGCAAATTATTTTGTATCATAAATACTGGCATTTCAAGACTTACAGAATAAAAAGGGTATGAAAATAAGATTTGATATATAGCACTAATTTTTTGTTTCTTAATCTGATATAATTCCCAAAAGGTTTGTTAACAGTTGCATACCTTCAATATGACCAAAGGATGTGTTGATCGCAGCAAGCCATTTATCTCTTTCACCCTGCATCCATTCTATAAGCCTTCTCCTTTTATGGTCCTCAGTCAATTGCTTCATGCGCTTGGCCTTCAACCTCTGCTATTGCTTTAACTATAATAGTTTCTTTTTTTATCTCAGCACGCTCTCTCTCAGTCTGACGCTGCGGTGGCTGCGGGCTCGCGATTTGGGGAGCTAGGGTTCTTCTTTCAATTTCAGAGAGGAGAGGAGAGGAGTGTGGGACTGGGACTGGGTTACGGGCCTAAGCCATTCGGGATTCATTTTTTTATCTCAAACGGCACCGTTTGGAGGAGTTATTAACAAACCGAAAATCTTTTAAAAAAATCGACCATCTCTAACGGTTCATCAATTAATCACATATACGAAGTAAAATCTTAGTTGTACTATGTTTCAAAATGAATAATTATAATGATATTAGTATTTTATATAACAACCCATACAAAAAAAATCAAATTTTATACAATATTTTTTCGTTCATTTTTAATAGCTCATAAAAATAAAAAAATATTGTACGGAATTTAAATTATTTTTGTATTAATTTTTATATAAAATACCCATATCATTATAATTATTCAGGAGTTGCATATAATTCGAATCTTATGAATTCAATTTACTACATATTTGCCTAAATCGAATTTATTCAATTCGATTTATATAGAAATGCAAATTCAATTAATTTAATTTAATTTATTTTTGTATGTGGTATGATTTGATTGAAAGAGCAATAATTTATACTGCTTCGTAAATTCTTCTATAATTTTATCTAGTATCAATAAAATTTCACTATCATTGGCTTTAAAAAAATTAAAATCTAAAACGATGGTTAAAAATAAATAAAGAGGATAGATTTAATTCTTCTATAATTGTATGCATTTTTTTTTATTTGCGTTTTTATCACAATCCACAAGTTTTATGTTTTATAAATTAACGTTAATTCATATATAGTATATAAATAAATTATATTAGAATAAATAACAATTTATTTAGTTTATTTTAGACTTTATAAATGAAAAAACTAATTTACTAATATAACGAATTATAATTAATATAGTATAATTAATTAAGTAATATAAATTATAATAAATTATATTAATTATATTAATATTTAAATATTTAATAAAATCAATTAGTTGATATAATTAAGTCAGTGCAATAAATTGTATTAAATGAGTTAAAACAATTAAATCGAAAAATATTCTCCAAAACATGCCACGTCAACTTCATTATTAAGTACAAACATCCATTTTTTATATAATGGAATAGATAGATATATACATTTAATGATTTAAATTTTTTATACATTATGAGTATAAAAAAATTAATTAAAAAACTAGTAGTATATTATCTTAATAGGTTAATGGCCTAACTCCAATTCAAATTTAACGAGCGATAAAAATTAAGAATATCGATTCTAAGAACAGGAAAACAAATATTTTCTCAGCAGACTGTACTTTAATTTATAATAATTATTTGTTTAGTTTATTTTAACTTATAAATTGATTTTCTTGAATTAGAAGCATAAATCAATTTTAAATTTATGACTTATAAAGAAAACATTAACAAAAACAAAATAATTTTATAAATATCAACTTTAGAAAGACATTTATTCTATTATATAAAATTGGATTTTTGTACTTAATGATAAAGTTGATATGGCATAATTTTGAGAATGTTTTTTGATTTTTTTAATTCATTAAATATAATTTATTACGCTAAATTAATTATATCAATAAATTAAGAGTAATTACCCAAATCAGTCCCCGAGGATTTAAAAAACGGACATTTTAGTCCCCAAAAAAAATTAATACACAGATTAATCCTTTAAGATTTGCTCCGGCGGACAAATTAGTCCTCAGTCCAGTTTCCGGCGTGACTCATCAAGGGAGACTGCTGAGTTGGCACGTTCAGACGCACACGTGGCACTTAACATGCACAGGTGTCTGTCATGGACAAATTGGTCCCCAGTATAAAAGGCAAAGTGACGTCGTTTTAGGGTTGGAGAAATGTAACGTTGCAAGGTGATAATGAAAGTCACGTTTCTTCTCCTCCCTTTCAACCCTTTTCACTGCAAAAAGACCCTAATCCTATTCTTTCTTATCAGTTTTTACTTTTTACAGAGAGTCCTCTCCACGTTGCTTCATCACGACCCAACCTCATCTCCCACCTCATCTCCCAACATTACGATCGTGACAGTTATTGTTCAATTTCATCTTTGTATTCTGTTACCTTTCACGAGACGTCTCTCCTGGATGCATCAGTACCAATTCGCAAGGAAGAGGCACTGAAGTGGATGTGATCACCATTGAAGATTCACACTGAAGAAGGTGAGACTCTGTTTGATTATGTTTCTCGTAGTTAGAATTGATATATTATTTTGAAGTGTATCTTGCAGTATAGAGCACAATGCTATGTGTACAAAGTGTCTGATTTTACATGCATGTTCCTTGACAGTTATTAAATTTGATGAACAATTTTTTGGTTTGTTTCTTTTAAGAAAATTGTGACAATAGAGCTAATGTTTTATGAATATTTTTTTCGTTTGTTTCTTCTATTCATACAGGTAGATGGAGGAATTTGCGATTCCTATTTTTCACCATGGTGGACATTTTGTGAGGGATAACAAGGGAGTTCTTGTATATATTGAGGGAAAAGTTGAAAAATTTCCTAAGATGGATATTGATCTGATATGCTTCTTTGACCTGCAAACTCTGTTCAAATGTTTGGGTTATTTGGATTATAAGGCTATGTACTGGTTTGATCCTACTGCACCTGACTTAGAGAATGTGTTGCACCTTATAAATGGAGACCTTGAGATTAATCAGCTGCGTGAGAATATACTAAAGAACAAGGACACGGAGGAGTTTTATTTGTATTTTGATCACCGAATAATGGTTACTCCTGTTGAGGATGTTGAGATGGACATAGATATTGATGCAGACGTTGAAGAGGATTCCAGTGATGATGGGTATGAAACGACAGAAGATGAACCATACAAACCACCTCCCCAAGGATTTGAAGAGGATAGCAGTGACTCAGACTGTGTGATTGTGAAGAAACAGAATAAGAAAGTTGGCAAAAAAACAGAGAGTGTGGTGGAAAAGAAGAGTTTAAAGATGGTTAGTTTAAAAAAGAAGGTTTCAACAGTTGATAATAGATGTACTGGTGGGCTCAGTTCTAGGCCAACTGTGGGTACCAAAAAATCTGCCAAGAAAAAGTATAATGGACCAATTGGTGCTAGAGGCCCAAAATCTCCTGGGCCTATTAGTGCTGGAGGCCCAAAATTCTCTAGGCCTGTTGGTGCTAAGGCCAATTTCAAGATCCAAAGAAATACTGCACAAAAGGGTGCTGCCTCAACCTCCTTTGGGGCAAATTTTGGTGGAAGAGGTGCTGCTATTCCAAGATCAGAGGAATCAAATTCTGGTGAAGATGATGAAAAAAGTGCAGAAAATGTGGATGAAGAAGATCCAATCTTTGAGTATGAATCAGAGTCATTGCTGACACCAAATAGTTCTGAAGATAAAAAAGAGAGGTATGAATTTCCTCAATTTAATGATGCTGCTGGATTTGGAGAGGTGTATTTTGAGTTGGGGATGGAATTTGCCACAATTGAATCATTCAAGACTGCTCTGAAGGATCATGTCATTTATGAGGGAAGGAAGATTAGGTATATAAAAAATGATCAAAGGAGAGTTAGATGTGATTGTGAGCATGGGTTGGAGAGAATAAAAAAGCCAAGAAAGCCAAAGGGGACCAATGAAGCATCTACTAACAACAAGGCAGAACCGAAAAGTAATGATGCAAACAATGTTCAGAGAGGTGATGGCAATGATGTGGGAACTGTGGAAGGTGGAGCTGTGAATGAAGAGGCTGCAAATGTGACTGTTGAAACTAATTCTGTGAAAGTTGTTACTGCTGAGGCTGCTAGTGCTGTCAAACTTAATCCTTGTCCATGGTTAATTTATTGTGCATGGAACAATCAGCTGAAGAGTTACCAAATCAAGACCTATATATCTCAACACACCTGTGCCAGAGAATTCGGAAGCAATATGGCTTATCAGAAGTGGGTAGCCAATAAGTTGGAGAAGAGGCTACGAACTCAGCCTCACATTACTCTAAGTGAGGCTTATGAGCACATCAAAGTCGACTACAATGTTGTCATTAATGGAAAGATGGTGTATAGGGCCCTCAAAGAAGCAAGAGAGCGGGTGATCGGTAATGAGAGAGCACAGTATAGTAAGTTGAGGGATTATTTGTGTGAGATCCAAACCCAGAACCCAGGGAGCTCAGCCATACTAGATGTGACACCGATGCCTCAGTCCCTTCCATTGTTCAACAAGCTATATATTTCTCTAGACGCTTGTAAAAGGGGGTTCAAGGCCGGGTGTAGAAAATTAATCGGACTTGATGGTTGCTTCTTAAAGGGTTACTTTGGGGGACAACTTCTATCTGCTATAGGTCAGGATGCGAACAATCACTTCTATGTGATTGCGTTTGCTGTTGTTGATAGCGAAACTAAAGAAAGCTGGAAATGGTTCCTCACATTGTTGCAAGAAGATCTTGGGGATCAATATATTCATGGATGGAATTTTATTTCGGATCAACAAAAGGTAGTTTTATTGTGCTGATTTCTTAGTTGCATTTGCCTTAGTAAGTTAACGGTTAGTTTTATATAGTTAATTGCTGGTTAGTTTTATTATGTAGTTATTAGTTAGTTACCAAGTTATTAGAGCTGTTAGTTATTTTCTTGTTACTTTTAATATTGTTAGTATAATTTGACACGTTAGTAAATTTCTGGTTCCTGCGGATTTCTTAGTTAGTTGATGGTTAGTTTTTTTAACTCTTTTATATAGTAAATTGTTGGTTAGTTGATTAAGTTGCTGATTTCTTAGTTGATTAAATTTTTGGTTAGTTGATTTCTTAGTTTTATGCAGTTAAATTGCTGGTTAGTTGATTTCTTAGTTGATTAAACTGCTGATTTCTTAGTTTTATATAGTTAAATTGCTGGTTAGTTGATTTCTTAGTTTTATGCAGTTAAATTGCTGGTTAGTTGATTTCTTAGTTGATTAAACTGCTAATTTCTTAGTTCTATATAGTTAAATTGCTGGTTAGTTGATTTCTTAGTTTTATGTAGTTAAATTGCTGGTTATTTGATTCCTTAGTTGATTCAATTGCTAATTTCTTAGTTGATTCAACTGCTGATTTCATAATCTTGGAAGTATGCTTTCTTGCAGCAATAGTTAAATTGGCTCTCTGCATCCATTATTAAAGAAAATATTATTTATAACGAATCTTTAGTGTGCCAAAACTCTTGTGCATCAAGTACTTGGACAATTTTCTCCTAGCATGAAATGAAGTCTTATGCCAATACTCAAGTGTTAAGTAACACATGCGCTTGATGCATACTTTTATTTCTTTCTGGGCACACATTTTGGAATATAACATGAAGCAGACAATCATTCATTAATATTTAATATTGAGAGAAGGTATATTTTGAGACACCAAATTTTAATGAAATACAAATCCTTGTATTGCTAACCTTAATAGCAGCCACTCTTTGCGCCTGAAGCTTGGGATCCTGGTGGATAATCTCCATTCGGTTGCTAAATAGACCAGTTTTGCTAAATAGTTAAATTTCTGGTTAATTAGTTGATTTCTTAGTTGATTTAACTGCTGATTTCTTAGTTGATTTATAGTTAAATTGCTGGTTAGTTGATTTCTTAGTTTTATGTAGTTAAATTATTGGTTACTTGATTTCTTAGTTGATTTATAGTTAAATTGTTGGTTAGTTTAATTTTTCTTTATCATAATACTTCACATTAACTTCCTTGGACCCCTTTAATTACTCTCCGCTTTCCATTTTTGAGAACCATTTTATTTTTGCTTTCCAAGTGTCATTTTCAATTCTAACCAGTTTAGGAATTCTTTTTATTTTCAACAATGCGATCATGTATATCATCAATTTGTTATCCTCCTCTCCTAATGGTGACCCACTTAATTGATTCCCTCATTTTCACATCAGTATAAATTTAATATTTAAAATCAAATGGTGCACAAATTTATGTAAATTCTACTTTATTTAATGTAATAACACATGCATCTGTTTTACATAAAAAGTGCATTGTTTGGTAACTAACTCTTTTGGACTAATTGGACTGTCAGAAATGGTAAGCAAGCAGTATAGTTTTAATATAGTTTTAATATAGTTTTTTATAGTTTAATTGCTGGTTAGTTTTAATAGTTTATCTGAGTTGCCATTAATTGTGTTTTTTTTTTGGATGGTCTGAGATAGGGTCTATTGCCTGCGTTAAAGGAGGTCATGCCTCACGCACATCATCGGAACTGTGTCAGGCATATATGGAAAAACTTCACAAACCGATACAAGGACAAGAGAGTTAAGAATGTTGTGTGGGAATGTGCTAAATGCACCACTGATGCCGAGTTCCAATCAAGTATGACGAAATTGAAAAGGATTAATGAAGATGCATGGAGCTACCTTGCAAAGTTTGACCCAGCTTGTTGGACCAAAGTTCACTTCAGTCACGGGCCCAAGTGTGACAACCTCACCAACAATATGTGCGAGGTTTGGAATGCAAAAATAGTTAACTATCGATCCAAACCCATTTTGACTATGTGTGAGGAGCTTCGGTGCTATATTATGAGGAGAATGACAAAATACAAACAAGTTTTGGAGACCTACGTGGGCACCGAAGTGGCTCCTACTCAACAAAAAAGGCTTGACGACATTATGAAGGATGTTAGATATTGGCAGCCAGTTTGGGTTGGTGACGATGAGAGGAGAATATTTGAGATCCAACAGGGATCTAAGAAGCTGTCTGTTAATCTATCTCTGAACAAATGTACCTGTAATGCCTGGCAATTAACTGGTACTATATTGTCAATTTATTTTCATTTACGAAATTGTTGTGTTTTAGTTGCTAAAAGTTTGTCCTTTGTAGGTCTTCCGTGCGTTCATGCACTTGCTGCCATAGCTAGAAGGGTGATAGACCTGAAACATATGTACATCCACTTCTAAAGATTGGAGCAGCTTTAGCGACATACCAACACTGCATCTAGCCTGTTAACTCTAAGGAGTATTGGGAGAAAACAAATTACCTGAATCCAATTCCTCCAAAGCTAAAGAGGCCAGTAGGTCGACCAGTAAAGAGGAGGAGAAAAGATCAATCTGAGAAAGAAGCTAGTAGAACCGATAACAATAAGGTTACGAAAACATTTCGAGTTACGTGTAGCAAGTGCGGAGAGACTGGTCACAATTTCAAGACTTGCAAAGGTCCTCCAGCAGCAACAATTAGAAAACCAACTAATCCCAACAAAAGAACAACAAAAATTGGAGCAAATTCTGGAGCCCCAACCCAACCAGCAGAAGAGATCCATATCTCTCAGTCAGCACCCCAAGTGCAGGTAGTAACCACGACCAAGCATATTGTTGCATATCTCTTGAAGGGATTAAATAGGATTTAGTAATACTCAATAGGGACTACACTGGGTATTTTAAAAATCTATGGTGACTACATTGTGAATTTTTAAAATAGCTGAAGGAATATTTTATGTATGTATTTTTTTCCTGTTTTAGACTGTGGTTGAGCATTCCCTTCCGACTCAGGCAGCAACAAATTCACCTGATTTCGTGACTAATATTGTGAGTGAAAGAATTACTAAGTATTCACATTTGTGCTGCTAGTCCGATAGTTATGCTAACATTACTTTATTTAATCCTTGCAGAGCACTGTCTCAAATACATTGTGTCAAGTTGCAGGTAACTATGGAACATCTAATCTACCAAGTACAAGGGCCAAGCAACCTATCATTAGGCCTCATCATCCTGCAACAATCCATTCTAGTACACCCCCTCCTATTCCACCACCTGGAACCACTCGTGGAGTCTCAGCAGAAACTGTTGCAACTGCAAGTGAGGGGACTGCATCGAGGATGTTCCAGTTTATCCCAAATCCTGGTTTCAAGCATCCGAGAAAGAAGTGATGAAAAACTGCAAACTAAGGACAAATGATTTGGCTATTTTGATGTCTTAGTTTAATCTTTTTTTTGGTTATGAAGAAAACTTGAAATACTGTTAATGCTCCATTAGATGAGAGATTGTTTTGGACAAAACTCTCTTTTGTTTCGGAATCATGTTTAGACTGGTGTATGCATGAATGTTGTCTTTGCTGGTTTAAGTAGCTATTATGTTTTAAAGTTGTTAGAGCAACATATTTGGTATTGCAAGTATTGCTGCTGTTTTATTGTTAATTTTTCTTCATAGTATCTTCAGAGTTTGATATATCATATCAACTGTGTATATGAATTTATAAACTAAATCCAGAGAACAAATCTATGAAAACACCACTTATGTTATTTACTAATTGCTTTGGTATTATGTTTTTTATTTGCCAAATAACATACCACCCCACTTTTGTGATTATGCTAGTATAAGAAACTATTAAATACTCTGAGAAAGATGATTGTGGCGTGTTGGCAGGGAGCTTTTACCAAAAAGCATAACAAAGTTAAATAAGTCTTGTTTGTAAACCAAAGAAGAGAATTGATAAAGTGCTAAAAATTAGTTTTCAACTTCTACAAAGAACATATTTGTTCAAGCAATTATGTTTGAATAATATTTTAGATACTTATGATTTTGTAATGATTTTATAATGGTCATCCTTTTAATTTTTTGTTAGACCTATAAACACTAATATGTTATAAATATTTTGTTTCATCTAACTTTGATTCAATTCACAAAGAAAATAGAATACAAATGTGATTCACACCTTGAACTGAATCAATGCTTATATACCAGTTACAAAGAAGCAATTCCAACTCCCATGACCAAAACCAACAATGCACACACGATAATAACAAACACTACATTAAAACATCTCGTCTTCCACTCAATTTCTGGGACTACATTTTGATGAATCTCTAACATATCAACTCCACTTTGCAATTCCATCACTTTATGCTCCAAACCAGCAATGTTAGCAGCAAACATATGTGAAACATGACCAGCAGTCTCACAACCATATTACAACATCCTCCAAACAATCATAATCCAAATTGATGTCAAATAATTGATCAACCCATGCAAAGAACTTGCAATGCGGTAGTTTTTCCTGTTTATCACACAACGACATTATTCATTACTATTCATAGAACAAGATAAATTAGTAAAATCCCTAAAATTGATTACCTTATATAGTGGGCATCCAAAAAAAAGTCTACCCGGATTTTCTGGAGTCCTTGAAATGGAGATTATTGCATACAAATCGCACAGGCATTTTGGGTGCTGCCCTTTCGAAAATTCAACTTTTTCTACTTTGCTGTTTTCAGCGTATTTGAGACCATTACCATTAGATCCACCATGTCTTCCTCCTCGGCGGCTCCATGAGGAAGTGCTTCCTTTGCTTGTCGCCATTGCAGCTGAAATAGGATTTACAATGGAGCTTATGATTACACAATTTCAGAAATGAAGAATTTCAAATTTATTTGCAACGAGAGGTTTGGGAGAGAACATCAAAACGACGTCATTCTTCACCAATGTGCAGGGACTATTTATAGGATTAGGGTCTTTTTGCTTTTTGCAGTGAAAAGGGTTGAAAGGGAGGAGAAGAAACGTGACTTTCATTATCACCTTGCAACGTTACATTTCTCCAACCCTAAAACGACGTCACTTTGCCTTTTATACTGGGGACCAATTTGTCCATGACAGACACCTGTGCATGTTAAGTGCCACGTGTGCGTCTGAACGTGCCAACTCAGCAGTCTCCCTTGATGAGTCACGCCGGAAACTGGACTAAGGACTAATTTGTCCGCCGGAACAAATCTTAAAGGATTAATCTGTGTATTAATTTTCTTTGGGGACTAAAATGTCCGTTTTTTAAATCCTCGGGGACTGATTTGGATAATTACTCACAAATTAATTTGATTAGATATTTAAATAGCATACAATTTATTATAATTTATATCAACTTATTTTGGTAGTATTTCTTAATTTATTTCTTTTAATTTATTAAATTAGATTAATTATACTAATTATGTGTATTAATTAATTGATTTGATTAATTTATTAGTCATCAAAATAATAAATTTATGAATAAAATAGACAGTTAAGATATTTTTAACTAATAATTAAATCAAATCAAATCAAATCGTATGTATTGAGCCAAATTCAAATCATGTGAGAGGGTTGGGAGAGTTGCATATAGATTTCTATCAATGCTGCGGAGTGGATGGTTTATTAACAGAATATTTTGGGTCGAAGTTGATCAACATGTAAGGATAATATTCCACATACATATTAGCACTACAAAAAAATATTGAGAACCGTTGGATGTACCGTCAGATTTAGCGTTGGGCGTTAGCAGCGAGTTTCCCGTCGGATTTACCATCGGATGTGGCAATAAATTCATCACCCTAAAATATTACCGTCAGAGTTGATGTTCCGACAGTAATGTCGACGGTTAAATTTGGAGGGGAAAAAAAAGAATTTTGGCATCCTAGCTACCGTCGGATATATCGGCGGGTAAATCCGACGTTGAACCTTGTTTAGTGAAATGTTGCGTTTTGGTTACACGCACCATGTTACCGTCAGATTAATCCGCCGGTAAAGTCGACGATAATCGTGCCCTAAATTTGAACCACAAACTTTATTCCCCTTCATTTTGAATTTATTCTCTCTCTCTAATCTCTCACTTTCCCCTCTCTCTCTCTCTCTCTCTCCAGGAAACAGCCATGTCTAATGCATGGTATGAAGTGTTGTCAGTTTTGCACTTGATGGCAACGTTATCTCTATCGCAAGCTAATTTGTTACTTCTTCCAAGAACATCTGCCGATGGTTATCAGCCAAAAGTATCAGAAGGTGAGAAATACTTGGTTTCCTTTTTATCGCTGCTGTCCTGCCCTACTGCCGCTGGAAAGACCACCGCTGCCGCTGCTCGAAACGACTCCTTCTCTCTTCTTTATTTTCGCCGCTGCTGCCTTGCCGCCACTAGAAAGGCTGCCACCTCCACTGCTCGAACCATCCACTTCTATCTTCTCTCTTCTAATTGCTTTGTATTCCAGGTTTTCATTAAATCTGTTTTATACTCTGTTTAATTTATGCTTAATTAATCTTAATTTCATTTAGTTAGTTGATTTTTAGTAATTAGTTTAGTTAGATTAATTTCTGTTTTAGTTGATTTTCGATGATTATAAATTTTTATTGAATTTGTTTTTCACGCTTTTTAATTTCTGCTTAGTTAATCTTAATTTTATTTAGTTAGTTGATCTTTAGTAATTAGTTTAGCTAGATTAATTTCTGTTGTAGTTGATTTTAGGTGGTTAGATTAGGATAATTTAGTTAGATTGATAGGTTATGATTTCTATTCAATGTGTTTGAAATTATTATTTGAGATTGTCGATTCTTGTTGCTGGAATTATTTAAATTGGTCTGAATTATTAATTTTGCATTTTACTATTAATTTGGTTGAGGAATTGTTGTTGAATTTGTTTGAGCAATGTTTAACTGTTTTCATGATTTGCTGGTCGCTGTTGCTTAGTAAAAAAATTACTATTTTAATGCTTCTTTTGCTGATTCATATTGTTATTAGAACTGCTAGTTTATGCGGGTTAATTGCAGCCTTTTGCCATATGCATTGCTAGTGATGTTTCATCATGTTATTTTATGCTTTCTTGAGTTTGTATTTCAAAGTTTTAGATGGTTAGAATGATTTGAAAAATTAGAATGCTTTGAGAAATTGTTAGAATATTTTGAAAGTTAGAATGTTTTAAAAAATTGTTAACAAAGTTAGAAGGCTTTGAGAGTTAGAATGCTTTGAAAGTTAGAATACTTTAAAAAGAAAATAACATAGAAAATAAGATAGAATAAAGAATGCTTTGAAAGTCTAATTTAATTATTTTGAAACTAAAACACTATGTAATTTCTTTTTTTTTATTTAGTAAACTAAACCACTTTTTGAATTTTATTATTTCTTGAGTTTCTTCTTATGTTATTATTTATTGGTGTTTGTTACGTTATTAATATATTTGTTGTACATACGTGATGACAGACAGCAGAGGTAGGTCGAGCGGGACACGTGGTCGTAGTAGAGGGCAGGCTTCCACCAAATCCCCAGGACTGCCTAGTCATTGTCCTCTACACCAACGATGACACTTATCAGGATCTGTAAGGGTTAGGATTTTATGCATTTTTGTTTGTTTAGGGTACAGTACTCTACTTCTGTGATATTTTATTGTATTCATGCCATTTATTTTTACTAAAATAATTTGTTAATTTCTGTTAATTTTAGATTTCTGATAACAATTTAGTTAACAAGGGTTTTAATTTGATCTGACTGTTAGTTGTGGCTAAAATGTGCCAAATAAATAAATAAATAAAATTACTACCATAGGATTCCGACAGTATGTTTTGGCGCCATTTCAAGTGAAATGACGCCAAATTCGACGGTAATCATCAACTCGACAAACCCATTGAAAACACCAATGAAAAATCTGCCAGTAATTAGCGTCAAACGAAAAAAATCCGCCGGTATTGTTTATTCCTTCAATTACAGGATGACGGTAAATCCGATGGTAATCAACATTTTTCTTGTAGTGTAGGCTAATGTTGCAATATGTACGAATATCTTAAGCGCTTCTAATCCAGTTAGGAGCCATCTACTATAACTAGGGATCGTCATACAGTGTCCACTGGAACTGGAAAAAACATATAATCCTCTAATTAGCAATAGAAGAGTTAAGGGTGTTCATGGTTTGGTTAATCCAAAAATCAAACCAGTTTTTTGGTTAACCAAAAATATAGTATTGGTTAATTAACCAAATTGGTTTTACATGATGAAACCGATTATTAACCGGTTAGTGAAATTCAAAACCGGTTTTTAACCGGTTATTAAAATAAAAACCGGTTTTTAAAAAATAATCAGTTTTTATCTTAAAAACCGGTTTTTGGAACCGGTTTTTGTACCAAAAATTTGGTTTTTATACCATAAAATTGGTTTTTACATGTAAAAATAGATTTTTACACAAAAATTAATATTTTTACATATAAAAATTCAAATTTTTACACAAAAAACCGGTTTTTGTACCAAAAAACCGGTTTTTATACTAAAAAATTGGTTTTTATACCATAAAATAGATTTTTACACAAGAATTAATATTTTTACATACAAAAATCTAAAATTTTAAACCTTTTTTTAATTGTTTTTTTTAATCTAATTTTTTTTCTTTCTAAATGATACGAGTAACATTTGTAAATAATGAAGTCCCTTCCATTGCTTTCGTTCCTTTTTCTTTCTTATCTCTTTTCAGTATTTTCTATAAATAATTTTTTCTAATATAAATAATTTTTTTTCTAAATGATACGAGTAACTTTTTCTTATCTCCTTCTTTCTATCTCTCTCCTTTTCTCTCCCCCTCCTCTTCTCTCTTCCTTCTCTCTCTCTCTTTCTCCCCTTCCCCTCTTTCTCCCCCTCCCCTCTCTTTCTCTTCCTCTATCTCTCTCCTCTTCTCTTTCTTCTCTCTCTCTCTCCCATTTTTCTCTCTCCTCCTCTCTTTCTTTTCTCTCTCTCCCCTTCCTCTTTATCTATCTCTCTCTCCCCTTCCCCTCTTTCTCCCCCCTTTCTTTCTCTCTATCCTTCTCTCCCTCTCTCTCCCCCTCCATCTTTCTCTCTCTTCTCCTCTCCCTCTCTCCTTCTCTCTCCCTCTCTCTTTCTCCCTCTTTGTCCTCTTTCTCTTCCTCTTTCTCTCTCTTTTTCTCTCTCTCCTATCCTTCTTCTCTCTTCTTATCTCTCTCCTTGTTTCTTTCTCCTCCTCTATCTTCGCCTCCTCTCTCTCTTCTCTCTCGCTTTAGAGAGAAGAGGAGAAAAGAGATAGAAGAGGGATAGAGATTGAGAGAAGGTTGAGAGAAAAAGAGAAAAAGGAGAGTAAGAAAAGAAATAGGAGAAGGAGGGAAAAGGAAGAGATGAAGAGGAGGAGAGAGAGAAAGAAGAAAAGGAAAGAGAGATGAGCAAGAGAGAGAAAGAGTGAAAAGAAAAAAAAGAGAGAGCGAAAGAGAGGGGAGGTAGAGGAGAGAGTAGAGAGAGAGAGAAAGAGAGAGAGAAGGGAAAAGAGAGGAGAAAGGGGAGAGATATGGGAGAGAGAGAGAAGGAGAGGAGAGGAGAGAGAGATAAGAGGGGAGAGGGAGGAGGAGGAGAGATAGAAAAAGGGGAGAGATGATTAGAGAGAGGAAGGGGAGGAAAGAGAGAAGGGAGAGAAGGAAGGGGGAGAAAGAGGGCAAGGAGAGAGAGAGAGGAATTGAGAGAGCGGAGAGAAGGAAAGAGAGATAGAGAGAAAGAGAGTGGGGGAGAGAGAAAGAGGGAAGGGGAGAGAGAGTGAGGGAGAGAAAGAAGGGGGAGAGAGAGAGAGGGAGGGAGAGAGAGAGAGAGAGAGAGTATGTAATTTAGTTCTGAAATTAGGTTTTGATTTTAATTTGGTTTTGGTTTTGGTTAACCGGTTAAAAACTGGTTTTTTTTAATTTGGTTTTGGTTAACCAATTCTAAAAAATATGGATATGGTTTTTAAAATTGTTTTATTAAACTGGTTAACCAAAATGTGATTATGGTTTTTTAACCGGTTAACCACATTTTGGTTTTTTTATGAACACCCCTAAGAAGAGTAATAAATGTAAGTCATAAGAAACCTAAACGGATCGTACCTTATCGAACCTAAGAGCATCCATCCTATGTCTCAATCGTAGTCCTCTACCATTATGGTGGTCTCTAGTCTGTTGTCCCAGTCTTGCAAACTTATTCATGGAGGAAAAATTATGTTCAGTAGTTAATATTGCAAATACTAAGAAATGATAATAAATAATAAGCATTTATTACCTCGAAGCATGCAGGAATCTAAGTACATCGTAGCTGACGACACAAAAGGATGGAAACTTATGGTAAATCCACGAGAACGCTAACGGTATGCACCCGACAAATGTTTGTCACGTCATGTCGAGTAGTGCTACATAATGAATAGTAGGTGTGCGATAGCAATGCAGAACCCCAAAACAACTGTCTGCAACTATCAAAATTCTCCAGAAGCAGCAACCATCTGAACATGACAAGGTTAGCTGACTTATTCGTGAACAAATACCCCCCAATCAACATCCATAAGTAACACCAGTCATACTGGTAAAGAGTGTCTGGGCTTGTCTCTGGCGAAAGATGTGTGACCCTATTTCTGATTTAAGTCATCTTCAGACTAAAATTCTACTTCTTGTCCTTTGGATGAAGTGGAGGCCTATCACTAAACAAGTCCTCAACCCATTGCCATGTGGGGTGCTTATGATATTGTTGAAAATTTCTAGTGCAACCTCTAATCGAGTCACTATCTGTGCATAAACCAAGATGGTGAGCCACATCCTGTCGTATGATATTGACCTCACTCCACGGAAGGTGAAAAGTATGGGCGGGTCTACACCGCTCAACAAAAGTAGAGAGTAAGAAATTGTCAAACATGAAATCCTTTAACTCTATTGCGTATCCAAACCCAGCCTGCCTAATGTATGGTAATAGGAACTAGGATGTCAGATGGTGAGATAAATAACGTCACACGATGTGGCAAGAGTAATTGAGGTATCTGTAAGAATACCGTTGATTAGTCTTTTCTAACTTATTGCATATTACAATGCTAACAACAACTTAATTATAATTAAATAATAAAATATAATTTATTTATGTTTTAAATTTGAATAATTAAATCATTTAATGTAACTAAATATTACAAATAAATAAATAATTTAATTAAAAAAACTCATTTTTGCAAAAGCAATCATAAAACGCAATTATTTAATAATATCCTAATACAATAAATTTTTTGGTAAAAAAAAGGATAACTTTGTATATAAACTACAAAAAACGGATTTACCATCGAATTTAGCGGCGGACATTAGGACGGCTTTATCGGCAAATTTATCAGTTGTTTTGGCGTCAAATTCATAGGTCAAAGAATTACTGGCGAATTTTTGTTTCCAACGATAAATTCGCCGATAATAATTGGAGGGAAGATGAGAAAGATAGGTGCAAAATTTAAAGTTGGATTTACCGTCGGATTTTTCAGATAATAAACACGTTTAATGGAACGATGTATTTTGGTAACCCGCAACGCGTTACCGTCGGATTTATCCATCCCCCCCGACGGCTAGAGGTGGAAAAAAGTTAGGCGGCCTACCAGGGGCCTGCAACCTGGCCTATGTTTGGCCTGACCTGACTTGATAGAAAATCGGCACAGGCTCAGACTATTTGAAAAACCTAAATTATTTAAAAGGCCAGGCCTAAATTTTTGAAATAGCTTGTTGGGCCTGTTATGCCAGCCACTGCCAAAATATATGTAGAACTTTATTATACTAGTAAAAATGTAATAGAAAGGGTTTGAACTTGGGTCTTTTATAATATTAAAATACATTTTTTCACTAAGTCATTTGTCTCTTTAATTATATATGTATATTTTATTTA
>NC_029785.2:126627271-126640222 GCF_000816755.2 Arachis ipaensis | reverse complement strand
TATATTTTATAATTCTAAAAATTATATTATACCTTAAATTTAATTATTTATTAAAAAAAAGCCTATTGACAGGCTTCAGGCCAGGCCAAATTTAATATAGACCAGGCTCAGTACTCATTAAAAAGCTTATACCAGGCTATAGGCTAGTGTACTCTATTACAAGCCTGACCTGTTAAGAGTAAAGTCTGGCCTGACTTGACTTGTTTCCATCCCTACTGACCACCCTCTCACTGTTCTGTTGCCGCTACTGCAAACGCTTCTGCCACCGCTTCTCGCCGGCATGAGGAGGAAGTTCAGAAGCTCTTGCTCAGTCGTTTCCTACCCCTGTTAAAGCTCATTTCAGGTAAATCTTTTTGAACTTCTAAAATAGGATTTGTGTTGATTATTCAGGTTGTTTAGTGAAATTTTCATTATATATTTTTTTATTATTGTTGATTTAATTTGTTTTTAATCTTTAACTTGAAAATTAATTTTTGGTGTTTTAATTTTTTTTTCAAATTTCTTGCTGCTTCAATTAGGTGATAATTTAGAATCAATTAGAGAATTTATAAAAATTAATTTGATGATTAAAAAATTAAAGAAAATCATATGATTTAAGGTTTTTTTTTTTACAAATGTAAAATGCTTTGAAAGTTTAACAAATGTGTGCATTTGAGTTTATTAATAACAATATTTGAAGTCTTTTGGTCGGTGAATTAAGATTTGTAATGATTAAAAAAATTAATAACTAAAATTCAATTGAAGATAACAAACCAAGAAAATTTATGTTGAGTAAATTGTTTGATATTTGAAAAGTTGAGAAGGGTTGAGAGATATTTGGTTTGGATAGAACCCTTAAAGCATGGAGAAATTCAAATTTTAGGGAATGCTCTGTCAAAATTTTTATAAGATTATGAGTGAAATCAAAAAATTAGAATTATATTTTGAAAAATTTTAGTGAATTTTAATGGATGCGGTTGTCTAAGGGCAAATGAGTTTTATGATTGTGTTAATTATGAAGTTGCTTGGTGAGTTAACTTATTTGATTTTCTTAACAACGAAAAGAGTAACTGAACTTTTTTTAATTGGTAAGCTCTTTGCAAATATGTTGACAGGTAGAGGTACATTGAATCAGCCTCGTGGTCGTACTAGACGGAGGGGTTCTATTGGTACATCTGGGACTTCTCAGTCGTCTGCCTCTACTTCGACTACTCCCGTGACGACTTAAGCAACGGGTTTACAGGACCAGCCGTTCATCATGGTCCCAAACCCCAACTACGTCCCTCCACCACCTCCATCCGCTCAACTTCCCACTAGTGCTATTACGACGCCTCCAGCGACAGACACAGTTATGCCGAAATCCTCTCACAGAACCCATCCAGATGCCCTGCAGCACCTCCTATCGTATGAATGACGATTTGACCTGATAGGTTGATTGCATAAGTACTATTTTAAGTCTTTTTTATTTTATTCTTAAGTTTTCTATTTAAGTTAAGTTTTAGTGGATTTAGATTGTTAAGATAGGTTCAATTTAGTTTAGTAGCGTCGAACTACTGTGTGTGAGAATTCTTGATTGTTGATGGTTTGTTTGTAAATTGTTTAAGTGAATCGTTGATGGATTGAGTTTTTGGCACATTCTAGTTATAGATAAAACTCTGCCAAAATTTTTAAAAAATGTAAAATTTAATCAAAGTTTATAGATTATTTCAAATAATTTTTCAGTAAACTACTAATCTTAATTTGTATATTAATAGGTTTGCACCAAAGAACAATGCATGTACATAGGAGTGTACTGATGTCATCAAGTTGATATATGATCATCCATGGACGAGCTACAAGAATATCCCTGTTGAGATCAGAGATCGATGGTTTCAGAAGTGGGCGGTAAAAACTCAACATATTCAAACCTTAGTTAGATTAAGTATTTCTTTAATTTCGATTAAATAATTATCTGCTTAATTTTGATTAACTGGTGCTAAATGTTTTTTTCTAGCAGGAGAAATTTATATGGGACAAGACTCATGATGTCATGACCAGGAAGATCTTCGACCACCGGATGGCTAGGTGGCTTCAACAGATGTTGGAGGACGTATGTGAGCGGTGTGATCACCTCACTATTTGGCTCTGCCTGGACATTCAGAAGGTGTTGTATGTCCATTAGGAAACTCATAAGGGGTTCAAGCGTTGTCGTGTCATCAACAGAGCAAACAGGGCATCGGCCAGGTTGTCGAAGTATATCGGTGGGTCAGCGATTTTCATGAAGACAGAACTTGTCTCAATTAATTCATTCCTAAATTCATTTAGTATTAATGTATATAAAATTCGTCATTATTACTTGATGATTTAACATGTTGTTTCAACATGTGTAGTCTAAGTCGTTAGATCATAGTGCGATGATGGCAGAGACCTTCAAGCATACTCATACCTTGAAGGAGAATAAGGAGAGATTTGCGCTGATGAGCGTGCCGCGGATCATGACGTGAGTACCAAAAATGTGATCAAAAGTTTTCAATTAACTGCAACCCTAATCATAAAATTTGCTATCCAAGAGTCTTACACGCAGAGATTGGAGGCCAAGATTCGGCAATCTCAACCTACTGGAGGCGACGGCAACAACTTCGTTGCATCATTCGCCGATCCCAACATGGTTTGGCGTGAGGCTGCATCTGAGCCGTACAAAAATTACGTCTACGGGTTGGGATCATTCTTCGCCGACAATCTGCGCACAACCCCATTGAGACACTCATCCTCCCCTGCCACCAGTCAGTTCGTCGATTTGAGGGAGCAGGTGTTGCTCCTCACCCAAAGCCTTCACCAACAGGCTGAGTAGCTACGGGAGTTTAACGAGAGGTATCAGGCAATCCTCTCACACATAACAGACACGGATGACCTCAAGGTGAAGTGTAGGTGGAAGCTGAAGCGGCTTCAGCGGATGGAGCGCCATATGGCATCGTACGAAGATTAGATTCGCACTGGTGGGAGCGGCCCTTCTGGAGGGGCACGGACATTACCGTCTAGGCCGCCGCTCAAACAATAAGATCCAACGGTAATAATGCGGGGAAAAATACTTGGGTACCAATATTACTGTCGAAAAAAATCTGCTCGTTACTAGCACTAGAAATTTCTGGCTTAAAAAACTAATTCCGACGCTAAATCCATTGCAAATTATCGGCAAACTACAAAATCCGACGGTAAACAGTTACCGGCAAGGTTTATATACTGTCGGATTAAATCCAACCAAAATTCCGACGACAATAATGTTACCGGTGAATTATTCTCATTTTTCTGCCAGTAAATCCGACGATACTCAACATTTTTCTTGTTGTGATAATTAATCATATTGTAATGTTCACTCCTAACTACTACTACTCTTCCAACAAATTAAATCCAAATAAACAAATATATCAACTAATTAATCAAAACAAGTTAAATTAACATGTTTAACACGTACTCTAATTATTTAAATTCAATTATCCTAACATGAAACTGATTAATTAAAATAAGTTACTCTAACATATCATTATTTTAACATATTTTTTGACTAATTAAATTAAAATATTTTAACATATCAACTAAAATTAAATAAATAAAAAATCATGACATGTCAATTAATTAACTAATTAAAATAAGAAACAGACAAACCAACTTTAAAATCCAATATTCTAACTACGTGTCACGTCGCATTTAATTTGTTAATATTTTCTGAGCGCACGTAATTCCGACGTTAGGCCATATATACTTTTCAAACTTTTTAAAACTACCAAAATTCCTCAAATGAATAAATATCTTAGCTGCATCCTATATATAGTCGAGCTAAATATATTTCAGATACTGAGCGCCAACAACTATTAGCCACATATTCCAAGTGCACAATTTCCATTTTTAGTATTTATTTCATATCCCAATGCACTTAGAACGTGTAACATGCAGTGTGTATCATATTTCGATGACTACGTACCCAAAATATGCATTTTTTTTAAATGATTTTGAGCCACAGTACCTGAAATATGTCACATAACTTTTATAGATAAATATTTGATAGCTTATATAATTCAGTAAAAATTATATTTTATTAATTTAAATAAAAAAACCCTTAGTTTTTTTCAAAGTGGCACTTAGGAAAATAATGTAACTAGTATACTTTAATTATTCCGAAACTATGTCTTTTTTTTAATGTTAAATAATGAATATAATAAACAGTTTCCTATGTTTATCAGTTTCTATTTGCATTATGAAAAATACATTAGCTTTATAAACTTGATATGAGAAAAGTTAAAGATGCAAAATAGAAAACTTTGTAAACTACAGAAGCTAGTACACTTGAAGTTAATTGTTCATAAAATAGAGTATAAGATCTGAGTTATATATGTATAAGTAAGTATTCAGAATCGAGCATATACTTAAAACATATATACCACCTAGGTCACTAAGGGGATGTTTGCAAGTCAGAATTTTCCAGGGGAAAGGAGGGGGAGAAGGGCTTTTATTGTTAAGTGAAGTGCCCTTTTTATTGTTCAAAGCATTCCTATTTCCCTTCAAAACTCCAACTTGCACACATAACCCCCAAGGTGAATATTCATGCAGAATCATACCTTGATTCATTGCTTTAACGTGGCAATATTCATCCAAGAGCCACTTGGACCATATGCTATTGGATCATAGCTGAACAGGGATGCACTGAACAGAAACCAATGACAAGCCACCATGTGTAAGCTTATAGCCACAAAAAGAAAAACATGTTCATGTTACTCTAGGAGTAGTACAAGTTTGGAAATAGCTTTCATTAAAGTAACCATGGCAGGTACCAGATGAAATCAGGTGGCAATCAATTTGATCAATTGATATCACAATAATAAGATGAGGAAATTGCAAATAATAATTTGAAAGAAACTGAAAACTTGCCAAGTTTATGACTTAGGAGTAGCTAAAACCTTTTCAGCTTTCAATTTCTACTGCAGTTGCTACAAGTACCTTCTAGTTTTAAGGTTTCTCCAGAAAAACTGCTACTTTAATTCTGCAGACAACTTGACTATGTTACTTTCAGTTGATATATGTGACTACTGGTAATATCCACTAATTATTTCTCTTGCAGGGTTTTCCTACTCCAGAACTAAACTACCACCCCAAGGTTGTTCACTGATAAGACATAACCTTTCAACCATTAACTACTTATATAATGATGATCTCATTTATTGTTTTAAATGCTAATTGAATAAGTCATTATTACTTTTGATTTGGAATTAAATGAGAATAAAATCGGATATTATCTTTTGTTCCTTAGATAATTATCTTTTTGGATTTTAGATATATTATCTTTTGGGTTTTAGATACTATTTTATTTGGGCTTAAGGGTTTAATGGGTGCCATGCTCAAATATAAATAGACCTTCAGGGTTTCGGTCCCCAATATACCAAAGCCCCCTTTGTTGCTCTTTCCCCATCAAAAGAGTTGCAGTTCAGCCTCCTAGAAATACAGAAGGCTTTGGTTGAGGAAGATCGAAAGAACCACAAGATCCAAACTCTTCCAATCGTATGATTCATGTTTATGAATTCAGGTACGCTTCCGCATTATGATAGATATATTTTTGGTGATTCAATATGGATGATTTGGGTTATGAAAATTAATTTATTCCAACACTGTATGACTATGACCGAAACAAGGGGAAAAGAGAAAAAAAAAAGGAAGAAAATATGAAAAAAAGTTGGTTCGATAAGATATTTCTTGAAGATTTAAAAAAAAAAAGGAAATGTGAAAATTTTCATGAACCATAATATTTAGAGTGAATATGTAACAAGTCATTTAAAGCATAGGCTACATGGTGATTATATGACAGGCGATAATTTTGATTGAGATGGTAATATAAGATGTTGTAATATTTAAACAGCATTTTAATGTAAGAATGGTACACTTTCTGTTCTTTGGAAATTCAATTACCTTTTCATTTCTTACGTGCTTTTAATAGATCAAGATGAATTATGTATACGTAATTATCATTTATAGTTAGATGTTATCATCATGATGTTTATTTCAACAATAACGGTAATAATCATGAAATGGTGATAATTAATAATAATAACAATATTAGAAAAAACAATAGTAACTATTATAGTGACAACTGAACTGACGAATTAAAGAAGGTGAAGGTCAAATTTTCTCATATGATGATGGTGATGATTTAATTAATTTTCTACTATTTATTATTATATTTTTCATGTGGCCTTGTTTTTTGTTTGTTACTTAATAATGGTTACATTTTACAATAATTTTAGGACATTGTGTTGTATCTTTTTAAGGAATAGACATATCAAAGTCCAAAACCATTGCTTATTTTTCTCATATATAGTTGCATTGTCCCAAATTTCAATTAATGAACACTATGTGAAAAAGAAAAATGTAAAGTGAATATTAGAGGAATTATTATTATTAGAATCTAAGCTTTATTGATTTGTAAGTTCAAACTACTTTTCATTAAATCATAGTGATGAATGCACATGTTTGTCTAATTTGAGTTGTTAACTTGTTATAAATTATAATAATCTGATTCCACATGCGCAATAGTATAATTTTATATAGACTAATATTTTGTTTTTGTCATCCCTTAGTAGAAGGAAATTTGAAATTCTAAATTAGTGTTCTATCATTTAATTACTTGCATATATCAAATAAAAAGGAAATAAAATGCTCCGTTACCATATTTTGAAAAAAAAAGGTCATACATTTCATATGCTTTTGGCTTTTTTAGTAAATAGTAAAGTAATGTGGAAATTGGAATATCACACTCTGAAAGGGTAGGTACCAGGTACATGCAATATTGCAATATAATATTATTAATTAGCTGTTAATTAATTTCATTATTTTTTGGACCACAAAATTTAATAACTTCAAATATATGTAATTCAGGACAGTCCTTTGTTTTTCCTTTGTAATTAGTTTTCATAAACCATTATTTTGAGGATTCAATATTATTCAACGTTGTTCTTGTATATTTGTTTACATGTTATATGTTTTATTTTGTGGTGTCTTAGCTTATAAGGATACATGCTCAATGTTCAATTATAGAGGTAGGTATGTAAATATATACTAAGTTATTAAATTAGGAAAATAATTATTTTTTAGTCAATATTAAATAATTTTTTGAGATTATTTAAATTTGATCAACAATAATATACACTCATATTTATAGAATTTTGCACATAAGAAATATATAATTTGTACTTATATTTATCAGAATTTACATTGTATTTATATTTTTTAGAATTTATACATATACATAAATTAATAGAATTTATTTATTAAAAATAATCTAGTATTTGTGTTGGTCAAATAATGACAACAAATATTAAAAACTTTTAACTCTAAAATTTTCTTAAATTTTTTTATCATAAATTTTAAACTCTAAATAATATCAAATATTAAATTTAAAATTTAAATCTAAAAACATAAACTCTTCGAGAAGTGAGAATTTTTAAAAATAAATAATAAATTGATGTGAAGCATGTGCTATCACATTGCATGAATATGATCTCATCACTAAGTCTTTAATTTCATGCTATTTAGTATGTTTTAAGCCCAACTTGAAATAAAAAAAATATTTCAGCCAATAAATAAATAAATTTAATCAATCACTATTTTCTTTTGAGATTATTCTTTTATTCTTTTTCCTTTTTTTTTTTTCTATTTTTCTTTTTTTAACTAAAATTTTTAAGTTATTGAAACCAATTTAATTATCAAATAATTTAGTCACCTAACATTATTGTTATTAATTAGTCTAATAAATCCTAACTACCGGTGGTCTAGATAGAAGGGGGCGGGAGACATTCTGATTTCAATTTATTTTTAAAAATCATAATAATTGACTTTTGCTAATTATTTTATCTCCATTATTAGGATAAAGCATGACAAAATAAAAAAGGTAAATTATCATTTTTATTTTTAATGTTTGAGTTAAATTATAATTTAGTTTTTAATATCTCAAATATTCTATTTTAATTCAAAAATGTTTTTATCAAATTTAATACTATATATCGTATAGTAAAATTCGATACGAATAATGAATAGAGTGTGAAAGTATAGAGAGTAAGTAGTAGTCAAAAGCGTTAAGTTGGAGTTAGTTAGACAAGTTAAAAGCCTGTTAGTGAGTAGTGCCACGCTGGGAGTGAAGTCAAGTCTGTTGTAAAAGAGAGGCTTATCACAACTATATATAAACCAAATTCTGGTGTAAAATTCATTGGGCATTCAATCACAAATATCTTCTCTCTCTTTTTCTCTCTCTCTCTCTCTCTCACTCTCTCACTCACTCAAGAACCTACCAGATCTCTTTTCATGGTATCTAGAGCCTAGGGCGCCGAAATAGCGGAACCAGAAACAAATGAAAACAGCATAGAAGTGATACACAGCTTTTCAAATCCGATTGCAATTAAGTTAGATGAAGAAAACTTCTTGCCATGGAGGGAGCAAGCTAAAGCAATGATTGAAGGTCATGATCTCATCAATCACATCAAAGGAGACAACATACCAACTCGATTGAAGATGAAAAAAGAGGAAAGAGCACTGCAGAATTTAGGGCTTGAAAAAGGCAAGATGCTTTATTAAAATCTTGGCTTTTAGCTTCAATAAATTCATCATTCACTGCACGAATGGTAGGCTGCACATATTCACATCAGATCTGGAAGAGATTGGAGATGTTCTTTGCTTCGCAAACTAAAGCCAAGATTAGACAACTCAGAAGCAAGCTGAGTGATACAAAGAAGGAAGGTTTCATCAATGATTATCTTCTTGAAATCAAGAAAATTGTAGATTCATTGATCTCTGTTGGAGATCCTGTGGATGAAGCTGATCATGTTAAAGCCATTCTTGCTGGATTAACAGAAGAGTACTGTTTGTTCATTACCTCGATAAATGCTAGAGACAATCCAATCTCAGTAGGAGTGCTGGAAGCGTTGTTACTCACACAATAACAATGGTTTGAGAAATTCAAGAAAGGCTCAATTCAAGCAAATCTGACTCATACAGCAACTTAAAGAAGAACTGACAATTACACAAGACCTGACAACTATAATGGAAGAGGATATGAAAGAGAAAATGGAAGAGGTTTTCAGTCAAGAGGTAGCTATGCTCTATGAGGCAGAGGCAGAACAAGTGGATTCAACTAAAGTTCTGGAAGAGGAAGAGGCCAATTCTTCAGATTAGTGTGTCAAGTGTGTGAAAGACGAGGGCACTCAGCACGGAAATGTTGGCACAGGTTCAATAAAGAGTATGTAAGCCAGAACAGTGGACACAATGCTCAGACAAATGTTGCAATGGCAGCTGCTCCATCTACAGTTTATGATTCAAATCGGTACCCGGACTCAGGAGCAACACACCACATGACTCCAGATCCATCAAATGTGTCTGAATACAGCAACTACAATGGAAATGAACAGGTTATTATAGGTAATGGAAATTCTTTGTCAATTACTAAAGTTGGAAGCTCATTAATCAAACTATTTTCTTCTAATTCCACTTTTAAATTGCAAAAACTACTGCATATACCAGATATCAAAAAGAATTTGTTGAGTGTACATAAATTTGTATATGATAATAATGTCAGGGTTGAGTTTCACCCTCACACGTGTCTAGTGAAATCTCAGGATTCTAAGGAGACACTTCTCCAAGGAACAGTTAAAGCTGGAATGTACTCCTTTGGACCTGCCGTCACAAATAAAGTACACTCATCAGCTGCTTATGCTGCAACAGTGACTGGACTGTCAAATTTCAAGCTTTGGCACCTTAGACTAGGACACCCCTCTTCTGATCGAATTCTTAGAAGTTACCAAATTTCTTTCACAGCTTCAAACTCATTGTGTAATGCTTGTTGTATGGGAAAAGCACAACAGCTTCCCTTTCCTAAGTCAGAAACAATAATTCATTTCCCTTTAGAACTTTTGTATACAGACATTTGGGGTCTAGCACCCATTTCTGAAATAAAAGGAGCCCGATATTATGTTCATTTTATAGATGCCTATTCTAAATTTACATCGATTTATTTGTTGCACAATAGGTCACAATTGCAGTAAGTTTTTGTTGAATTTAAGAAAATGGTTGAGCTCCAACTTAATGCAAAGATTAAATGTATACAATCGGATAATGCAAAGGAGTATATTGCTTTGTCTAATTACCTCAAACAAGAAGGTATCTTGCATCGTTTTTCTTGTCCATATATTCATCAACAGAATGGTGTTGCCGAAAGGAAACATAAACACATTACTACAATGGGTTTATCATTACTAGCTGAAGCCAGTGTGCCTATCAAGTATTGGGGAGATGCTTTCACTATAGCTACTCAGCTCATAAACTTGCTTCCCATACTAGTTTTTCAGTTCAGGTCTCCTTTTGAAAAACTATTTAGAAAGAGTCCCTCTTTGTCCATGCTCAGAGTATTCGGTTGCCTCTGCTATCCCCACACCAGACCCTACAATACTAATAAATTGCAGTTCAGATCTGAGCCCTGTGTGTATCTTGGTCCAGCAATTCATTATAAGGAATTCAAATGCTTATCAAAAACAGGAAAGGTTCTTGTTACAAGAAATGTACAGTTCCAAGAAGATTTATTCCCTTCAAAGATGGATCCCATGGGTTCACTACCATCTCCACCACTAAAGGAGAAATCTCCTACCCACACCTATTGCCTTCCATTCCTGTTCTCCCAAACTAGCTACCACCTTTCACTGTGTGCCTTCCACCTTCCCAACCAACAAACCTTGCTCCCAACTCTCTTATTACCCACCCTACTCCCTCACCGTCACCATCACTTAACACTAGTTTATCCATTGACCACTCTCAATCCTTAATGCAACCTGGCATTGACCCCTCACCCTTACACCAACAGGAACCTCCATCAAATAGCCATCACATGATTACGAGATCGAAAAATGGCATCAGAAAATCGAAGGCCTTTCAAGCAAACACTCAAAAGAGCCTTGAACCGATATCAGCAAGAGAAGCATTGAGTGACCCCAAGTGGAGACAAGCAATGACAGAAGAGTATACAACACTAATGAGAAACAATACATGGATACTTGAAGAATTGCCACAGAACCGAAATGCTATTGGTAGCAAATGGGTATTTCGAGTCAAATACAATGCGGATGACTCAGTTAACAAATATAAAGCAAGGCTGATTGCTTTAGGGTGCAGTTAGTGGGATGGAATTGATTTCAAAGAAATCTTTAGCCCAGTGATTAAACCGGCAACAATAAGACTGGTTTTGACACTGGCACTATCAAAAGGCTGGAGCATTAGGCAGCTTGATGTCAACAATGCGTTCCTAAATGGCGACCTTCATGAAGAAGTTTACATGAGGCAGCCTCAAGGATTTGAAATTGGAGGCTCAAATGTGGTTTGTAGACTCACCAGATCACTATATGGGCTCAAACAAGCGCCAAGAGCTTGGTTCACTAAGCTCTCTAGTGCACTGCATGAGTTGGGATTCACCCCCACCAAGTCTAATGTATCGCTATTTGTCAGGCACTCCTCTGAGTCCACTACCTTTTTACTGGTGTACGTTGACGACATTATCATCACTGGAACCTCTTCAGTAACAATTCGGGACATCACAGCAAAGCTTAATAGCAAATTTTCTCTTAAAGACATGGGTGAACTATCTTATTTCTTGGGAATCGAGGTCATCAAGACTACCACTGGTGGTCTTGTTCTTTCCCAGACAAAGTACATCAATGATTTGTTGAAGAGGGTGAAAATGAATGGATGTAAACCTTCTCCTACTCCCATGACATCTAATCTGAAATTGACCTCGGGAGATGGCAACTTGTTTGGCGACGCTGGCTTGTACCGCTCTATAGTGGGGAGTCTGCAATATGTCACTATCACCAGACTCGAATTGGCTTTCTCGGTCCATAAAGTGTGTCAATTTATGCAGTCACCAAGGGAATCATATTGGAAGGCAGTGAAACGGATATTAAGGTATTTACAAGGAACCACTTCCTTGGGCTTGCATTTACAGAGGTGCTCTGACCTGTCTCTTACTGGGTACACTGATTTAGACTGGGCTTCAGATATTGAAGATAGGAAGTCTATTGCTGGTTATTGTGTGTATATGGGGAGAAATCTTGTCTCTTGGTCCTCTAAGAAACAACACTGTGTCTCTAGATCAAGCACAGAGGCGGAATATAGAGGTATTGCGGCTGTTGTAGCAGAATTGCTATGGCTGACAAAGCTTATGCGTGAAATTCACATCACAGGTCCAACTCCAAAAGTGTATTGTGACAACTCTGGCGTTGTGCTCCTGTCTGCCAACCTGGTTTGGCATTCTAGATCAAAGCACTTTGAAGTTGACTTGGCATTTGTTCGTGATCATGTTGCAACTGGCAGAATTGCAGTGAAACACATCCCTGGTGATGTTCAAATTGCAGACATAATGACCAAAGCAGTTTCCTCCACAAAGTTCTTTGACTTTCGAAGCAAACTCAGGATTAAAGATGTTCAATGCCTTCGTTTAAGGGGGGATGAAAGTATAGAGAGTAAGTAGTAGTCAAAAGTGTTAAGTTGGAGTTAGTTAGACAAATTAGAAGTCTATTAGTGAGTAGTGTCACGCTGGAAGTGAAGTCAAGTCTGTTGTAAAGGAGAGGCTTATCAAAGCTGTATATAAACCAAATTCTGATGTAAAATTCATTGGGCATTCAATCACAAATATCTTCTCTTCTCGAATATTCTCTCTCCTCTCTCTCTCTTACAAAAACCTACCAGATCTCTTTTCAGAGTAAATAATGTGAATATTAAAAATATTATTAATTAAGTCATATATTCTTATTTTTTTATGTTAAAAAAATATAATTAAAATTTTTATATAACACTTCTTTTCTTTTAAATTTTTTTATACAAAATTCTAAATCCTAATCTATCATCAACGTTTTAAAATCAAATAAATAATTTTTATATAGATCGCTCTAGTATACAAATACATATCCATACAGT